>NC_039271.1:8872196-9239696 GCF_003368295.1 Carassius auratus
GTAGATTGTCAGAAAACAAACAAGACCCAGCATTCATGATATGCACGCTCTTAAGGCTGTGCAATTGGGCAATTAGTTGAAAGGGGTGTGTTCAAAAAAATAGCAGTGTCTACCTTTGACTGTACAAACTCAAAACTATTTTGTACAAACATTTTTTTTTTTCTGGGATTTAGCAATCCTGTGAATCACTAAACTAATATTTAGTTGTATGACCACAGTTTTTTAAAACTGCTTGACATCTGTGTGGCATGAAGTCAACCAACTTGTGGCACCTCTCAGCTGTTATTCCACTCCATGATTCTTTAACAACATTCCACAATTCATTCACATTTCTTGGTTTTGCTTCAGAAACAGCATTTTTGATATCACCCCACAAGTTCTCAATTGGATTAAGGTCTGGAGATTGGGCTGGCCACTCCATAACATTAATTTTGTTGGTTTGGAACCAAGACTTTGCCCGTTTACTAGTGTGTTTTGGGTCATTGTCTTGTTGAAACAACCATTTCAAGGGCATGTCCTCTTCAGCATAGGGCAACATGACCTCTTCAAGTATTTTAACATATGCAAACTGATCCATGATCCCTGGTATGCGATAAATAGGCCCAACACCATAGTAGGAGAAACATGCCCATATCATGATGCTTGCACCTCCATGCTTCACTGTCTTCACTGTGTACTGTGGCTTGAATTCAGAGTTTGGGGGTCGTCTCACAAACTGCCTGTGGCCCTTGGACCCAAAAAGAACAATTTTACTCTCATCAGTCCACAAAATGTTCCTCCATTTCTCTTTAGGCTAGTTGATGTGTTCTTTGGCAAATTGTAACCTCTTCTGCACATGCCTTTTTTTTAACAGAGGGACTTTGCGGGGGATTCTTGAAAATAGATTAGCTTCACACAGACGTCTTCTAACTGTCACAGTACTTACAGGTAACTCCAGACTGTCTTTGATCATCCTGGAGGTGATCATTGGCTGAGCCTTTGCCATTCTGGTTATTCTTCTATCCATTTTGATGGTTGTCTTTCCGTTTTCTTCCACGTCTCTCTGGTTTTGCTCTCCATTTTAAGGCATTGGAGATCATTTTAGCTGAACAGCCTATCATTTTTTTGCACCTCTTTATAGGTTTTCCCCTCTCTAATCAACTTTTTAATCAAAGTACGCTGTTCTTCTGAACAATGTCTTGAACGACCCATTTTCCTCAGCTTTCAAATGCATGTTCAACAAGTGTTGGCTTCATCCTTAAATAGGGGCCACCTGATTCACACCTGTTTCTTCACAAAATTGATGACCTCAGTGATTGAATGCCACACTGCTATTTTTTTGAACACACCCCTTTCAACTAATTCAACTAATTGCCCAATTGCACAGCCTTAAGAGCGTGCATATCATGAATGCTGGGTCTCATTTGTTTTCTGAGAATCTACTGAACCTACTGGTAACTTGTTTGCCACGTAGCAATAAAAAAATATACGAAAAACCTTGATTATTCTGGTTAGTCACATTGTACTGCTATTATTTTGAACAATACTGTATATATATATATATATATATATATATATATATATATATATATATATATATATATATATATATATATATATATATATATATATATATATATATATATATAATGAATTAATTTTCCAGCTGAGTTGATATTGTTAATTTAAATTTTGTTTATGGAAATTATATATATAAATACACATACATACACTTACACTCACTGGCCACTTTATTAGGTACACCTTGCTAGCACCTTGATAGTCGCATTTAAAGAATGCTCAATTGGTATTAAGGGGCCCAAAGTGTGCCAAGAAAATATCCCCCAAATCATTACACCACCACCAGCCTGAACCACTGAAACAAGACCGGATGGATCCATGCTTTCATGTTCTTTATGCCAAATTCTGACACTACCATCTGAATTTCGCTGTAGAAATCATCAGTTTCCTGTTCTTAGCTGACAGGAGTGGCACCCGGTGTGGTCTTCTGCTGCTGTAGCCCATCTGCTTCAGGGGTTGACGTGTTGTGCGTTCAGAGATGGTATTCTGCATACCTTGGTTGTAACGAGTGGTTATTTGAATTACTGTTGCCTTTCTACCATTTCTCTTCAGTCTGCCCATTCTCTTCTGACCTTTGACATCAACAAGGCATTTTCGTCCACACAACTGCCGCTCACTGGATATTTTCTCTTTTTCGGACCATTCTCTGTAAACCCTAGAGATGGTTGTGCATGAAAATCCCATTAGATCAGCAATTTTTAAATACTCAGACCAGCCAGTCTGTCACCAACAACTGTTCCACTTTCAAAGTCACTGAAATCCCCATTCTGATGTTGGTTTGAACTTGAGCAAGTCATCTTCACATCTAGATTCCTTAAAGCATTGAGTTGCTGCCATGTGACCGATTGTCACCAAGCAATTGAATAGGTGTACCTTATAAAGTGGAAAGTGAGTCTAAATAAACTTAATGTCAAAAACTAACACTGAAATAGCTGAAGCAGAATATAAAACAAATAAAATGAATTAAAACTTAATATTAAACAAAATGACAAAAGCACACAAATTACTAAAAAATTAAAACCAAATATAAATAAAAGCAACATAAATAAATAAAAATAAATAAATACTATAATAGTACATAAAAATAACGCTGGTTTGCAGTGATTGAATAAGCATTTTTAAAAATCTATATATTATATATATATATATATATATATATATATATATATATATATATATATATATATATATATATATATATATATATATATTTCTATCCAAAGAGGATAACTAAAAGTTATATTGACTATATATTTTTTTCCTTTCTTTTCTTTTTTCTTTTCTTTTAATAATTCATTCTAATATTTTTTTAACCGTTAAACCTTTGAAATTTCCTAAAAGCTTCCAGTATATTATTATAAGTATGTTTTAACTTCCATTTTATTTTTGAGTAAACCTTATTTAAATATCCTTTTTTATATTTATATTTTTTTCTTATCTTTTTTAAATATCTGAGTACATGACTACAAAATTACTCAAATACCTATCCTTAACGTGAAGGCATATATGATTCACAAGTTTGGAACAACACAGTAGTGAATAAATGAAGACAGAATCTTGGTGAACTAGACCTTAAACGTGTCATAATTAGTTTTGAATGCACCCGTAGGATCTGAAGTGGATGCCAGTAGTGGTTGTCTGTGAGCCCCATTCCCCTTTCAAGCAGCCCCCCAGCAAGAGACACTGAGCTATTAGCATGAGGAGAGCACTTGGGTGCCAGCGCTAAAAGCAAAGAGAAAGCCCAAAGAAAGGAAAGGGGGTACCAAGATGGCCAGGTTTCTCTTATTCAGAAGCCTGTCTGCCTTGTCCTGGAAAAAGAAGGAGCTGTTACACAAAACCAGGGTTGGCACAGCACGCTACTAAAAAAAGATTGTGTTGGGGGGATGATGGATGCAAAGAGCTAGAGGAATGAACGTGGGGAGAGGGGAATGAACACAAACAAACGCCATTTTCTTCCCGCGCTACCTCAAGTTCTCGCAGGATCCCGGATTGGCCACACGTCTCCAGGTCTTCGAGCGCTTGGGACCAGAAGTTCTCTTCCTGGTCCGGCTCAGTCCCGTCATGTCCCACAGTGAACCTGTTTGAAACACAAAAGGGACATATTAACCACCTGGTATGTCACAACAACTGCAGCCAATGAGCAGGCAGGTGTCACTGTGATGAACGCAAGGGACGACCAATGATCCGTGCAGGCTATGGTGGGGCTCTTGAAAGACACATACACACACACCCGGTGCGGTCGGACACACTGTGATTGGCGGTGATGCCCTGGTGGATCGTGGGGCTTTGGGTTATGAAGTGAAAGGGCCGGATTGGTTCGGGGAAGCAGTGCAGGTTAAACAGGCACAGCACTGAACCTCACCTGCTGTCTGAGATTAAACCGGTGGGCAGCGTGGATGCCCTGTAATGGGAGATCAGCTTCAATCAATAACACAAACGTCAAACCAGTTCACTCAGTCTGACACAGCAGTGATTTAGACTTCACATCTTGTATATAACACATCTTGAGGACAGTTCATTTGAAAAGCATTGTAATACAAACTCTCAAATGCTAAAGGAATTTGTGTTGGAGAAGACTGGGGAAGTTTTGCATTATGCAGTTTTTCTTATTTAAATACAGACTGCAGAATGCTGACAATATTTGAAAAGACTGAATGCATTAAAGTTGCAGTAGTTTCTTCTCCGTAGAACAAGCTCTTATTCTGCTGTTTTATTCTGATGTTTTCCAGATGATTTTTTTTTGTAGTTAAATTTGTAGTGCTTTAAAGTCAACATGAAATGGTTTGGAATCCATTTTACCTCAATATTGCAGTGGAAAAAAATAGGGTAGGGTGGGTTTTTATAGAGGCATTGCATCTACTAAAAAAGTAGAAGAAATTAAAATATAATAAATTACTATTCTTAATTATTATCTCCCAAAATATTTGACAATAATCACCAGATTTAAATATTGTTATGTGTAAAACTTCGATCAGTGATTTAATGTTAAATAAAACTATTAAAATTGTTTTTGGTAATAAAAATTAAGCTGAAATAAAATAGAAATATAAAAAATTAGAAATGTTGTCTTAAAATAAAGCTTTAAGTTTAAGTACTAAATTTAATCAAAAATAAATTAAAGGCAAATATAAAAAAATAAATACATTTAAATAATGTTTTAAGTTGAAGCACTAGTAAAAATTAAAGCTGAATAGAAACATGAAAAAAATAAAACTAATAAAAAAGGAAATAAACCTTGAACTTAAGTTAAAATGAAAACAATAATAATAATAATAATAATAATAATAACAAAAAGTAATAATAAATACCATGACAGCATATAAATAATACTAGGATATCGGTGTCAACTTTAATACTACAACAATTCCTTTAACAACTTGGTTGTATCCATAATTAATTAAATAAATGCTCAACTGATAAGTGGTTATCATATTGTGGTTAGAATCCACTCATCTGCTTTTCAGCCAATCAGCTACAACTACTGGATGAAAGCTCCGCCAGCTAACTAATATTTATGAGCCAGGCTGATTTGTGTATCCACTTTATCAGCTCATTCCTACAGCCCTGCTTTATTCATCAGGTTTCAACTGGATTGTGAAATATTGGCACAATATGCACAGATGAACTGTGCACAGTAAGATCAGGTATGTGCATGAAGATTGTAAGTAAATGGGGTCAGCTTTGATTTCATGTTGACTTTAAGGCAGCTCACAGTCACCATTAAATGGGAACTGTACAATCCTGTGAAGAAATCTCAAAGGGTGATCATAACTCTACTGTCAGCTAAATACTTTAAAAAGGCCTTTTTTCTTCCTAAGAGCTGCTGGCTTCATTACTGCGCATAGGGGCCTGTTATGCCTTTGATCTACAGCACAATGAATCTGAATTACAAATATCCAACAGTATGAGAATAACAAAGAATAAAGTGAAATCAACCCAGAAACGATCGCTCAAAGCTCCAGTAACGGCGCGTTTGACAATACAATGTTCTGCAGATGTACCGTGCAGATCAGTTATAATGACTGAGAGTTAAAACAAAGAATTGTTGCTGAAGACCCACTTAATGTGAATTTTAAAGTCAGTTCACTTAGAAATTGTTTTGATGGTCTCGTCTAAGATTGTCTTTTGTATTTGAGGAGTCAACAAAACATTTTTATAGACTTGGTTAAGCAACATTGACTTCACACGATGCCTTTCTGTAGAGTCTGGCACTAAACTAGTCCATGTCTCAATGGATATCGATACTTCAGTCCTTAATTTTTAGGGAAATAAAGCAGTAATAACTTGTATGGAATTAGGTAACACTTTAGAATAAGGTTCCATTAGTTAATGTTAGTTAATGTATTAATTAACATGAACAAACAATGATAATACATTTATTACTGTATTTATTAATCTTCGTTAATGTTAGTTAATGAAAATACAGTTATTCATTGTTAGTTCATGGTAATTCACAGTGCATTAACTAATGTTAACAAGCACAACTTTTGATTTAAATAATGCATTAGTAAATATTGAAATTAACATGAACTAAGACTTATAAATGCTGTAGAAGGATTGTTCTTGCTTAGTTCATGTTAACGAAAGTAGTTAAACTAACATTAACTAATGGAACCTTATTCTAAAGTGTTACCTGGAATTATAATGTCTGCAATGGCAACAAAGTTCATTGCTTCAATCTGTTTGTGTACTCTTATAAAATCCTTTCAGTGAATTCAAGTCATTACATTAACCATCAAATAATGTATTCTTAATATCTCATCCCAAAATGAAAGCTCTCTCAATATTTACCCATTACTTTTCATCATTTTCAAGTTGTTCCAAACCTGTATTTTTTTTTTCTTAACTAAAGAAGAATTTTTGTAGAACTCAATGATAAAAACTGTCTAACACAACTGTCAAGGTCAGTAAATGTTTCAATGAATAAAAACAGCAGCATACGGGTTTGGAACGATATGACAAGTGAACTATTCCTATATAAAAAAAAATAACAAAATGAAGATTATTGTATATGCTGGAATGTGTATTTCAGCTATTTAATATAATTTACTAGTAGTATGTTGAAGTACCCCGCTAGCATTTGGCCTGTCCCATTCATCCACACTGAGTCCAAAGTCCGGCAGGATGTTGTTCCTCTGCCGGCTGCTGTTCCCCGGGGAGAGGCTGTCCCGGCTGGGCTTGGCATTCCTCCACTCATGACTGTGGAAACTGTAGCCCGATGCCTGGAAACCTGTGGGAGCTGAAACAAAACACACACAAGCAGAGTCCAAAATTAATGTTTTGCTACTTCTACTTAATAAAATGTACAAGCCATAATAATAATATAAAAGTGGTCTGTTTTAGCTCAATTCAGCTAAACCAAAATAGCTAAATTCAAATAATAATAAGGCAAAATTAAATTCAGATAAAATAACTAAATTATTAAATTGAAACAAAACTAATATCTAAAATTAATAGTAATAATAATAATAACTTTCATAACAGCTAAATTCAACTGAAATAAAATTGCTAAATTTGATTCCACTGAAATAATACTAATATAAGGCTAAATTAAATTTAAAATAGCTGCATGTTTCATTGAAACAAAACTAATAACTACAATAAATAAATATTATTGATGATAATATTGACAATAAAACTGATGGGTAGAAAACCAACAATTCAGTTTAGAAAAAATTGCTAAATGTTTCAGTTGAAACAAAACTAATAAATTATTATTATTACTATTATTATTAATGAGATATTTTAACTAAATTCAGTTGAACTAAAATATAATTATTATTATAAATAAGTTAACAAAATGCATTGCTGTTGCTTATGCTGACATTACCAGCCAACTGTCAAGGTCACAGTGTTACTTGTATTTGGCACTTGGCAAGTACTTTTGTACCCTGCACACAACATTAGCCTGCTGATATAGGGAAAAAAATCCAAAAATCAATATAAGCCTGAATGAGACGGACAGAAAAAAAGAAATCTATGCAAAAAGCTGTTCCCAAAAGAGAGAATGCAGGTATGCATTATGCTGCACTCTCACACAACACTGCCACAGGAGCTTCTGGATGCACAGGTTCCCATCATTAATCTGGCTCAAGACTGCTGAAGACTATAGGGAGAGCAGAGGACAACATGCTGCCGTTGTTCACACACTCATCTCCTGCAGGAGCCACAGCATTGTATTTCATATGCTTTGCTCTGATTCTCCCTCGGTGACCACCGCCTAGCACTGCATGGCCTCAGGGTTTTAAGATTCACCAGTTATTCAATAAGGATTAACTGCTTGTGATTTGCTCACCCCTCAGGGCTTGAGAAGGTGGAGGAATCCTCAATTAGACTCTCTCGATAGCTATTTTAGTGTTACGTCCCCTTTTCAAGGAAAGAAGTACATTCAGACATTAACATCCCTTTAAACTGTGCATGTGCAGCTGTATGCTACTGATGTTGCTCCTACGCAGAGAGCAGTATGCAGGAGCCAGACACAAAAAAGGCAAACAAAACTAGCAACCTCTCGAATCGGAATTAAAACGTCTAGCTGCATGTCCACTAGGGCTGCACGATGTGTCGTTTAAACATCGATATCGCGATGTACGAATCCACGATAGTCACATCGCGGGATGTGCGATGTATGCTGTCGTAGTTGATCCGTTATCCATTAACCGTATAGGCCACTTGCTCCCCGGCCCTTGACGAATGTGATTGGCGGATTAATTGCACAGCTTAACCATCACAGAGTGAAAGTTTAGTGTTTTTAAGTCCTGTCAGTTTAACAGGGCAGAGAGAGAGAGAGCGCGCTAGAGAGAGTGCGCTCGAGAGGGAGAGAGAGAGAGAGAGAGAGAGAGAGAGAGAGAGCGAGAGCGAGAGCGAGAGAGAACGTGACAGAGAGAGAGAGCGAGCCCCGGCCACACGCTCACCGTCTTCAAACAACACGACCGCTGTCTTGCTCTCTCCCTTGCGCATTTTAATCAATTGACACGATGGTGTCGATGTTTAAATAATTTAAAATGAGAATGTAATTGTGCGCACCCCATTTTTGTTTGTAAGAAAAAATTTGATTACATTTCATATCGCAATATATATCGCAGAAAAATAAAATATCGCAATGTCATTTTTTCTCAATATCGTGCAGCCCTAATGTCCACTGATTTTCAGTATAGAATTAAAGGGATAGTTCACCCACACATTTAAATTCTGTAATTCATTACTCAACCTCAAGTCATTCCAAACCTGTAAGACCTTCGTTAATTCTTCATTCATTCAAATTAAGATATTTTTTATGCATTCTGAGAGCTCTTTGACCCTCCCATAGATAGCAAGGGTTCTATTGCGATCAAGGTCTAGAAATGTAGTAAGGACATCAGTAAAATAGTCCATGTGACATCAGTAGCTCAACCATAATTTTAGGAAGCTACAAGAATACTTTTTGTGTGCAAAGAAAACTGAAATAAGGTTCGTGGCCCAAGGTTCAGTCCGAGAGAAATATGTTTTACTCAGCAAGAACAAAAATTAGATTGAATATTGCATACAGGTAGACCATTAATCGTATAAGACATCAGACATATGGTTTCAAGTTCAGAGTCAGCTTTGGCCTTATCTCTGGATACAGCTGTAATTAGTTGAATCCCATGAGAGCCAATCGTTTGCCAGCAATCTTAAATTTATGCTCTGTCCACATCATCCATAATTTAAGGGGCAGATTGCTGCTCTCTGTGAATGGCTTCCGTATCTCTGCAACCATCTGAGATTCATTTATGTATGGAGCAGTGAGAGAAAGAGAGCAGCGCTGCCTGAGGTGGGAGAGCAACCATATGAACCTGTTAACATGAGCGGAAAGTGTCCTTCCACCCCATCAGAGCGAAAGCCATGGAAAATAACATACAAGACAAAAGGGGGTTTTAAAGAGGTGAATGCCAGCAGCACTGGGATGAATTAATCATCACTATAAATTGAAAATGACTGATGACATTCAGTTATTAATGGAAATTAGGGACACGTTTTGCTAACTGATAGACTTTCGATAGACTTTTCGACTTCTAGAATTTCGATTCAAATGATATTTGTACCTAGATTTGCATTTCCAAAAGTAAATTGTGCTCGTGTATTCATTATTCTTGTCATTATTAAACAAACAATTTTTGTTTCAATTTAAATTAAATGTAACTTAAATAGCCTAATTATTTAACTGAAGAAACTTGACTAAAATGTATTTATTCATAATTATCATTACTACAAGAAAACTAAATGTTTTCAATTTAAATTCAACTAAAATTGCAAAATTAAATTTTCTGTTTAATAATAATAACAATAATAATACATTTATAAAAATTGCTAAATGATTAATTGATACAAAAATACATTAAAAAACTAAATATATTATTATTATTATTATTATTATTGCAAACAAAAATAAAAAATATAAGTTGTTTGACAAAATGCATTGTTGCTCTTGATTAAGATCACAGTGTTACTTGCATTTGGCACAAGGCAGAAAATGTACTGTATACATTGAAAAAGAATGTGTATATATATATATATATATATATATATATATATATATATATATATATATATATAATTTCCCTAAAGCATGGCTGAAACTGAAATGATGTACAATGGAAAATTTGCAGAAAATTGTGGTGAAGAAATCTTAACACAAAAAAAGTCATTTAAACTTTGAAAATCAATAAACAAACTGTTATTTCAGCAATTATTTTCACTAATATGCATATACTTGGGTAAGCATGGAAGTAATGCTTGTATTATTCATAAATGAAAAGGAACCTTTTCTCTGAATGAAACATTCAAATGTGTGATGTGCCTACTTGGCATTCACAGAGCAAGTGGTGATTGCCATTATTTTTGACCAGGAGGCCTCAGTGTCAGGAGAGCTGACTGCAATTCAAACACATTACTAAAGAGTTATCCAAATGGCCATGTGTATCCCAGCGCTCATTAGGAATCCTTTTCCTCTTAGTAAAATAATGCATTTTTCCATATTAGCCCCAGCACTGTACCACCAGCTGGCCTAATAAAACAAAACGTATCCCACTGCAGATTACTCCAAATAATTACTTGAGTAAATACATGTCTGCAGGTCCAGAGAGAATGGAAAACTCAATTAAACCTACATTAGACCTGCTGGGACTCATCCAAACACCCAGGATGCAATGGGTCCAACACTGCTGGTGCTGTAGCAAATGTGAAAGAACAGGTGGTGTAACCATGGTGGCCGTGAGGAACCCATACCGGGATAAAAAAGTCATTATTTACTCACTCTCATGTCATTACGTAGATAACAAAAATACCCATAATTGGGGAGTTAGTTATCATGACAATATTTCCCTCAAGTTAGAATGGGATCATTTCTACTCCAACTTATTAACTAGAAACCAACTTTGACACCTCCTCGTCACTTACCATCTCGGAAACCTTTTAAACAAATTCCATCTTGTTTGCAATTAGAAACTGAAATGCCTACAGGAACGTTCTAAATGGCACATATAATTTAAACAATGTGTAATGTCGCTCCAATCAAATTTTCGCCTAGAGGGTACTGAGACGCATTTCCTGCGATAAAGTTGATTCAAAACCTGAAAGGTAGAAACACTAATTGCATTTCGTAAAACAAGTACCAAAACATATTTAGAACCACACACTCAAATTTACCTTGGGTGCTGAAGGTGGCGTCAATGGCAGAGCCATCCCAGGATTCCACAGCGCTGTCCACGCTGGGAATGGTAGTGGAATAGTTGTCAGAGAGTTTACTGGGTTTCTGACTATCATCTTCCATATCACTCAGATCGTTCAAACGACCCGTTACTGAGGGCTGCTTCGGGCTTGCCACTACAGAAAGAAGGAAAAAAGAAGATGATTGACTCATATCCCATCTCAGTCAACAGACCAGAGAGATCCAGACTTATTGGATATTAGGCCCACAAATCAGTGCTCATTTGATCTTTTGTTCTTGGATGAGGAACTTTACCTTGTCTACTGTCAGTCTACAGTATATGATAGATGGAGACAAAACTAATCAGACCTTAGGCTTTAATGACTCACGGCTAGGCAGCTTTATTGCTTTTTAGCGCAACAAAGATACAGTACAGTTCTCTGGGAGTTAAAGCTGCAGTCGGTAACTTTTGACGCTCTAGCGGTTAATAAACAGAACTGCTTGCGTCTTGCGGAAGAACATTGTAGCCGGAACTACTTCTCTCTGTTTATGTCTATGAAGAATCACAAAGGTACTGGGTTACTCCGCCACAGTACCCCCGAAGCAATCTAAAATAGTTATTATAGGTGTACCCTAGAGATACAGGACAAGCTAAAAACACGGTTTGGAAAATGGATTCATGGTGTACTCGCTTATTTTTCTACATTTTGAACACAAACAAAGTTACGGACCGCAGCTCTGATTGGTTGTTTTTTACCGGGAGCGGATGACTTTCTGCAAATGGCAATAGGAGCACTGGGAGGAGCCAGAGGAGCTTGATTTTTTTCACAGATTATCGGTCTCATATTCTACTATAAGGACATAATGACAGGTTTAACAAATATGTAAAAAATATATTTTTACAAAAGTTACCTGCTGCAGCTTTAATGGGTGTGAGAAAGCGTGACAGATAACAGAACAGTGAAAGAACGTGCCAATCAGAAGTCTGGGAAATATGGTTAGACAAATAATGTTTAAAAAAATAGTAAATAATTCAAATGAGAAAATAGAATTTTTAAGTAACCCCCCAAAAAATGTAAATGATAAAAACTTTTCCCTTCACTGTAAATAAATAAATAAAAAATATAAAAAAAAATACATAAAATTAAGTAATACAATTTTATTACATTGTGTTTTTTTGCAATGTGATTCAATATACAGGCACCATTTATGCATTTGTAAACAAAATTAACTTGAAGTATTTGAGCATAAACCATTAAGCCTTTAGCTTGGAAGGTTTTTATGAGAAGTGAGTTCAGACTTATGACCTGTAGTGTACAAATAAAAAGCCATTGGGCTGTAAGTGTGCGTGTCAGCACTCACATTCTCCCTGCTTCTTGATCTTCAGTATGACGGACTCCCCTGCCATCTGAAGCAGGTGGATGGCCTCACTGAGAGGTTTGCCCTTCAGACTGTTGCTGTTAATGGCCAGGATGCGATCACCAATGTGGATGGCACCGGTCCTGTGGACACAAGAGCACACCAACTCGCTCTGAAAGGGCAAAAGCCTTTTTGTTTTTACAAGATATATACATCTTAAATGTGATATTTCTCAACTGCTGACAGGCTTGAAGACTGATAGAACGTACCTCTCGGCCAGGCCACCTTTAGTGAGGCTAGAGATGATGATGGGGTCGAAGGGCTCCTCGGTGCCCGAGATAGTGATGCCCAGCGGCCCGCCGTAGCGTTTCAGCTCCACCGTGTAAATGATGGCACCAGAGCTCTCCTGCTCGTCTGCAACACAGGCCAACAGCACACGGGCGTCCCTATCAACACTGCCATCACGTAGGATACCTCACAGAGGGGCAGAGAGCAGAGCGAAGACACCCCTCACAACACCGGTCAGAGAGAGGAGGTAAGGAGAGGAGGGATGGAAGGAGGATGGAGAAGTATTGACCAGAAAATAAAAGATCCGTGGAGAGAAAACATGAAGGAAAAGGAATCGGAAGGAAAAAAAATTGAAATGGGATAAAAATACTAGAGATGTCAATTTAATGCACAACTGACCATTCACCAAGTACTGCCTTTAAAAAAATAATAATAATAATAATTACTGACCAGTCCTACAATAACATCTACCTTAGCATGTCATCTGCCATTTTTTAAAGAGGTTTTGAATCATTTATATATAGATGTATAACAGAAATTATTTGAATCACATTTATAAATATTTGCTGAAGATAGTTAGAAGATATATAGAGTTAGTTATATATATATATATACATATATATATATATATATATATATAAAATCATAAATTATAATTTTATAATATGCAATAAATACTGCAATTTAATGTATCAGTACACACAGAATTGCTACAGTATATTTTAATCACAAATATTTTCTGAAGATAATTTATAATTACAAAATATATAATATAATTTAGGATTACAAAATCTAAATTTTGATAGATATATTATTATAAATTATTATAAATATGTAATTACATATTAATAACAACTTACAATCATATCTAAAAATTCTTTATTTTTTTGTTTGAATCAGATGTCACATTTTTTAAACACATCATGTAATTAATTTGACTAAAATTTGATATAATTGATTGACAACCCTAAAAAAACATAACCAGAATAAAAGTAAAAGAGAGAAACAATCTATTGTTCTCACAAAAAAAAAACAAAAAACTAGAGAGTAATGGAAAGCGAAAAAAAAAAAAAAAAGTGGGAAAGGCCAAAAAAATTAAAAAGCAAAAATGAGAAATGGAAAATACAAGGGGATTGGCAAAATATTCAAATTCATAATAATAATAATAAAAAAGGATATTGGCTCCGTGATCCATAAAAAAAAATGGATACTGCACCTACCTCTACATAAAATACACGTTATCATGTAAAGGAGAACTAAAGTCCATATCCTGGACCCACAATGCACTTCAAAAGACTAAATGTCTCATGTCAGACATTTCATTTTGCCCAAAGTGCCTTAGTGCATTCAAACTGTAGATTGTATCAGTATGTGTGTCCTCAGGGGATTCTCGTGCTAGTTGCTCTACCAGCTGAGTTACAGGAAATCATAATGTAAATTAATTATAAGACTGAACTCATTTTGCATGCACTCGGCAAACAGATGTGGCTACAGCAACAGAGAAATCCACTTTAAAGTGTTTTATAAAATATTTGTGGCACTGATTCATAATGCTCAACATCAATTAAAGGGATCATATGCGATTTAATTTTTTTCCTTTCTCTTTGGAGTGTTACAAGCTCTTGGTGCCTGAAAAAAATCTGTTAAGTTGCAAAGACTAAAATCCCAAATCCCCCCAAAACGGCTTGTTCTAACACGTCCCCTTCATGTCTATGTCACTATGTGGAAATATTCGCTTAATGCCGCCCAAATGCTCACGTAAAGAAAGAAGCCATAGTTAAAGTAACCACAGTTAGTTTTGAAGCAGCCATTTCAGGGAGATCCTGTGTGTATCTAGGCAAAGCAAAAACACTTTATTTGGCCTTCAGAAAGAAGATGCAGTTAGGAATCTTTAAGATTACTTTCAAGAGAACAGCAACGCATTAGACGACCGTTTCGTGAACCTAGGAGAGGAGGTCATTCTGACTTTGCTACGACAATCTGGTGCTTCGGATTCAGCTACTATAAGTTTGTTTTGTTACTAGTTAGAAGTATTGGCCATTGAGTATTGATGGTTTGAAATTTGAAATTTACCCCCCGCCCCTCAAAGTGATAAGTGCTACTACACTAGTGCCGAGACAGATCACAAAACTTATCACGGATCCGTGGTTTGATTAAAGTCAATTTTATTTTCAAATGTGCTACTTTGGCTGGCTCTGGTATAGCTGACACTGCACTCAGCCTCTCTGTATTCACCACTCTGCAGACTTGCTCAATGTCTGCTCAAATCTGATTGGTTACACCTCACGAGTAATAGCCTATCAACACTTGCGAGCCGGTTGAAGCCGGGTTGTGGAGTTGCTAACTTGGCGACTTTGTCGCTAGATTTAGTGACTTTTTTCCAAAAAAGCGATTAGTGACAAATCTTGCGACTTTTTGGGCAATCATTATTTAGTCTCTGAAACTCTCTGGTGCTGCCGCACGAGCGCGAGGTCTCTCTTTATTATCTAGTTCATGTTCTCATGATTTATTTTTATGAATTAAAATGTTTCAAAACACCCCCCCCCCCCAGTCTGTTTTTGTTCACAAATCGCACCCTAGTTTTATGTATTGTGTGTGTGCGCATGCTCTTGTTTTTGACATATCAGGACACATCTCTATAATGACATGGGTATGACACGTATTACAAGGAGAGTGTGAACCTTCAGCATGTCCCCATTTTTCAAAACGCTTATAAATCATACAGAATGAGTTTTTTTGAGAAAGTAAAAATGCAGTCTCCTGTTAGGGTTAGTGTTGGTGAAGGCCTATAGAATATACAGTTTGTACAGTATAAAAACCATTACGGCTATGGGATGTCCCCACCTTTCACAAAAACAAACGTGTGCGTGCAGGTGTGTTTGCGAGAGAGAGAGAGAGGAAGCACAGTGTAGTCCGCTTTCTTAACCGTCCGTGGCTTGTGTACTGCACATATGAGCTTCATCACTGTGTCTGTCTACATTTATTTAGAAAGATGAAGTTAGCGATTAAGGAAATGGGCATTACATTCCCAACGTTTGCTTGTGGTGTTCGGCCAATCACAATGCACGAGGTAAGGTGGCCAATCAGAGCAGACTGCGTTTGTCGGAAGGATGGGCTTTGTAGAAGACACGATTGAGAGAGGCAGGGCATAGAGGACCTACAATAATATACAGTATTTAAAAAATAATTTGTTTTTTGAACATTAAAGCATGTCAACCTATTCTGTTACACCAAATACACAAAATAACTATCTTTAAAAAAGGATCATATAATCCCTTTAAGAGGTTAACCTGCCCATTTTGACATGGCTACGCCAAGAAGGAAATGCACTAAAGAGAAAGTGAAAAAAAATGCAGATCCTCAGGGCAAATCATTGTCATTTCCCACCCGCAATCCATATACCAATGAAGCGTTGATATCCGTCAGATCACAGCAGCTCTAACTGCATTGATTTGTGTGTGCGTGTGTATATGCTGGGGGTCTGGGGATGTTCGTTAACACGAGTTTGGCTCATTACGCTTTAGTTTTTTTGGTGCTGGACTAATGGAGAGATGGGAGGGAAATTACCCCCACTTAACACGCCAGTCAGCACGGCCTCTCTCAGACTGATGATTTGTTGTCAAAGCTCTAAAAAAGGGCTTGTAAAAAATGAACGTCGACCTTAATGTTCCCAGCGAGAAAGATCTAAACGAGCCTCTGGCTTTGGATGTGAGGAACTGAAACACATAAGGTGCCATTTCACGAACACAATGGATGTCCTGGATGAAATATGAATGCCAAATAAAAGTGATTCGCAGTTCTGCTTTGTAGTATGAGTATAATGCCTCTGTAGCAAAGAATTGTGGGTAGATGCTTTGGAGAAAGCTGGATAAGGGCTCCAAGGGTTTCTAATCGGATAATTGAACCAAATGAGCATTAAATTGGATAAATTAAACCTAATTTTCTTCTATGAGCACAATGCGAATAGTATTAAGGATGAATTGTGAGGTTGCAGGAGCAAGGGGAGTTGTGTATGTTGTTAAAGCCCAGAAGAAGCGAAGATCTGTGACATTTCCTGTAGCAGAGGCACTTCAAATCCTCAACATGGGCTACCTCAGAGTAAAACAGAAGCTAGCTATATTTAAGAAAGTTATTTGGGTCTAAAACAACAAAAGATAGATTTTTTACTGAATTATCTTTGGAAAACGAAGGATGTCAGCAAGGAACATCAAAATTTAATCTGCTTAAAACATTATCAAGCAGTAACTAAGCACTGAGGATGGGCGATATATCAGATTGGTCCAATATATTAATTACATACATAATTTTTAAAATTTATGATGAATTTTTGTTAACTTTTTAACTTATTTTTGTTTAAATTTCAGCTCAACTTGACATCTTTTTTCGCCACATTTTATTTTGGTTCACCATACTTGTGTAACTACTCATGCAACAGTCTTTAAATGGGAAAACATGGAAGTGTTTGGTGGCTTCTAAATTCATCCCTATTTGGATCCTAAAGGGGCGGTCAGACTGCACTTTTCGTTCCATTGACTTCCATTCATACGCATGCAAATGCGTCAGACCAGAAACACAAGCTCATGCAAGAAATTTCGCATTTTGCTGAGTTCCAAAGTTCACGTTCGGTGAACTCTGACCTGCGAATTCGCATCACGTGAAGACCAGTAGAAGATCGATACATCACTGCATGACCTCTCTGTATGGAAATTCAAAAATGAAGGAAACACTAATTTTTACCTATTTTATAATACATCTTTAAAAGATTATAAAAATAAAATATAGAAAGAAGCTACATAGTTCGCAGTGTCAGTGGAAACAGGAACATTTGGTACATTTGAATGCAGACACATTTTATAATTTTTTTAATGATTAGTGTGTATATATTTATATATATATAGAGAGAGAGAGACGCTTTCAACGCCGTCGCAAAAGACACAGTACAAGCACATCGGAATCCATGTTGTGATAACTGAGGGGAAACCTTGGTGCCTGATGTTATATCCTGCTCCCGCCCATATTCGCAGTGGCGTCTGAAAAAATTTAGCACATTGAAAGTCTAGTGAGACCGCCCCATAAGGAATGAGTGGTGCTAAGCGAAACACTAACATAGTGGCGCCGCACGCTACAGTGATTAAGTGCACGCACTGAGACGGGAGAGATACGTATCAACTCGTCTAAGTTGAAGGAAGAACATAGTGAAATATGGAAAATGGTAGCTTTTTCTTTTGAGGGACTCATAGCTAATAATGCTGCCATGTTTTTTCTCATCTCGTCCTTTTTTTGTCCTTGTCATTTCTTTAAAACCAGATTAGAGTAAGCTAATCAGTCAGGTTTTAATAGCTCATTCTTTATCTTGATCCTGGCAAACAAACGTTTGTGTTAGAAGTCTTTGCTGAGATCTTCTATCCTTGCATGGGGGTTTTTAGTGTAAATTTGTATCCGTGTGGGGATTTTAGTTGCAGAGGCTCATAGGTACCTGAGTTGTCCTCGTCCTTGCGGATCTTGAGTTTAACCAGGTCTTCGCACTGCTGCAGGATTTGAACGGCGTCCTCCATGGAGCAGCTATCCAGACGGATGTTGTCTATTGCCAGAAGCTTATCCCCCAGCTCCAGGGTGCCCGTCCTTTGAATGAGAACAAGAAAAAACAGTTACAAGCACAAATGTTTCTGATTTTTTTTAAACTAATACTTCCTCAGCCATGCAGTACATCTCCATTTCATCTTGTGATATTTAAAAAAAGGTTATTTTCTCCCTGTAAATGCAGAGACATTTACAAATGTATTCTGAGCTCACATTCTGCAAGACAACACATCCATTATTTAGAGTATTGACCATGGGACACAGTAAAGAGCAGCCAGAGGGGCTGACATAGATCCGATGCAAAAAAAACGGAATTTTAGCATATTTTTATCATATTGGCCATAATTGTGTGTCGTTCTATATTCAGATTAGACACTGAGATGTAATCCTGCCTGAATTCACAATTATTCCACCACTTCTTCATATTAAATGGCTCACTTATTTTTAGGCTCTTTTAATAGAGCTGAAATGGAGGAGAGCAAGATGTGAAAGATTGCGACAGCCAAGGCCGTCTAACATGAGGAATACAAAGACAGACAGACACGTGTTTAACCACTTCATGGTGTACACAGCGGTTCATAACCCAATTCTCTTTCTCCTCCTCGCATAATTAGCAGTTAAACATATGTTCTATTATGTAAAAGCATGGGAAATTAGAGTATATGTGCTGAAAGAGGTAATTATACTGGTATACAGCCTCCCCCAACAATCGCCGTGGATCATTTTTTCCCCCAGCTTTGTTAGCCTCACAATATTGCTAACCATTTTAACAAATAAATGGAGATTTCCTTGAAATAAATAAAAAAAATCTTACCAACCTGAAATGTTATACTGTACTCTCGAGCTATGAGTGAAAGGTTGTAAAAAACAACAACAAAACTAAGCTAGTCAGTACAACTAGATTAGATTTTATTGCAAACAGCCCTGCATAGACCTCACAATCAACAACTATGCAGTCAAACAGCACTCAACACCTTTCCTCAGGGCAGCCGCAGAGATTTGTGTCTATATGGAGGGTTACACATTCTCTCAGCCGCACTCAATCAGAAGCCTTCCTCTGTAGCCTGGAGAAAATTAGCATTTATATGCATAATTATGCTTTAGCAGGTCGAATGCAGATAGCATACGCTCGTAGTCATGCTCAATTCTGTGCGCAGATGTCATTACATTAGCCATTTGGGTCTATTTGAAGCTATTTAAGGCATGGGTGAAGGGCAGATTTGGATGAGAGTTTAGAAATACAGTGCTGACGTGCACCAAACTGAAGTTTTAGCAGCTATTATCCTAGTCTTCAGTGTCACATGATCCTTCCGAAATCATTCTAATATGCTGATTTGGTGTTTATTTCTTCTCATGAATGTTGAAAGTTAATAAAAGTATCTGTTTCTTAAAAAAAAACAAAAAAAAAACGTACCGACTCCAAACTTTTGAAGTGTATAGTGTATACCATGCAAAATACAAAAAAGAAATGATTTTATGATGAAATGATGAAAACACAATTACTTTCAAAACTTTTCAACTGTCTTTTATTTTTTTAAGTTGTGCTGAATAAAAAAGATCGAAAGATGTTCTGTTTTTAAAGTGTGTTTTGTTGAGTGCAATATTGTGCACTCAGGTAGAAAACGTAATCCATCCATCATGTATTTTTTGTTTAATATAGCAAAGCGAGTGATGCTTGTGGGTGTAGCTGTGTTAGATGCTCTATGAGTTATTATGCAGGAGATTAGCGTTTCTATAAAATTTAAGAGTACATTTTAAAGGAGATATGGTGCAAGACAATGATGCGAGGCAGTACCTGTGCGCCACGCTGCCTTTTTTTATGTCAGAGATGATGAGTGCATCTCCAGGCTTCCTACTGGAAGGAGCTGTGAAGAGAGAAGAGAACAATCAAACTTTTTTAGTTGCAAATCTCACTCATTTTCTGTAGGCAACACTGCTGATTATCTAACTCGGGAGTCATTCTTAGTTAACAACTTAGAAGTTTTTAAAGGTACAATACAAGGTTCTGCCTTGGTGACAAAAGTGTCTTTAATGTTGGAGAGAAAAAATCTGATGACACGACAAGAGCTTTGTATCAACTTGTAGTGCCTCTTCGCATGGTTGGTGGAGGACTAGCTGCTTTTGGTAGCGTGAACAAGTACTTGTCAGCCCAGACAAGTCGGAACTGATGGTTTTGTTGTCTATTTTACATTTTTCCAGCTCTGAGAATGACATGATACCACTGCAAAAGATGCCACTCTCATTGACTGACAACGGAGATAAACATTTTCCACAGTGCTGGCTGGACGACAGTCTCGCAGCAAATAATAGTACATATATAAAAATGACACTTTAACCATAAAGAAAGCACTCTGAACCAGCCTGAATGGTTTACTTGCCTTAGTAGTTTTAAAACCCCTATAAAACCAGCTAACAGTCCAGCCTGACAAGTTAAGACCAACAAATAAGCTTAAGCTTTGGGTTAATCCATTTTATTTATATATATTTTTTCGAGGATAAGTCGAGGATAGTTGTTCTCGATTTTTTGACTCTTAAGCCCCCCATCGTCCAACACAACATTGAAAGATCCCCTATATATTGTACTGTAATCTTTTCTCTCTTGTATATCTGCTCTAATCAAGAAGAAACTGCTAGTTTTTAAACCTTTTATTAAGAGAACATGGTTAAGCTGTTGATATATTAAATGAATTAACCATGATTTAACTATTTTGTGAATGCAGATGTTTCAGGACCTGTATGTTCTTCGATAAAAACAAAAGTTATATAATATTACATAATGGTAAAAACCGCTCTATATTATTATAAATTAATAAATCTATAGCCTAAACAAATTGCTGCCAGCTCTCTAGGATTTGGAAGAGAGCCATTACGTCAGTGCGAAATAGACCTTTTTAGCAGCTCTAGTTGTATTCTTTTGCACAGGGGACAGATGTGAGTCCATAATCACGTCATATGGTCGCTAAACCACCAGGATCATCTGGAGATGTGATATTAAACTTCTCGAGTGACGAGACAGAGCATTTTTCTCTTCGTAAGAGCTCAGGGTGATTCATGTTCACTTAATGCATCACGTACAGATTGGAAGGTCATGTCTTTTTCACTTTGAATAAGAAAAATAATCTCTTTTGTTAATCCTGCTCACTTTTCTACCTAATATGCCTTCCAGATGGTGCTACAGCTTAATCATCATCAATTCTGATACTATGTGCAGGCTGCCAGTGATGGGGACTTGTCCTATGCTGCCCTGTGGGGGTCTGTTCTTTAAGCTCTACGCATTGAGATGCAGAGCATGTGTCCATGTTGGACAGATGGTTTCAGAGGTTTTCTGTGCTGGGTTGTTACAGTTCGAGAACAACCCTGCAAGCTCCAATTCACAGAGCAGCTTGATAACTTGAGAACTTGATTAATATGATGGAATATCTCAAAGCCTATACAATAAATTAAAAAACAACAATAAATCTTGTAAAATACAAAATGTGTAAATTGTAAATATATGTAAATATATATATAGAGTGAGAGAGAGAGAGAAAGAGAGAGAGAGAGAGAGAGAGATGTTCTCTAAAAAAAATATTTTCAACAGATTAAAAAAAATATAATGCATTTGAAATATGCAATCATAATATAATTGGAAAATGTATCATAAAAAATGCATATTTTAACAAAGGAATATATCTTCAAGTGTGACTATGTATAGTATGGTGTGAAAAACATCTCTAATGCCTTTTTACATGCCTCTTTATTCAGCTAATATGACCTGAAAGACCCAAATTAGAGCTACTTTATTTCCACATTCAAATTAGAAAGCAAGTCAGGGAGGTTTGTCTGTCAAAAGAGAAAATGAAGGATGACTCCATGGAGAAAGGTCAAAGATTCAATCTCGATGGTAGGGACTACAGCACTAGCAGTTTAAAAGAGGAAAGAAATTGCTTTAAGGATGTCGATCAGAATGAGCTAGGTTTGAACAAGCTAGCTGAGAGCAAATGGTCAGTAATACAGTTCCTGTGATGTATCTGACAATTCAATCTCCAAATGTTAGTGAGTTCTCGGACCAAAGAAATAATCATGTTTTCTGCTCCGCTCAAAGAGAGCGCATGTCCGCTGACCTTAAAGGCACCTCACCATATGCTGCAGTACAGCGCTGTGATGTCACCTTCAGATGAAGCACATCAAAGCACATCCTTTCAACTCCATGAAGCTCTGATGAATTTTACAGCAAGCATCCAGAGCAACAATAAAAAAAAGACTTCTCACATAAACAGACACTCAGCTTGATAGTATGTTTTAGAAATCACGCAACAAGATGAATCTTATTTGTCAGACAGGCTACATTATGACATTCGGAATGGAAAAGATACAGCCATCTTCTGTCTGCTTTCTAAAGTGGCACTGTGGTTGCCACTGGTAGCTGATTTGTCAGTTTCCTCCCTTGTGCTTGCACTGCTATTTGGACCTGACCGTGATAAATAGCGTGTCTCATTCACAGTCTCTGCACTTTGCGGCTCAAATTGGTCTGGCCAGGTGAATACCAATCTTGGAGCAGAGCTAAGTGTCAAACTGGAACAATTGCATGAAGGAAACATTTGCTTTGTGCATTATCTGATCCAGTTTCTAAGGTAAACTTTATGTGGTGGCCACAGTGATCTTCAAATGCATTTCTACTAGTAATTAACCTTGCTTTTCTGGGCTATAAAAATCTGAATCTATAAAAAAGCCAAATCTGTAGTTTAAGCAGACAAATATTATCTTGTCTTATTCTTCAAGATGCCACCAGGAGAAGACGACACGGTAATCTTTAAGGAGAAGTAAACAAAACATCTATAAACATGTCCTACTATGGCTTTATTGGTACCTGAGAAATACGGGCCCCGCAGAGGCACAAAACAGAAAGCCATTAAACTCTTCAGTAAGGCCACAAAAGCTCGGCAAAGTCCATATACATAAATCGATCGACATGTGGATAGGACAGCCTACGTCTCTCTTTCTCTTTCTCTTTCATTCCCAGCCATAAAAGTTGATTTTCTCAGACATCCTGCTGGTCCTGAGCCAAGCGGAGGCATAATTGAGTAGACTGTCTTTGCATAAATATAATACTAGAATGGGATTTCTCTGTACACATCTCATCCAGCACTCGGTCTTCATTAGTTAAAAACCAGAGCTCCACCCATCAGTGCAAACTCCATGATCTCTGAATCAGCCAATAATAACAATAAGTTCATTTATTTACTCATTCTTACACAGTTCCAAACCCGTATGACTTTATTTCAGCTGTAAAACACAAAAGGAGATATTTTTATGAATGTTCAAGCTGCTGTTTTCCATGCAATTAGCGTAAATGGGGGTTGCAAGAGGATTCAAAAACACCATAAAAGAGACCTGTGCACTGTATTTTAGGTTTTTCTGAACACATTTTTTAAAATATTTTTTTTTGAAGAACATGGCAAAAAGTCATAATTCATTGAAAATCTTGCTGAGTCCATAGAGACGACAAAGCAATGTTTTTGGTGAACTGATTCATTGAGTCTTTCATTCTGCATTTATTCTAAATCTTTTGATTCATCATTCAACTACTAAACCACCATGAATCATTTGTTCATGAATTGGACTGATTCTCAAAGTAAAAATTGTAATAAAATTTGAAATCTTGAATTCCATTTTTCTTTCCCTCCCAGAAAACTATTATATGGCTTCAATGTAATACAGAATTATGGTGCTTTTTGAATATTGAAAGCTCCAGCTGCCATTCATTTGTACTTGCATACTTGAAGAGCCATCAATTTATTCTTCAGAATCTTCCATTCATGTTGCATAGAAGAGATTTTTTGGGGTGTTCTGTTGAACACATAAAATATGTTTATTGATATCATGGAGCCTTTGAGAAGACACACTGGAATGGGAACCAACTGTTTTTAACGATCTGAAAAGCACTTACAGAATTACTTTAGCACAGGCAGAGTAGTTCGTCTGGTTCATTAAGGAAGTTCAGACAGCTGTAAAAACCCACAAAGAAGCTTTACTGGGAACCGTTTGCTATTATCTTTGGACTGTGCATATCTACATACTGTAGCCAATCCTGGGAGAATCTTGCCCCATCAAATAAGTAACAAATGTGAGGACTTGTACACAACCAGTAAGATAATAAATACTTTCATTTAGAAAGTGTGGAGGACGAAAGCGGCAAAATTGCTTTGGAGGTAAACAACACCGCAGCTTCAGAGAGAAGCAATTACTGCTGGGTTGTTGCATGGGGTCCACCAATGCATTTCACGAAGACGCTTTCTGGCTAATAACAGAAAGTTCGTATCATATTGCTGTAATGGGGAAAGCAGTCACTGTCACAAAACCGAGCTGGGATGAGGTGATGAATCATTCTGGCTTGACAATGCGGGCGGCATTGATGAAGCAGCTGGGAAAGGCTTCGAGCGTTAGGAGCGTGGGGTTTACGAAGCAAGCTCTGCAGAGTCCCTGACTGCAGGTGGAAAACAGACTGAATTCACAAGCAGATCCATCTATAACGATCTTTCCAAGGACTCAGGTGATGGTAAACAATGACACAACAGGAGAATAGACACAGTATCTCTGGAGGAAAAGGGAATGATGATGGTTTGGAAAGTAGTCTAGTGTAGAGAACAGAGGAGATAAAATTGCAAAAACCGATATAAAGTTGAAAGGCAGGATCCCAAGTTCAATGCCTTAAATCCCCACAATGCACCAGACACTCGCTGCATATGAATGCTAAAAAATACGTTTGTCACTAACTGTGCCTTCTCAGGCATTTTACAAGGGTAGAAGGCAGTGCTGTTATCATTTACCAAAACTATTAATAAAAACATCTTTGTTAATTGAAATAATTCTGAAATAAAATATAAATATTAGGTGGAAAACCAAAAACAAAAAGTACAAAAAATACTAACTGAAATAAAACTATATATATAAAAATATTTGCAATTATTTAAAATGATTAAATTATATATATAAAAAAACTTACAAAAGCATATAAAAGCACTAAAAAATAATTTCAAATTTAAACTGAAAATATAAAAGTTAATTTGAAATATTGATAAAAAATATAATGGTATATACTAGTAATCATTGAAATACAAAAGGCATTTGATAAAGGGATTAAAAGAAGTTTTGCCTTTCTTTGAGTATTGTAATCAAAAATATCATTAGATTATCATTATGTTATGGTTCCCTGAGAGACCTTCATATACAAAAACAAAGCAATACACTGAAACTGCCTTCAGTTCCTGACTCAGACACTGTGACCTTCAGTCTGTGCCTAGCAATTAAATTTACTATTGCAATAAATGAGAGATAATATATAATTACGCACTGCTTTTCATGCAAAACTTCAAAATGTAATAAGCACAAACCCTCCGAGTAAGAACCTTTTTTTCATCACTCTAATAAGCAACAGCTACATTATTTCCCAAGAAATCCAGTAATAAGTCACCCAGATGCTTTTTTTATTTTATTTTATGTATTTGGAACTGAAACGGGTTAAATGTCACATATTCAGTGATTTAGGCAATGGAGAACTACCCAATTGTGTAGACTTATTTCTAAATTTGTGGCCTGATCAATGGACAGAAAAATGCTAAAGAGGCAATTAAAGCTCTAAAAGGATTTTAAGGTTATTTAACAACACTTTCACAGATACATTTTCTTTCACTATACTTTCTTACATGTACATTTATGCATTTGGCAGAAGCTTGTATCCAAAGCAACTTTCCTTCAAGGTTTTTGCCTGCCTTAACATGCACCATTAAATATAATTTTTACACCTGGATTGAAGGTCCAAGAGCACAAGCAAAAACAGCCTTATTAATATGCATAGAGGAAGTGAGAGAAGAATACGTACAGCTGATGGTGATGCCCAGTTCCACACCTGGCTTCTTTGGTAGCTTCACATGGAAGGTTCCACTGCTCGGAATAACCGATTCTAAATGTAAAAAAGTACAAAAAGGTTGATTTTTAGATACAAGCCTATATATATATATATATATATATATATATATATATACCATCATTCTGGAAATTTTATAATTGTGAATTAATAGATCATTTTGAAACCGAAAAGTGGAGATTCAAATGAATGTCCAAACCAACACTTGGGGACAGTTCTGTCATCATTTTCTCACCCTCATGTTGTTCCAACTCTGTATGATGATCTTTTTTCAATGGAATGCAAAATTAGATGTTTAGTAGAATGTCCAAGCTGTTTTTTTTCCATACAATGAACGTGATCAACCACAGTGGTGTTTACATTGCATGTAAAAGAGTAGCTTTTACTTGCTTTGTTTTACATGCAAGAAAGAAAGCAACATTATTTTTTGGGGGTGAACACTCTCTTTAAAGTGACATGGGAACATGGAGCAGTTAAATATTCAGTCTTTCTTTCGGGCAGAGATGTAGTCAATCTTTCTGACAGAAGCGCAGGAAGCTCGGTCTGGGAAAGATGGCAGAAATAAAATCTTCATAAAATATGTCGTTCTCCTCTGGGCAGTGAGTCAAACTCAAAAAGAATGACAGAAGTGTCCAAGCGCTCAAAGAAAGAAAATGCACAGCTCTCCAGTGACCCGCCATTGCACAAAGACCTCTGCTCTAGAAATGATCATGCAGTAATTCAAACCAACTCCTCAACAAAAGTGTCTTTTAAAACAACCACTTGGCCTGAACGATAAATAATACTGTACAAGCAAAAACACGGTTACGTTTTCTCCTTCAAGCGCATCCTTCCAAAAGCAAATGTTATTGCTCTGTGATAAACATTTACATTTTATTGGGTTGCACAGAAAATTGACATTCAGTTTTGGAAATGGAAATATGCAGGTCTTGCCAATAATGGTACAATCATGCCATGCCAAAAATATGACAAATATTGCAAATTAACTTAACAAATAACTTGCATCACTGTTCAAAAGTTTGGGGTTAGTGAGTTTTTTGAGAGTTTCTGAAAGAATTCTCATGCTCATTTATTTGACCAAAAAGTCATTAAAAAAAGAAATATTATTACAATTCAAAATAATGTTTTTATTTGTATATATTCTAAAATGTAATTAATTTTTTATGATGAAAAAGCATCAGTCTTCAGTGTCACATGATCCTTCAGAAATCATTCTAATTCGTATTAGAAGTCTCCTTGAAGTCGTCAGAAACACAATTTAAAAGATTAATTAATTATCAAACCAAATTAAACAAGACAAAACACTAGGATGACAAGCTACTTAAAGTGTGTCTCAAGGACTACAGACTTTCGCCGTGGCCTATCCTGTGATTACACTGCCAGCACGCGTCCCTACCTGCTACGTCAAACTCAATCTCCAGTGTGACTTTGCTGGTGATGCTGGAGTCCCTCAGCAGCTGATTGGTCTCCTCCAGCGTGCTGTCCTCCGTGGGGATGCCGTTTATTGACAGGATGCGGTCGCCAATCTGCAGGATACCGCACCTGCGTACAGAGAGCAGATTTAACACACCATTCCTCTTGCACTGGCCAACAGATTAGCTGTGCAGACGGTAAAAAATTAAAATAATGGACTGGTGTAGAGGGAGACAAAAAGGGGTAGTGGGACCCAGGAAAGATTTCACACTGACTGACCAGCCAACCACTTATATTATGCCAGCTGGCGCTGTTAAATAGACATTAGTGAGTGAATGTTACGCTTTAGCCAAAAATACAATGTCCTCTTAGCTGAAGGTCAGAGTAAAAGCACTTTTTAATAGCTGAGGGAACAACAACTAAAAACAGAATGGCTTAATTGCTTTTGCTTTCACTGCTAAAAACAAAGTTGGTCACCATAAGGTAGTTTCTGCTTTTTGGATGCTGGTATCCAGTGTGCATCACCAACAACAAAAATGCAAAACATTCAGACAAGTCATATTGTAATTAGCCTCAAAAAATAATGGTGTTGTAGGAAAATATTTACTGAGAATAATGACTTTTTAAGGTACTTTTTTGTTCTTTTTAGCTTGACAGACCCAGTTACAATATAGAAACAGGTTCAGCTGAAAACGTGCATGCTTTTCTGAGTGTGATGTTTTTCTAAGATGTGTATTCATCTGGAATATGTATTATTTAGTGTTTGTTAATTTTTAGTGCATCTCTAAATCATGTTGAGCAACATTCAAATATAAGCGGGACATTTCTTTCTTTAACTGTATTTTATTTTACTTTACAATTTATATTGAATTAAAAAAATTTAACCACCAGAACACCGTAACTCGTATAACCAACCTAATCCACAGTGGTGAACTTCAGCATTTGACTAAATATAATACTTTGTATTATAAGTTAAGTGAATAAACTGTATATTGTATATCACTGAGACAAAACCAAGTAAAACAAATCTATATACAGTAAGAAAAGAGAAGTTAATAAAATGATTCTGTAATTTACTGTAACAAATCATAATTTACTATATTATAATTCACTCTGTAATACTATACTATTTTGTATATTGCTCTAAAAAGAAAGTAAAACACCACACGGGTGTCCCCACAAAGGCTCAAATGAATTTGTGAAATGTTTTTGGGAAATAATGCATTATTAAAATTATTAAAATGCAGCATTACTACTCTTGTTCCACTTGTACAACTCCGGTAACTCTTTATCAAATCACCAACATTACAAGGTTTATGCATTACAAGGTTTAACAATTCACAGCAATTACAACTTCAGCTGGCAGCGACTCATTCCTGTTGCTTAGGTCAGTAATTACAGTGAAGTTGGATGTAAATCCACCTCGGTCGACCAGTAAGCTCATTTGGATGCCAGCTGAGGCTCCGCCACTCAGGTAATTATAGTGAAGTGCTTTGCTCTATCACGTAATGCTGTAGTCAATCACAGCCCAAGCAGCCTGGAAATCAGATCATCACGGCCAGGCAGTTATACATCATATGTGATCATTGCATTATATCATTTATGAAGCCGTGGCTCTGCGGAGGACAAGTTCTAAGCGGCGAGAGATGTGCAGTGATGTAATAACTGTGGTCTTTGGGACGTGTTCAAATAATCAAAATTAGATTTGAGATTAAATATTCAAGATTCCCAAAGGGAAGTTCACACTTCTCTGATAACGCAAACAATTAAGCCGTGCCGAGTGCTCTGATCTGAGGAAGGGTATGTGGAATATTAAAACCCAGAAATTTAACTAGGTCAAAAGAGGTGATTAATGGAGATTAATAAAAATTGTGTCGCGGATCTTACCGCTCTGCTGGGCTGTCGGGATCTATGTAAGCGATGAGCGGAGGAGAGGACAGGGTTTCTGTGGCAAAGACTCCTCCCTGAAGCTGGATCCCAAAGCCCATGATGGAGTCGCTGATGAGGGTCACCTCAGTTGTTTCTGTGTGGACCACCTGACCGGCAAGTCCTACCGTACTGGAAGCCAGAGACACTAGAGGCATGAAAACAGAGGGCAACAGGGTCACAAACAGCAGAAAGTTCCTCACAGAATCCTACAAAATTGATTTTTGGGGCCCAAAAGGAACCTCCCAATTCATTTTTACTATATGGAAAAGAGCAGCTTGAACATTCTGCTAAACTTCTCCTTTGGCCATCAACATAAAAAAAAATATAAATCAACCAAATTCTACTAAACAATACTTTAAATGTTTCAAATAGCTGTTCTGTATGCATCTCAAAGCATCTTTCACAGACTAAAAGGTTGGCAGCCATGTGAGTCTTTGCAGTGACTGAGCTGGATTTGTTCCCTCGCTGCAGATAAGAATTCAATATGTGTGCTAGTATCTTTGGGCCAACTACGTGTGCTTAGAAATAAGAAAAGTCAGTTTGATATAGAGCTGGTGTATTATATCGCAAATCAGACCACAGGGATTTAGGGAAACTCTTTCTGTAGACGGTGCAAATTATGAGGTTGTTAGAACTTCCTTATTTTATGGGTCTGACTCTGGATCTGAAATGACTATATAATACAATACTTAAAAAAATAGTGTTGTCATTATAAATAATAATACCACCACAAAAACTAATATTTGACTGAATATAGTTAAGTGAAATATTAGGAATGCACCAGTGTTGTTTCTGACTGCTACCTTTTCATATATAAATATGTATATAAATATATAAAAAAATATTCTTGTGTTTTTAAAGGTGAACTTTCAAGTACTATATAACAGAAAATACATCATAAATGTAAAAATACAATTAACATGCACTGGCATATATGCAATATCGAATGATAATGTTAACTAAAAAACTGTGTATATCTTCTCTATATCTATTAGAAACCCTGTTGTTTTCACCAAGCTGATTGAGAGCGTTTAAACCAGCTTACTGAAAAGCAGACAGGCACATAAGCATAACCTGATTTATACAGCGTGCTGCACCTCATTTACAATTGTCTAGATCAATAAAGTCTCATGGGATACATCTCAATTGCAAAGCCACACATTGTAACTGGGCTGCAAAAAAGGCCCAATTTTCAGAGATGTTTGTTTCACAGTGTATGCTTTCAAACAGCCGAGTGAAAATGTGGTCCGACACACGAGCGGCCGTCACACCCTTGACTGACCAAGCTTAATCCATCAACCCAAGCACCAGGGAGCACAGACGACAGCCAAGAGGTCTCTTTCCCCATAGACACGTCCCGGTCATACGGAAATCTGCCTGCGGGTTATCGACCGGCACCAAACCAGGCCTGCGCGCATTTTTAAAGAACCTCTTATACTCGCCAGATCGCTCTAGTGTGACTTGAGAGTGAGTCTATCTGAGATTGATGATCCTGCTCACGGGCTAGATTTACAGCTCCAGACACCTTTATTGTTTTAAATGCAGTGACCTTTCCTTTTTTATTGGGAGTGAGGGATGAGAAAGGGAGGCTAAGGTGACGCAGATGAGGACAGGACGCCTCTTGGATGCTGAAAGGCTTTCAGGGACGGGTCTGCGGTGCACATCGATCAACAGTCGATTGGGACTCCTCTTGTCTGAAGCATTGAAAATGATACTGACTGGTCTTTTTGCGAATGGCCCAGGGACTGTGAACTGACCCAACAGGGCTTTGTGCGCTTCGGAGTTTTGCTTCGTGAAGGGATTTGGTTAAGTGGTGTCTTCGGTTTGTGTTAGACTTCAAAGGCTCTAACAGACAAGGAAGCACCTGAGGGGTCATTGTCGACACATCTCAAAGAATCACCAGCCAAGCCAACTGACTCTCTCTCGCTCATTCGATCCTCCTCCTTCCTGCAAAAAATCTCAAATTTCAGCTTCCCACAGACCAGTGAGTCAGCTGTTACTCGAAATCGTTAGAATGAGTCAGAAGAGTTTGAAACATCTCTTCTTTGGCAGAGAACGGATTTTGGCAGCTCTAGTAAAATTGGAAAGAATGCACCTTTGATCTTAAAGCCCTTGAGTTAAGTCATTGTTTCGATCAGCAGGACTATTCTAAGCTCTCTCTCTCTCTCTCTCTCTCTCTCTCTCTCTCTCTATAAATATATACAGTACAGACCAAAAGTTTGGACACATGAAAATAAAGAAAACTCTTTGAATGAGAAGGTGTGTCTAAACTTTTGGTCTGTACTGTATATATATATTAGGGGTGTAACAGTACGCAAAAATCACGGTTCGGTACGTACCTCGGTTTTAAAGTCACAGTTCAGTTCATTTTCGGTACAGTAAGGGAAAGAAATGAAAACATTAAACTGCAGGTTGTTTATTACTATAAACTTTTTTCAACAATTTGTTTACACTTTTTAAAAATACTTTTTAATAATATATATATAAAATATAAAAAAGAATAAGAAATAACATACTGCTGCAAAGTTCTCCACTAAATAAAATACTCTGAGTCTCAAACTAATATCATATTACAGAATATAATGACAAATATAAATAAATAACTATGATTACAGTGCAGCATTACCAATCCCAGCTTATAGGTCTGCTTATATTTAATATATATATATAACTTTTCCATAGTGTAAAGTGCAGTGTCAACAGTTTCAGTTTTTAGACCTGCTCAGATTTCGTTATAGTGTTGGACTGATCAGAATTAAGAGCAAAGGTCTGTTTAAATGCCGACGGGAGCTGCGTTTGAATTACAATCGTTTTTTTCCTAGTTGTAACTTGTAGTTAGGCCGGTAACACACTGGCATATTGCACCTGTCAAAAGTATTGACGACAAAATAGACTATGTTTGACAGGTGCATTATTTGAAAATCGATAATTATAAATTTATTTTTTAAATTACATTTATATCTGAATATACCTGTAGACTTTCAAACATCAAAGTGTCATGAATTCATATGTATTTGTGTACAAAATGACATTTTCCTATTCTATTTTGCCTGGAAACGCTTCCAACGCATGAAAAATAGAAAGATGTCGGCTCTATTTCTAGCATGCACTCCTGTTCCTCTAAACATGGGAGCCGAATTAAAAAACGGACATGCCACGCAGCTGAGACGCTTGCGCCACGCATCCAGAGTGTCGCCGGCCTTGCTGCAGGGCGGGATTTTCACTGAACGCGGAGACTTCCGCCACTTAATATGTTCGTTTGGAAACACGAAAATGAACCAAAATATTACATTCGGTCATTCGGTACACACGTGCAACGTACCGAAAGCCCTGTACCGAAACGGTCCGGTACGAATACCGTTACACCCCATATATATATATAGAGAGAGAGAGAGAGAGATAATTAATTAAGTTTATTCAGCAAGGATGTAATAAATTGATCAATGTAAATGTATTTTGAATCACAGTTCCTCAACTGTTTTCAAAATGTATCATCATAATTAATATTTCATGAGCATAAAATCAGCATATTAGAATGATTTCTGAAAGATCATGTGACACCAAAGTCTGGAGTAATGTTGCTGACAAAGCTGCTTTAACATATTTTCAGATATTTTCAAATGTACATATTAAAGTGTTATAAATTGTAATGTTTTCATTTTACTGTATTTCTATTTCAAATAAATGCAGCCTTGGTGAGCATTAAAATTCTTATTGACGGTTTATTATTATTGTATGTTTGCATTGTAGTTTATGTATGTACATCCTACATGCACTGAGTGTAGAATCCTAAAATATACTGACCTTAATTAAAATATATAATCAACATGATATATGAAACTGATTAAAAAAACAAAATGTTAAGTAATCTTTGGAGTAACAAGGCTATCAAACCAATGACAAAATAAATATATACATGTCTGAGGCTAATACACAAAATATAAGTAAAATCAAAAAACACAGGTGTGCATTGTAGGGTAAAAATATTTATATGACACCTTTTGCATTAACAGTTTTCATGCAGAGGCAAGAGCATTGATGCTTGTGTGTGTGTGTATGTGTGTGCATGTGTGTTGAATCCTTGAGTCACATAAAAGGAGCTTGAGAAGAACAGTTTCTTAAAACTGTTTATGCTGTAAACTGATCTGTCTTGCTGAAGATATCAGGAACCTTAAGGGTCGTCAACACTGTCCTTTAATATAATCATAGTTTTCTCTGGCAGAACGCTAGAGAAAAATACCTCAACTGACAACCGCATGGAAATCATAAACGAGGACAGTGGGCATTAGTCAACAATTAAATTATGCTAATATTCTCCTGGTGAGAAGACATGGTGCTAGTTCGGTCACAGTACATTAAATGCAGAATGGTTTGTTCCGGACTACAAAAACGCAGAGGGAAACAAAAATTAGCATGACACCACCTCCAACAGTGGTAAAACAAGATTTACAAAAGACATCAGTGAAAGCCTTTTAGAGTATCCCCAGCAGGAGAAGAGGAGACTACAGACTGAATGTGTCTGTTTATGGGGTGTGTGTGTGTGTGGGGAAAAGATAGTTTCTTCTCACCGCTTCATTGACTGTTTGATCTTGCAGTAGACATTTTCAACAATTGGGGAACAAAATTCTTCTTCCTCTTTAAAAAAAAAAAAACCTTTTCAACAAACAGCCAGTGAAAGGAGGTGCTTAACCTTCAAAAATATTGACTGTGAACCTCAGGAGGTTAAACGAATTATTACATTTTCAGGTTTATGCCATTTTTGTACATTTCTAGCAATTAAAAAAGAATCAGGACAGAACATAATATTTGATATATCCAAGTGGGCAAAATGGACATAATATTTTTAAAATGATTAAATATTAGATTTATTTACATTTTAAATTGCAAAAATAGTTTTAAACCCTGACTTTTTTAAACCAATAAAATTGAATCAGGATGGAACTAAATGGAAAAAAATGAACAATCAAAATGAATACTATTAAAATTAATAATTATTTAATATTATAAGATCTATTAATTTTACATTAACAAGTCAAAATAGTTTTAAACCCTGATGTGGAAATTTTCTAGTAATAAAATGAGGGTGAAGCTAAATTGACAAAATGAATAATAAAAATTAAACTGACAAGAAAAAAGAGACACAATTATTAGTAAATAAATATAGTATTTGTTTAATATATAGTAAATAATATGTATAATATATAGTCATTAATATTAAATATATACAAAATATTAATTATATTAAAATAAAGTATTATACATTAGAAAATATCGTTACTAAATGAACAAAATGCTTTTCATGCTAGGTTAATTTTATTTCAGATAACAGTTTAACTTATCTAATAGATTTCACAACAAAATACAAGAGATTTGTCCTTCATTCAGACGTGTCATTGCTGTCTGATGGGTGACTTTGCAGCAAATATCTCCCTCCCTCCATCTCTTTCTCTCTCTCTTTTTGATGTGTTGAACAGTGTGTGAGGTTCATCCTGTCCCTGTTAGCCAGCGACAGCAAAGGCCTCAGGAGGGACTTTTAACAAACCAATGCCAGTTTGTATGCTAGAAGACGTCACTCATGCAAGGGCTGGGAATGCTGAATCAGCAGCACATCATGCAGTGAACCCGTCCTCATTCATTTGCCTTCTCACTTTAGGCTGTCAGAACATATCCTGGGCAATAGACTCCTTGATTCGACTGCCACGACCTCTGTGCAGAGCTCTATGGACAGTGAAATCAAGGTGCTATGCAAATAGAGCTCATTTGGAGCATCAGTGAAGTTAATCAAGCTTTAATTAAGCTTTCAATTTGGGCCAGTGAGCCAGTGAACAATTTGCTGCCATCTGAGCTTCACAGCAGTGGGTAGAGACAAGGTGATTGCTGATAAGGTGCTAATATCCATTAGCAGTTTTTCAGCAATTATCCATTTAAATTTTATACGATTTCATGCATTTTAGCCGAAGGTCATGAAAAAAAAGTCAAGCGTGTCCAAATAATTGTTTTTTTTTTTAATTAAATTAAATTTTTAGTGGTGCAAAGTTTTACTGTGTAAAAGTTAATTACACATTTTTTTTAAATGATACAAACTACGAAACAGTATGTCTGCTGCATTTGCTTTTTAACAGTGAATATTGTATGTTCTATTATATCTCACTCCGGCATAGTTGTGAAAAGACTCAATACAGCTATTACAGACCCATTATGAAATAATTTTCCTAAACAAATGGCATCTATGAGGGGCCGTGCACATGCTCGTGGTAGTAAAACTGGAAATAAATTTGTGTAATTGATCAGATGCTCTGTTTCCGTGCAGCAGGTGTATAAGCCAAACACAAGCGGTGAGCAACGCGGTAGGAGAAGCTATTAACTGTGATGTTCATAACAAGTTCAGCCAAGTCATAGTAAATGAAACACAAAGTCAGATAAAAATGCACAGTTAAATTAGCCAAAGTGTTTTAACGCTTTGAAATACCGTCTCAAATCCCAGTTTAATGAGATAGCTAAGCAAGCCATTTGTTAAGGGATTTCTCATTTGTAGCACTATTAAAACCTTGCTGAAATAATTTCAGGATGAAAGAGATGAGGCATTATGTGCTTCGGAAACCTGTTTGGAAACAATTATTATTATATTTCTAATGGTGCCACCAATTATATTTTAGTATTATTTATATACAATCATAGTATTTATTAATATTTTTAAATTAGTTTTTATTTTTAGATTTTCAATATCATTTTATGTTTATTTTTAGTAATTGTATTTATTAGTTTCTTATATATCTATACACCTTTAATATATTTGTATTTTTGTGTTTATTTATTTGGTGTGTGTTTTAGTTTTGGAAATTTTTGTACTCCAACTTAGTGAAATATGTAAGTTGGAGTACAAAAATTTCCAAAACTAAAAAAAAAGTTTTTAATTTTTGACTGAAAGGCCACATCAAGTTTTTGAATATAAGTGAAGTGGCACATTATAGTATATGTATGACAAGTGAAGTTTAGATTTTTTTTATTCTAAATTTACACTTACTGTACTGTACTGTGTGTACTTGTACAGTATATGGAATATACTTATTACTTATGAAAAGCTCACTTTTTTTCCTCCCACTTCTCTCAAATCTCTGTTTCTTTTTCCCACTCTTTCCTACAAATACACACATGGTCGTGAGCACACGTGCAACAAACACACACACAGAATCTTGTCAGCGCTGACCTGCGACATTATCAGTAAAATAGTACTGCAAATCAAAAACAGCAGCATTATCAAAAATGCCATAGCTTTCAAGAAGTTAAACTAGATGCTGCTGCCGAATAATGTTGAGAGACAAACATGCAGTACTCTTGTAATTCACAAACATTTAATCCATCTCTCTTTCCCTCTCAATAACGGTATTTTCTGCATTTTAAACACCGAAGCCTCAGTTTCTAGCAATAAAATCAAATGTTTGTAATCAGCAATGGGATTCTGTGATAAAGAGCACTGCAACAAGTTCCAAGGATTAATTTTTGTTCGCTGTTTTGGAGTGATAATATTATATATGTAAGGGTCCAAAATATTTACTTGGCCTATAAGGAGGTAAATCCAACTGTGATCATATTACTGAGCACATTCTAATTCTGACTGAATATACCATTATACGTAAACATTAAAGCACAGCAGGCCACCATGGCAATGGCATCTTTTGGATTTTGTTGATATTGCATCAGATTTGTCATTTTGGACCAGCTGCCTCATGGGCCAGAAGAAAGAACCCATGAGGCAGCTGGTCCAAAATGACAAATCTGATGCAATATCAACAAAATCCAAAAGATGCCCCCCCACCCCCCCCCCCCTGCACAAAAGGAACTAAAATTACACACATCACTAGAAAACCGATAGAGAAAAAAAATTGAATTTGAAAGTCTGAATTTGAATCTGATGTTGTTGGCAGCTTGGCCTCATCCTGCAAGCCAATCATTACTTTCACAGCCAGGTTCTCTACAGCAATTGTCCAAACTCCACTTCCTCTAACATCAACAGTAAATAACCAAGCAGCTACAAAATGCAACAAAAAACAAACTCGAAAACAAGTTGGCTACTGAATGATAGCATGAACGTGGTCAGCAATGTGAGCAGCTGATTACCCATTTTTCCAGTGCCAGCGTTTGTTTATTGGTCCTGCTGACGAAGCCCTCAGATAATAGCCCCACGCGATATGAAAGCTTGGTTGGGTAATTATCTGCGGCAGAGGCGGCGATGACGACGCTGCTTGGTTGAAGGATATGAAATATCTTTCAGGATCTAATTATTGGGTAGCCAGAGGTGTAATTTCCCTCTTTCGCTTGGCGGCTTCAGATATTGGAAGAGAATGCGTTCACTTCAGGTAAGTGCTATCACACTCTCTGATCTTATTCAGATTCAAAGCCCAGTCGTGAAGAGGAAGGGCAGGAAGGATATGAACCATATGGAAGAGGTAGGAATGTACAGATAAAGACACACTATCATAGCGAAGACAGGAGGAATAACAGATGTATGGCCTTTCTTTAATACCAAGCTACCACGTCGCATTTATGTTGGAGTTTTATTGCTTTCATTGCTTTCAGCGGCTTGACCAAGCTTCACTTCGCACAATTGCATGCACTTAGCAAAATGTGGCATTTAAAAAGGTTTGTTTCTGAATTACTGCGGGCGGTTCTTTCAACCTCTTGACTTATGGCAAAGGCAACTACAAAAATTCGAAAGCTAATATTAAAGTCAAGACGAGTCCCTGGCCAGAGCCTGCGTGGAGATGCTGATACATACAACAGGAAATCAATAACCAAGCCTTTTTCTGTTTACTTCAGCCATTCTGATAAAAAACGAAAGGTTTTATAGAATGAATCAGAGTGGAACCAGGCAAAGACTGACAGTAAATCTGTTGAAGAGAGGATAAAAACTTTCATCTAATTATTCAATGTATTATACAGAGCGGCCTTTGTGGCATTTGTAAGACACTGTAGCACGTCAAGGTAAAAATTTTACCTTTAAATGCGTTTCAAGACCCTGTTTCATTCAGTTGCATTCTATAAAGCTATTTGAAAAGAATGCATCTGCATGTGAAAGCTTTCAAGCTTCAAAAAGGATGAGGAAGCACCATAAAAGCATCATAGAAGTGCTCCATACAATGCTCTGGGTGAGGAACAAATTTAATTTAATAGCTATTCATTTGAAAGAAAAGTTGTTTTGAGTCAAATTTAAATGAACTGCTGATCCAGTTTACAAAACTGAATGATTCACTCTCAGATTGATTCATTCATCGAGATGACTCAGTGATCCAGTTGCAGAAATGAACTTCTCACTGGAGGTGAAGATCAGTGAATAATGAGATAAATCAAGTCCATCTCTTCCTCACAAAGCTGTCATATGCAGCGTATGAGTCGTATAATTCACATTTATGGTGGTTTTGCATCAGAAGCCACAGAAGAAAGTAAGTCAGAAATATTTGGAATGATATGGGGGTGGGTAAATTAATTAACATTTTTGGGTGAACTGTCCCTTTAAGAATGAGGCCTCTTTTTGAATTCTGCCGAATTTTTTATTTTTAAAAAAGATGATTGATCCTTATTAGATCTTGTAATATTCAACATGACTGCATCAAACGTACTTGAGCTCTTGTAGTCTTTCTTCTTCAGTTTGCGTCTCATCATGGTGCCGCGGGGACTTGTGGGATACATGGTGCGTGGTATCGTGTTCATGTTGAGTGAGCTCAGACTGTAGGCACTCATGGAGGTGGGAGAGAAGGATGAACCCAGAGCTGTGTGGGAAAAAGAGATGTTTTAGCAAAATTATCAACTCTCAATGACTCATTTCAAAACTTCATATACTTAGTATATAAAGTTCAGTTTTGCTTGGTAAATGCTTCTATTATACATTTTTTTACTCATTTAAAACAACTGAAAAAGTGAAAATCTAACTTAAACTTCATGATTCCATAGTATTCAGTGTGTCACTCTTGCACAAGAGCAGCATGTTCATGATCAACATCAGACAACCTGTACAAAGTCACATGATTAATCTGACAAATGTACCTAGATAAGTACATAATCTAGGTACCTAGATAAGTACAAAAAGAATAGATAAGAATCTATTCGTTTTGCTTTAAACATGTTTAAATCCCATTTTGAATCTATTTTCAACTGAACTTTCGAAGCCCACCACTGTATCATAACGTTTTCCAAAAACATGTACAAGCGTTTTGTCACCAGATGAGGAAATGCACAAACCAACTCATTAAAGCGCTACAGACTGCGCTCCGTCTTTGACATTGTGTGAACGGTGGTAAGTCTTCATCAAAGCACATCTCTAAAAATACTCCCTGATGCCTAAAAGCCACTTCTATCAAAGAATAATGGCTAGCAACCAAATCACAGTTCGTGCTGATCAGATAAAGAGCTTCAAAGCCATTTTTTAGCTCTTACAAAAAAAAAATTGAAATTCCCAACTGGCAGAATATTACTACTCCAAAAAATATGTTTTATTTGGCTGCGAAATTGGTGATGCTGAAAACATGGCAGGATTACAGCAGATTACTTTTTTTTTTTTTTTTGTGCTGTTTGAAACAGTTTGTCTGCTCTTGGCACATGAAATTACATTCTGCTTTTCTCTCTCTCTCTCTCTTTTTAAAAGCCATTAAACCACATCTTTAAGAGCCATAATGAGGCCTTCTGGTCCACTTGTGCATTGTGTAGGATGAACTTTCCTAATCCAAACATTAAGGAGTTAATGTCCAGCAAATAAAGGCTAATTTGTCTTGAGGAAAAAAGAAAACGGAGGCTTAAGAAATCCAACTCTCAGGGGAGATTTGCTCTTTCACGCGTATCAAGGACACATCTTTCAGAGATTTAAAAAGCTTTTGAACTCTCATAACCAAGGGGGTTGTATAATCCAGGAATAAAAAAAGAGACTGTGACTAAAAAGTATTGATGGAATGGCAGTAAATTATGTGAAGCCACTAGCACCTGCGGCATCTTTACGACCCTCCTGAATAGAGAATCTGAGACACAACTGTGAAGGTGAGAAAAGGTGCCACAAGCGATTTTAGCCTTCAGTCATGTGTGTGATATACAGAATGTGAAACCCAGTTGAACCGCTGGAGGTTTAAAGGTTTCGTACCATTGGTTGCTGCAGTTTTTAAACTTGAGTCAGCAAGATGTTTAGGTGTCTGCAAAAATAAACTTTTTAGGGTTGTCAAAGTTAATATTTAAGTTTTTAACATTCATATTTAAGTTCAACTTAGCTAAATTAACCATTTTGTGGTCCAGGGCCATATATATATGACCCTGGACCACAAAACCAGTTCTAAGGGTCATTTATTTTAAATTGAGATTTATTACTCATCTGAAAGCTGAATAAATAAGCTTCTTAGGATAGGACATTATCTGGAAGTTGACAGTTCAAAAAAATTGCCTTTAAAGTTGTCCAAATTAAGTTCTTAGCAATCCATATTATTAATAAAAAAATGTATTTTGTATATATTTACGGTAGGAAATGTACAAAATATATTTTTGGAACATGATCTTTACTTAATATCCTAATGATTTTTGGCAAAAAAAGAAAAAAATATAATTGCAAGAGTAAGAGTAATTGTGTGTGTGTGTGTGTGTGTGTGTGTGTGTGTGTGTGTGTATATATATATATATATACACACACACACACACACACACACACACACACACACACACACACATACAATTGTTTTACAAATGTTTTACAAATGTTTTATAATGTTTTAATATATATATATATATATATATATATATATATATATATATATATATATATATATATATATATATATATATTGTGTTTGAGTCCCTCAACTTTTGAGTGGGGTTATTTTAATAATTTCAGCAATTTTTTTGTCTTGTGGACTAAATGTTAATATCTTTTATGTACAATAACCTACTCAGGACAGTACTAAATAAAAAATAACCTGCATTTAGTATGATCTCTCTTATTTTTTGAAAATTACTCATATTTTCACAGATTCTGCAAGGGGTGCCCAAACTTTCGATCCCCACTGTATATATATATATATATATATATATATATATATATATATATATATATATATACACACAAACACAGACATCAAAATTTTCATTAAGTAATAAAATAACTAGGCAGCTTCTTAACTAGGCAGTCTTAACAGTAATAAATAAATAAAAACAAAGTATAATAATAAGTAAAATAAAAATAAAATAAAATGGAAAATATCAAATGGAAAAATATTAAAAACTATCTTTTATTTAAAAGCTACAGCAACTTATAACTTCTCAAATAGTGTGTAGAAAACAACATGCTGTCTCTATAGCATGAATATAATATGACTTTTCTTCACATAGTATAAATGGGTCTTTATAAATGAAATTACATGGCTATTATATTTTAATAAGGGAGTTATTAATGAGATTAAACACCTACTTTGGGGTCCTTGGCATCAAAATGTTCCTTAGTTTTTTTTAGCATCATAAATGGTCTGTCACATCGCCTCCAAGAGCTAGCTCTCACTAAAAATGAGCAACTTCCAGTTGTATTAATGCTGCAAACCATTGTCTGTATAAAGAATAAGTACAGGTCTTCTCTAACATTCTCACAGTGTCCTCGAAACACATAGAGCGCCAACAAAAGAGATCAATAAAGCCCTGATGGCCGGAATTTACTTAATTATATAATCAAATCAGACTCTGTAAGGCCGCTGAAAGAGGAAAAGCATGACCTAAAACATAAATGAGAAGTGCTTTTGTGGCAAATGACAATCTTCCCATCTTATTAGCCAATTAGCGATTGAATCTAGGGCCTCAGGATGTCAATTATCATTGACTACATCTCCCAGAATGTACTTGAGACTTTGTAGTCCACCCATGACCACACGGGGAGAAATGATCAGGTCAAGTTGCTAGAATGTCAATAATGCAATATTCGCTTCCTTAACAAGGATTATGTTCCATATACCCCAATGAATGGAACCACAAAGGTGTCCTCTGATTCACTGTGTATCTTCTGCAAAATAAAAACCACTGAATGGCTCAGCGCTCGCCTGGCTTCATAAAGTGACTCTAAGCTTTTCTGTAATGTGCTCTCTCCTCTGGTAGAATAGAGCTCAGCTACACCCACAGATGGAGAATAAAGACCAGATATAATACTGAGGAAGAGAGCAACAGAGAGAGAAAAACCTCTTTAGCCTTAGCATAGTTTAGAGAAAAGGAAACAGCCGGGGAACAAATTAGTTCTGCTCTGTTTTCCAAAGAGATCAAGTAAAACACACTAAAAAAAACAAAAACAGACTTATCAAAAAAAGCACAAAAGGAGACATTAAAACGAATGCAGTCCTGTATTGCATATCACATTCCTGCAGACGTCATGGGTTCAATTTATATTGTGTGTGTGTAAATCGCTTTGGAAAATAAAATAAAATATACAGGATCTACTAAGCGATACATCAATCATTATTTAAAGATAACTTTTCATCTTGCATGTTCAACAATACATACTGCATCTTCACTCCCATTGGCTGTTGCTGCTGATTTGCATAAGTTAAATACTGCCCAATTTGGCAATGTTTTTTTGCTCACCAAATCTCACTGAAAATATATGACTGAGTTTTTGAACAGTGAAAATGAAAATCAATCTGGAAATACCGAAGTTCTAAAGTCAAAACCCATAGAAGAATGGAATAAGTCTGTTTATCGGCGATATTATGGAGAAACAAGGAGTGATACAAGAGGATGAGGATGAAGGAAAAGGGAAGGAACATTACGGGGGTTGTTTGGAGAGGTTTTCTGCTTGGTCTGGCTGCGGGACTGGTCAGGGTGGTAGGTGTTATAGTGTTGATAGGGAAGGAAGTTGCTGTTGTTGTTGGTTCCGGATTCCCAGGGCAACGTCCGGTTACTCCTCTGCACCTTGACTGAGCACACGAAGAGGAGAGAGAGGGGGACGTGAGCAGGAAGAAACATACTGACAACACCACATAAATAATAGTGCATAACACATATCAGATAAATCACACAAGGAGAGACACTTTTCAAACAACGAGTAACCCTGGGAAAAACTGTTATGGTTAAAAGTGACCCTACGTTTAATGAAGGGTTATTTAGTCTGCTTTGTGATTGGGCTTTCTTAATAAGTACAGAAATTGACAAAAACAAGAAAAAAAAAAAAAAAAGACATACTAAATATTTATTACAGGGCTAGATTATTAAAAAGTTAAAAGTTATGCTGTTACAAACCTGTATGACTTGCAGAAAATGGGTAAAAAAAAAAAAAATCTAACAAAATAAAATACATTTCTGGCCAAATTATACCTTTAGAAAACATTCTAGGTCGAAACAACCAATGTCACAAATAATGTAGATCTCACCATAAGCACAGCTTTGGACAAAATACAAGCAAGTTTACTAAAAATGCACCTGCAAGCTACTAATAGACTCTTGGACTTTCACATCAGCCAAGCAGACTGAATATCTGCAGTAGCAGGCACAAAGAAACAAAATACAAGCATTCACATAGCAAGGTCTTTGCTCCCCTCAAAGCGTCCTCCTAGGAATACAACTATGGACACCAGCATTGATCATTCTCTATTTTAGCTCCTTTCTGTTGCACGGTTAATTTTAGCAGTATGTTTGCTGTGCTTTCAAACACACAGGATGGAAAGAGAGATTACAAAAGCCGTCTGAGAGAGAAGAGAGAGACGAACTGAAGGGCAGTGGCAGCAGGAGGTATTAAACTGGAAAAAGACTCGGTAATAGGTGAAGGAGGGTGTGTTTTTGTGTAAGGGATCCATCATCACGATAGCATCAAACAGCAGCACAGGGTTAAAAGACAGTGAAGAATCCACTGAGACCGTATGCAATCAGGCCTGAACAGATGAGAACCATTACTTTTACAATTATGTGTATGTGGGAAATAAAAAAAGTTCATGAGTCTTAGAGAGTAGAGGGGCAAATGAAAATATGATGAGTGTGTTTCCAGGCATTAATGTAGAATCTCTATACCAAGGGTGTCAACAAATGAAAATAATCATGATATATATTGCTAAATGTGGTTGATTTAAGTATACAACACAAGTAAACAAATGTATTTTGCATAGACTGTGTAGGTTATATGTACAGTACGTATAATACAGCTTGTGGTATGTGTGTATGCACTCTGTAGTGTGCACTTCACACAATGTACTACAACAAAATACATGCACATGTTAGCTGAGCAAAACAAGTTTCGAGTTTGCATCAAAAACAAGAAGGGATCGGCCTGGAGGGATAATATTTGTGTTTTCATCAGTAGATTCAGATGTTTTCTGTGACACATTTCTCTACCGCCCACAGAAGCCCACCAAACTGATGTCGTGAATGCATGAGTATGGGGTGACAAGGTAGAATGTGTTTATGTGCTGCATACGTGCGTCGTGTCGTCAGCCGGCTGTCTGGTGCTGTAGCGTTTCAGCATTAGCCAGCTGTCTTGAGTTTCACAGCGGCTGGTATTTTGGTCCGTGTTAGTGTAGAATGCGTCACTGCACTAAATCTGCTTGAGCTGAGGAAATAGACTACACGTCTGTAAGCTGCGTAGTAGACGTGCCACTGCATAGCAATGCCAGAAGCATGACATGCCAGTAAACGTGTGTGGCTCTTCACAGGAATCAGGAGTGAGCTTCGTCCACTCACTGTGTTTGAAAGGTGCTCTAAACTCAATTTCCTTCCCTTAAGAGCTAATCAAGACACCTCCCACCAGCTGACCTGAGGGTCACTTCATTGCTTTCTAATGTGGGGCTTCTGAAAACCCCCAACAGGACGCATTAGTATGCTGTGCAGGTCCACTTTTATTTATGTTCTCAGGGTTCAGGCTTTATTCCACGTTCTTATTAAGTTCCAAGCATAAAGCTCATTCAGCCACTAAACTTGTGGACATTGCAAAACAATTCAATTCATTGATAGGATTTATTAATTAAATTTTTTGTCAGTCCAGGGTGTTAGAGGAACATTTATACATACAGTATTGTTCAAAATAATAGCAGTACAATGTGACTAACCAGAATAATCAAGGTTTTTAGTATATTTTTTATTGCTACGTGGCAAACAAGTTACCAGTAGGTTCAGTAGATTGTCAGAAAACAAACAAGACCCAGCATTCATGATATGCACGCTCTTAAGGCTGTGCAATTGGGCAATTAGTTGAAAGGGGTGTGTTCAAAAAAATAGCAGTGTCTACCTTTGACTGTACAAACTCAAAACTATTTTGTACAAACATTTTTTTTTCTGGGATTTAGCAATCCTGTGAATCACTAAACTAATATTTAGTTGTATGACCACAGTTTTTTAAAACTGCTTGACATCTGTGTGGCATGGAGTCAACCAACTTGTGGCACCTCTCAGCTGTTATTCCACTCCATGATTCTTTAACAACATTCCACAATTCATTCACATTTCTTGGTTTTGCTTCAGAAACAGCATTTTTGATATCACCCCACAAGTTCTCAATTGGATTAAGGTCTGGAGATTGGGCTGGCCACTCCATAACATTAATTTTGTTGGTTTGGAACCAAGACTTGAATTCAGAGTTTGGGGGTCGTCTCACAAACTGCCTGTGGCCCTTGGACCCAAAAAGAACAATTTTACTCTCATCAGTCCACAAAATGTTCCTCCATTTCTCTTTAGGCCAGTTGATGTGTTCTTTGGCAAATTGTAACCTCTTCTGCACATGCCTTTTTTTAACAGAGGGACTTTGCGGGGATTCTTGAAAATAGATTAGCTTCACACAGACGTCTTCTAACTGTCACAGTACTTACAGGTAACTCCAGACTGTCTTTGATCATCCTGGAGGTGATCATTGGCTGAGCCTTTGCCATTCTGGTTATTCTTCTATCCATTTTGATGGTTGTCTTCCGTTTTCTTCCACGTCTCTCTGGTTTTGCTCTCCATTTTAAGGCATTGGAGATCATTTTAGCTGAACAGCCTATCATTTTTTGCACCTCTTTATAGGTTTTCCCCTCTCTAATCAACTTTTTAATCAAAGTACGCTGTTCTTCTGAACAATGTCTTGAACGACCCATTTTCCTCAGCTTTCAAATGCATGTTCAACAAGTGTTGGCTTCATCCTTAAATAGGGGCCACCTGATTCACACCTGTTTCTTCACAAAATTTATGACCTCAGTGATTGAATGCCACACTGCTATTTTTTTGAACACACCCCTTTCAACTAATTCAACTAATTGCCCAATTGCACAGCCTTAAGAGCGTGCATATCATGAATGCTGGGTCTCATTTGTTTTCTGAGAATCTACTGAACCTACTGGTAACTTGTTTGCCACGTAGCAATAAAAAAATATACGAAAAACCTTGATTATTCTGGTTAGTCACATTGTACTGCTATTATTTTGAACAATACTGTATATGATGCATTTATTATTATTTTTTTTTTTACCTCTTTTTGTGGTTTGAGTCAAACAGACCAGCAGCAAAGGCAGAGTAATAAGCTAACTAGTGTTATTTGTGGTTTGCCTGTGTGAGAGTCACCACCACAGTGCTAATACGTTGTGGGTTGGTAGCTTGAAGATACTGAAGGGGTTTTAGCATGTCACTATACAGTTGCTACAGTCTTCTGGTTGGCTGTTTCAGCATGTCTGTGCAGGTGCTATGATGTTCTAGATGGTTGAAATACAAAAATCAAGGACTTGATTAAAAGCACAGATACTCAAATAAAACACTACTCTAATAAAAGTATTCCTTTTCCATTTTACTAGAGTAAAAATACAAAAGCATTTGATCTTTAATGTACCTAAGTATTTGAAATTAAAAAAGTACTGATTGGTGAATGTTTTTGTAATTAAACATAAAATTTAATATTTAATCATTTTATATTATACTGTATATTTTATATAATCCTATTCCTCAAAATACTAGGGGAAGCTGTGCCTTGTCAAACACTATTAAGAATTAGAAGTAGTATTTTTAAAAGGGTTCGTCTTGTTGCTAAAAGTGTTTCTAATTGACAGTTATTTTGTACACTGTAATGGATTAAAGATTATAAACGGTTAAGAATCACATTCTATGTCCTCGTCTTTATTTATGTGGTGAAAAGCTGTGTAATTAGCAATACGATAATACATTATGCCTGTTAGGAACTGTTTTGCTCTGCGGAAGCTTTGCCATTATTTAAACTCAAATCAATATTTTGGGTCTAATTATTTATGTGGCAAGTAGGTGTGTAATAAGCAGGATAATGTTCATCCAGCCGGCTGTTATCACAATAAACTCCTTCAGGGTGATGCACTCATCCGCTTTGTGTTAGGGTTTATTCTGTGATAACAACCGGCTGGATATACATTTTCCCTTATTTTCTAACGTTACTGTGTGGTCGCTAACTAGCCTAAATCAAAAGGCTTGATTTTAGTCTTTAAATATGACTCCGGTCATTCTTGCCTGGCTCTGCCCTAGTATGGTTCCACATCTTTGTGTTTTAACATTATTCCTATTAGGAAGTACAGCAGCATTTAACCTTTTGTCTCTGCGCTTGAATGTTAGCTTCCTGTTCCTGATAAGATGTTATGGCACACACTGGATGTCATAAGAACATATTCTCTGTGGGAATCAGCCTTGCTCTAAACTTTTGACATCAAATCTCTTTATCATTGCACTTGGTGGCACACAGGCTGATAAAAACCTGTCAGGTAATAAGAACAAGCTTTAGAACACCACATAACTCCTGACAGTCTGAGACACAAGGCAAGATGCAGTATCCTTGCACAGTCCTGTTTTCACTATGGATATATCTGCAGGAAAGATGATTAAATATTGTTAATGTAACCATCTTGTGGACAGAACACAGCTGGCCTTACACTGAGAAGTCAAACGCTGCATTCAGACCACCCACTTTATCTAGGAACTACATGATTGATATAAGAGACACACAGGAATTATGTTCACAGACATTAATTATGCATATGCCATCACTTTCAATATTGATTAACTCATTAAAGTTGCTCATTAACATATCCGCTCTTTCTTCGGCGCACTGAGGTTTAAAGAGGTGACCAAAAATAAAATGCAGACTGAGTAAAACTGGACTTTTCTGAATAAATATGCACTCGTCCACTACGATTTCCAGTCTGCATCAGTATAGTGTTCCTACACTCTAGAAAAAACCCTAATGGAGCATTTGTATGGTGTAAAAAGAGCCAAATCAATTAAAAATCAAGCAAGGATGCAGGGAATTGCCTCTCCTATATGCTTATAATACACTAACCCAATTGAAACAAATTTGAGGCATTCTTTGACATAAGACTGTAGTCCAGAGTGAGTGTGTTTGAGTCTCTTACCATGTTCAGGGCCCTTGAGAGCCAGTCTTGTCTGGTGGTGGGGCAGAATCTCCATTTTGACGTGTTCTGAAGCGCTAGCTAGCAGCTGGGTGGCCTCGGCCAGTGTGCAATACTCCATACTTGTGCCGTCCACTGACAGGATGTGATCACCTGCATGCAGCGCACCACACCTGCAAGAGCAATGAGATCACATCCTGTTCTGCCAGCCACTTATCACAGGAACCATTTCAAACTAATTCTTCTCAGTACAACAATTTTTATGATCAAATATCAAGGCTAAGTGTAACTTATATTTTATTACATTTATAATTTGATATATTAGTTTTTATACATTATTAATATATTAACAGTTATTTTCAATCTCGAGTATAAGCATATACTCTGCAGTAGACACGCACATTATGGTTCCAAATTGGGGACCTAAATTGGCACCCTGTTGATGGCAAAGGGGTTTAAGGCGTATTATAATTTCATCCCAATGTTTCTCCCAAGAGCAAACTTTTGAATCATCTTCAAAGTGCTAATCTGTTTTGATGGAAAGGTTTTCACTTGTTCAGCACTCCGTCACCTTTATTATTGTTCCATGCCTTTCTGCTGGCATGAAGGCTAGATGAGTTATTGAATTTCTATAATTAGTTGCTAAGCTTTATGCATTTCAAACTTTGAACATTTCACAAGCAGGCATCGGGTTCCTGCAGCGCACATCTCTCCTCTCCATGCATTGATCTGGCTCACAGAACAATGGAAACATGATGAGCAATGATGCTTCTTTCATAAAGAGCCGAAATGGTTGCCTTCCTATGTATGTGGGAAATAAATGTGGCTGTAATTACCTATCGGCGATGCTGGCTGGTTTGACCTTGTCAATGATGATGACCTGCTTATTGCAGTACATGGAGGTAGAGAGAGCCAGACCTAAACTGGAGCCCATGGACTTGGCCACCTCCACCAGCAGCGGGCCTGAAGCTGTGGCTACAGAATCTGTAAAATAGGAAAAAGACAGTGATTATATTCAGAAAACGGAGATTGCAAGGGTACAAAGTGGCTCATAACCTGTGGCATTTTTGATATATTAATGCAAATCAGAAAGCTTGGGTTGGGTGCATGGGTGCAAGTCTAAATCAAAAAGCTGCAAAGAGAAAACTGAAACTGTGAAAATCTTCATGATTAAGTAAACAGTCCAAAGCCTTATATGCTTAGTTTGCATCCACTAAAACTCTGCTAATGATCATAATCCTCACTGCATGGACATAATGCAAAGGTTAAGAAGTATAATATGTATAAGATAAAGACTCTTTTAACTCATTTTAACTTATAAACATATATATTTTAACTAAAGGATTCATAATAAAATACCAAACCAATGCTATTTTTAAGACACACTGAATTATTACAGTGCATTGTTGCACGATAAAAAAATGCAATAGATGTATCGTTCAAAAATGTAGACAACAGTATTTTAGGGTGACATTAGGATAATAAATGAAAATACAGTCATCACATTATGTGAATAAAGTCGAAATTGAGAATCATCTAAAAAAAAAAAAAATAATTTGAACGTCACAAGATTAAAAAAGTAACCATATACATATATATTTCCTAGAATACAATTTTTGTATTGTGAAATTAAAAGTACTGTTTTTATTTCTCAAAATATTATTATATAACATTGCACTTAGTAGCTATGCTTTTTCACCTAAAATTAGTATAGCATTACTTTTCCCAAAATACTATAACACAGCATTATGAGTTTAAAGTCGTATTGTTTTTCCTCCAATTATTTTTAGATTGCATTATTTTTCTCACAATACTATTATACAGCATTAAGAGACTCAAGTATTGTGATTTCTTTGAAAATATTTCACTATTTTACTCTCATAACATTATTCTTTATTTTAGTGGAGTGTGTGAATACACCTGTGGCTTGTCTGCTGTGGCACCGTTGTGAACTTGAGGGACTGATTGCCTTCATTGCCTTCAGTACGAATTCCAATAAGAATCCCAATTACACCACTATGTTAACAGCTAAATTAGATATTTTGCTTCCAATGCAATGAAATTACATAAATTTGTAAGTGTGGCTTAAGTGCCTAAACACCTGGTAAAAGAAGGGAAAAAAAACATTACGGATGACAGTTATACACCCACACACACACACACGTACACACACCTCATTATTGTGAATGAGGGTGAGCGGCTGCGGTTAGACCTGTTAAAGTCTAATGGAGGTAATTCAACATCTCAGTTTAGTAATGGGCCGCACTAAAAGACCTCATTACACCATATGTCTTCAGCGCACAGAGGAAACACCACACGTAAACACGCTCCTCCAGCCCATTCCCAACATGGGCTGATTTCACTTGACACCCATTACAAAGAGAAATGGCTCCTGCTGTTGTGTGTGGAGCGGACAGAAGGAGCAGTCGGTCTTTAGTTAGAGCTGGTGTACAGCTGTCTGCTGTCAGGTGTGTCAACTTCCTCCCTGCGCTTGCGTTAAACACACTTGCTGCCATCACAAAAATCCCAGTGTACTGGGGAAACTCCTGCGCTAATCTAAAAGATGTTGCTTTGGTGTGTAAAGTGGATCTATAAAGACTCAAGCATAAAGTGAGACGTTTAAAATGTTGAACAGTGGTGTAGAAGCTTGGGCCGGGAACAAGTACCTACAGTGAGTAACAAAAAACTGTGTCACCTGTGATCGTTTTAAAGCATTTATCAATGATTTACTATATTAACTACATGGAACTATACTATTTTTGGGTGAAACATTACAATCTGATTGGTTATAGAACACGGTTCCTGAAGGTTTTATGAAGACGTTTTAAGACCAAGTAAAGATAATTAAGGAATTAACTGAATAGAACACAATACGTCAATATGGTCTCTAAATGTCAATGTCATTTATTAGTAAAGTTTAAAATTTGAAAACACAATTCTCCATTACTTTAATTCATTTGGCAAAAAAAAAGCTTTACTGCAAAAAAGTAATGTTCTTCCTCAGTATTTTTGTCTTGTTTCCCAGTGCAAATGTCTAAAGATTCTTAAATCAAGACACATTTACTTGACAAGCAAAACGACATAAAATAAGAAGACTTGTTTAATAAGAAACCAATATAAAGTGATTATAAAGTGAATTTATGATTAAAACAACAATAAATATCTGCCTTGTTTTAAGCATAAACTCACTCCATTGTGTTCGGTTTCTCAGAAAACAAGTTCATAATGTTCAATGTGAATCTCAAGTTAACTTGAGAACATTTATATATTTGCATTATATAATATATAAATAAATAAATAAATATATGTATTTTTTTATGCATGCAGCATTTAATGCTATGACTTTGTCAATTTTAGTGTTTCTGCTTGAAATTAATACTTTTTTTGGTCACACTTTATTTTAGGGTCCAATTCACACTATTAACTAACCATTAACTATAACTTTTGCCTCAATTAACTCCTTATTTGATGCTTACTTATAGTTTATAAGGTAGTTGTTAAGTTTAGGGAATTGGGTAAGATTATGGATGTCATGCATTATATGTACTTTATAAGCACTAATAAACAGTCAAAATGTTAATAATAGACATGCTAATAAGCAGCTAGTTATAAGTGTGAATTTGGAAACTACACTAAAGTGTTACCCTTTTTTTTATAGGCCTTAATTAGTTTAAAGGCCAATTAAGATCTGCAGAAACCCTGGAACAGCTAAACTGAAAATTGGCTGCAAGGTAGATTGTCTGAGTAGACAAAATGACCAACCTGCACATCTCTAGTGGAACTGTGGGATAGCTAAACATACTAAATGAGATCCAAGTGATCTAATTGAGCTGCCATGACAGCCGATTATGATTAAACCCCCCTTTCCAGCCCCTGATTTCCACCTTCACCTTCCTGTCCATCCTCGAAGAACCACCTGACACCAGCTGAACATGAAGGAACAGACTATCCATAAATAAAGCCAGAGGTGGAGAAATAGTTCAATCACATGGGTGCCATTACACTGACGATGGCTTGATTGAGGAGCTCACGAGGAGCGTTCGTGTTTCCATGAAAGGCTGTAGGAGTGTGTGGAGATAGGAGGAAAGGTGGTTGTAAATTGTGACGAATGCTTCGTCTCTGGTGATTAGTTTTAATCAAACCCTGTTCTGTGTGTATCCACTGGTGGAGATCTGAACGGTCATTATTAGTTCCTTCTCAATGGGAGATTGTGGAGTAAAGCGTGTGGTGTAAAAATAGATGAGATAATGCTCAATATTATGAAAAAGCTGGTCAGCAGCCGATCACTGAGAGTCAAAGTCACCGACGTCTGTCAGAGACTCATATATGAAGCTGACCTCTTTCCAACTGTAACTGTGCATATATGAATATTTTATTGAATGTATATTGAAAGCAATCATAGATTATATAAACTCATATTTTACCGAAAAGCAGTGATCACATTTTCCACTGTTCAATGATTTTTTAAATTAAATCTAGTAATTTCAAAAGGAATCAATGCAACTGCCAACTTCACATGAGGGCAAAAGATTTTTTCTTTTTCAGATTTCGTAATGGATTCAAGTTGTGTATTTGCCACGTGGACCAACAGAAAGCGGTTTCTGATGATGCATTACAAAATGGTGTACAATAATAATAATTTTTTTGAACAAGCTGTTTGAAATGAACTGTTCATAAGAGCTGATTTTCAGAAATGAGTCAAGATTTTTCAGTCTTCTGCACCAATGAGCATCTACCGTACCATGCAGGAGAGTTGATAAAACAGAAAGAAAGAGTGTGAAGTGAGGAGAAAGTGTAGAATGAGGGTAAAAAAAATTTAGGTGCGGAGAAAGCACATTAATTCAGACAGAAATCCAAGACAGAATGATCTGAAAGTTACACAGCAAGACTTAAACTAAGGAGAAAAGTGCGCTGACCAAAAACCCAGTTGAACAGGCACTGTGGGGTAGTTAGCGTTTTATGTTGTTCAAACAGATGGGCATATCAGTGCAGTGAAGCAGGATGTGCCTTTCCACTGGGCACAGCAAAAAGGGAATCCATCAATTCTGGGTCAGAGCCCAACAAAGACATTGGAAAGATGAGTTACAGCCACGGGCCACTTCAAATATTAGAGAATTTACTTTTCTTTTCAGTTCACCTCACTCGCTGTAACCCTCTTTCTTGTTTTTGGCATCTCATTCAGCTCTTTGGCATTGTCATGTCACAAATGCTACAAAAACATATCGACGTTTGAGAGCTGGATAACATCAAATAAATGTGATCTTTTACAAAATCGCTAAAAAGTTACATTCTGTAATTGCTGTTTTTAGACAATAGGTGTTTACGAATACTATAATGATCTTCCAGCTGGAACGACTAGACCTCGACAGAACACAACACAAGAACTGGTCTTCAAAGAACCACAGAGGGCATCTTCTTGAAAAAGTTACTGCCGTTAAAGAAAAAGTACTTGAAAGTAACGAAACAGTAACATTATAATCGTACCTAAAATGAAATGCAATTAAAAATGAAAATAAAACTTAGTGAAACAAATGTGCACTAAAATACAAACAAAAGCTACATTTAATTAATTGTATGTTACTTTTTCCTAATCTCTCTTCTGCCATTTCATTTGTCCAGCAATGTATTATTGAAATATTTCATAAAATAGTTTTAATCTTAAACCATTTATTATTATACAATTCAGTCATAATATTAAATGTTATGAACAACGTACATAATATTGCTAGCTCTTTTATGATAAATCCAATGTGTATTTTCCTCATGTAATTAATAAGAATTATATTTAGATTAAAAAAAAGTGAACTGTCTGGGGGCGGGATTAGTTGAAGTGGGTGTGTCCTTACCCATGACTGACACATCATACTCTATGAGAAGAGTGGCTTCCTGGCCACATTGTTTGAGGATGCTCATAGCCTCTGCGTGAGACACTCCATGCAGACGAATTCCGTCGATGCTGAGTAGCCTGTCACCGGGTTTGATGGTACCTTCCCTGAGAGAGAAGACAAAACACAAACGAGGACTGAAATAGCAGAAGAAATGTGCTGTAAACCAGAAAGGCACAAAGAGACACAATAGCATTTGTACTGTGTATCCTCTGCTTGTTTGCTCGCAACAATAAGCCTTTAAAATGCCGGAAAGGTTAGAGGCTTTATAATTAGACACGTTCCATCTGTTATCATGGCAGGCAGGTTACTGTACGTCTGCGCTAGAGAGACCTCACCCGAGATGATCCCATAGTAACTCCTAAACTACGAGAGCCAGGAACCGTACTGACGCTCAAAAGATATAGACATAAACTCATGTACCTTCTGAAGTACTCAAAAACATAAAAATGTGACCATCTCTAATGGAGAATCAGGAACTCAATGTTCTTGAACTGCCTGATGAGCACAACACTACTTTTGGTTAAGAGGCCTGATTTATGACTCAAACGAAATTAAATTCGTTGTTTTAATTTTCCAAGGTGGCTGCTTTCTGTGACTGCAAGATGTCAGAGGCCAGTCAATATTAAATTGTAGAGGAACAGAACACAATATTTACCCAGAAAAACAGGAGCCATGCCACTGAACAAAAGAAATGGGAATACTCTCTCAGTAAGAAATGAAATTACCAGTGTGTAAAATGAATATTGATAAGAGTTGAGGGGAAAGGGAGAGACGAGCTGGCGTGTAATGACGGTATTAACACAGTAGTTCAAACGCCAGAGCGAGTGAAATATCACGCCAATCCATTTGCAATTCTCAAGCGAGTGCTGAAGTTGCGGGGCAATCTATTCCAGTTCCGAAAGGAACTCCGACTGGGAAACACTATATTCATCAAGCAATTTCTTGCCATTTCACAAAAACATCTACAGTTCAACTATGCCGGACTGGTATATATAAAAATCCAATCCATTACAATGTACCACAGAGAGATTTTTATAAATTAAAACTATTAAAACCATTTAAATATTTAATGTGACATGCAAAGATAAAGTAATTAAAAAACATTGAATAATAAAAAATAAAAAATAAAAACTCCTACCACATACTCATTTATCGGTAGCACTTTATTTTACGGTCATGTTCCTCATTTACATACTATGTTACTATTATAGTATTTATAATAACTATGTAATAACTAGGTACTAACCCTGAACCTACCCCTAAACCTAACCCTACCCCATGTAGTCACCTTGTATTACCAGTAACTTTCTTAGATAAATACACCTTAAGTACACTTTAAGTACATGTAAGTACAACCACTGTAAAATAAAGTGCAATCAACAGCATCATAAACTCATTTTTAAACTATTTTTCCAAAACCTAGTAAACTCCCTACAGATTAATCACAGATACATTTATAACTGTTCCATAATGTAAGAAAATGAATCATACTAACGTTTTGGCCAAATTATAAAGCTGTATCCTTAGGGAAGGAAATCATATAATCCTGGGAGAAGATAAAGGCTGAATAAAAATTACAGATATACTTACATATTTATAGTTCACCCTGAAAAACATATTAAACCACACTAAGATGTTCAGAATGGTCTATCGGTGGATTTTAAAGGGATTCAGACCACTTTTCAGCTGGTTAAGCTGGGCCGCCCAACTAAACCAGCTTGGAGAACAGTTCACACCAGACAAATCCATTTTAAACCATCTGAGACTAGCAAAACAGCTTAGGCATTAAAGAAGGTTAAAAGTACGGATACAGTATCGGTATCGGACCTGATACTGTACTCCTGTACCCGTACTAGTAAAAATGCCCCAATACCAAAAGCCGATACTACATTGTGTGAATAAAGCTGTGTCCAAAAAAAGAAACAATGAAAACAGAACAACAGAGAGCAGAATGGAGCTATTAGAGATTAAGGATGTCTAAGAAGTACATGTACGTAATTAATATAATGTTAAACATTTAATATTCAAGCCTGTATAGCGGATGTGCGTGAGCTGAAGAGTTCTCGAAAAAGGCAGTCCAGTACGAAAACGCCCAAAAGTGGGTAGCTCCACAATTAGTTCTGGACCTATGATAAGGTTCCTGTGACACAAAAGGCCCTGATGCAATTGTGTGCACGCTGCACATATTTAGCTTGCTATAGAATTATGTTTTTTATTAATACAGAAGAGTCTACGTACAGTGCGCCTGATGCAAATTACATCACCAAAATAGTACACGCATAGTTGTATAATGTATACCGAGAGGTTCCCTGCATTAATTTAGGAAAACGTTTTGTGATTACAGTATTGTATTGCATTGCATTGCAGCAGCTCTAATGCGCCATTAAAATGAACAGTGAAAGTAACAAAAGCTTATACAATACATTTTCACATGTATAATTAAGTGTGGAAATAGCTGAAGGAAATATCTGTTTGCCAAGTAATATGATTCTTATTATTATTATTATCATTTTGTCTCTGTACCCAATATTTGTAAAAAATGACAAATGCTGTTAAAATACAGGTATTGATACCGGTGAAAACCAAAAATTAAAGTATCAGACTTGTTCTGAAAATAGTGGTATCGGTGCATCCCTAGTTTTAAGGTTTTAAAGAAAGTCAGTCTCATTAAAATTGTATAATTTTATTTAATTATTGTTTGTGCTATATGTATTTTTATGCTTATTAGAGTATCCTGACATTAGCTTAGCAAAATGCTAACACCAAACTCCATTTGGAGTCGAGTCAGTGCTATTTTTATGATCCAGAGTGTCTCTAATCAGTCATTTCTCAGTCCATTTCATTTAGGATGCCGTTTTTGTTTGGCGCTGAGGAATCCAGTTTAGTTCAAGACCAACTCACCTGTCGGCCGGACCGCCGGGTCTGATGGTTGTTATGGTAACCGGGCGAGATTTGTTTCTGTCTTCATGGGCACCTCCTACACGAAAAAAACAACAACTTGTTTTTAAATATTTAACACATGTAACCGTATAGCAAAACCTTACACTTCAGGATATTTCCTCAACATTACATATGTTTAACCTACTGTACACTTAGCAAATGAGGTGAATCAAAACTCTAAATACTAGCTTAGTGGCACATAGTAAGGGCCATTTGTTCACCTCACTGAAATTCCCATCTCATTCTCAACAAAAGCACCAGATTATACATTAAAGCTGCTGCTCGCTATAAAATTGCATGCCATTGAATTCACAAATGGAGTCTCAAAGATGAAAAGAAAGTCCTCAAAATGCCTCTATGAGACAGATTTGAGAAAAGGAGCAAAGCTAACCAAGACCTTGAAAGGAAATATTTCTCTCTCTCTCTCTTTAAAAGACTTCCTACTCTAGATGGATCTGGAAAATGTTTTATTTTAATGAAGTCTAAAATGTTGCTTGGTAAATACTTGGAAATGGAGCGTTAGTGGCACAGATGAATACTGCTTCGTCTTTTTTCATCAGGCCCAAGGGCAGTGAAAGAAATCTTCAGAGATTTTTTGTTTGATGTAGATGTGAATGAAAGTGTGTTGATGAGGTACGCTCAAAGATATTTGAACTGGGATGTGAGGAAGTCTACAGAGGCACTCACCTCTGATGACGAAACCAAATGTATTGCCTTCTTTGTGCAGCGTCACCTCCACGTTTTTAAACATGACCCCTGAGCCCTGTACAGCTGAAGAAGGAAACAAGCAGTTCAAAGTTCTGCCGAGATTTCAATGCACAACCAGAACACATAAATGAACAAACTAAATTGCAGTTTACATCATTGAGAACGAGGTAACTGAGCACAAGATTGCTGTTATAAAACATCAATTTTATTGCTATTTTGTATTTTCAGATTAGGATAATGTCATACAGTATCATTGAAACGTGTTGGTTTCAAATAAGTTTAGAAGAATTTGATCAAATTGAAAAAAAAAAGTTCATATGCATACATTATGTTTGTGTGTATGTGTGTGTATGTATGAGTGTGTGTGTAAAATACAATCATTTAGATGAAAAAGTAAATAATTTGATAAATTACATATATACACACATATGTGCACACATATACACATGTAATTTACATTTATAAATGTGTGTTTCAAATAAGTTTTGAATTTGATAAAATTCTCTTATCAATTTGTAAAAATTGTTTATACACATACAGTTCATACACATATTATTAAATTGTATTTTATGCATATATACAAATATGTGTGTGTGTGTGTGTGTGTGTGTGTGTAAAAAACACACAAATACAGTAAATATGCACAATTATTTATATAAAAATATAAATGCGTAATTTATATATAATACACAAACATATGCACACATTTAAGTAGATTTTTGTACTATTATATGTGTACTACAATTAGAAATTATTATATTATATTATATTATATTATATTAAGCATTAATATAAAGTACATCTGAAATATGTACTCTGAATATGAAAGGATCCTATGTATAGAAAATCAGTTTCCTGGGCCAACATTCAGTTGTGTTTAGTTGTTTAACATACAGTTTAGTGTTTACTTTTCAACATATTTACCTGCAGAATGCTGCGACTGACCAAACAGAATCCAGTACTCCAGCTTTTTTATTATAATAAGTGATACAGTTGATTTTCTAATCTCACTTACAGACCGGCGGCAGCTCGTACTCGACCTCCAGGACGACCCTCTCCCCCACATTCTTCAGCAGACTGATGATCTCATCATGACGAAACTTGGTCAAGTTGATTCCATTCACGGACTTTATGTAGTCCCCTACGTTCAACTGGTCACTCCTGCAAAGAAACAGACCGAGAAATAGATTCTACGCATTTGCTGGAGAAAATGTGCGAGGAGGAAATTGCATAACTGAAAGAAGGAAGAAAGAACAGTGAATAGGCAGGAGAGAAAAGAGCAAACAAAGAAAGAGAAGCAATAAAGACAGGCAGAAAATAAGGCGGAGATGGAGTCAGGTCGAGCTCGGAGGCGCTTTGATAGCTGATCTGAGCCCATGAAGGGAACACTTTGTTCCAAGAAAGCATCTAGTGAGATCAAGACAGCCTGCTCCAGTCTCCATCTCGCTCTCTCTCTGACACACATACACTCAGATGAAAGCTCTCGCGTTTTACAAGACGGCCTGATTGTCAACAGATTCTGGAAATACAAGTGTGATGTTAGGCAGTTTATTTCAGCTTGAGTAAAATTATAAGGGCAAGTGTCTCTGTGGTAATAAGATATAAGAGTTGATACGCAGTGAAACGTTTAAATATGAACAATTGATTTGAGGAAGAAAAGTATCTGTGACTGTGAAGAAGAGGGTATAAAACGTGTGCGGGTTTTACTATACGACGTGCAGTGTTTCAGTGTTCTGGGATATCAGTATGGATCCTTTTTCTGAGGATTGTGGGTATGTGTGTTTACGGGAGAGCTGATACACTAGCGAACAGTAGGTCGTCTGCCATGCCTGACAGCCAACAGGGAAATGGGAAGAAAGTTCTGGCTAATGCAGTATTGATTAAAATATTCTGTCTACCTTCTCACACACACAGAGAAAGAGAGTGACATTGTGTACAGAAAAAACTATGTACACACACAGAAAATACTTCCCAGACAATGCTCCAGCACGACTATGACTATGTAAACATTGATCTCTCTGGGCCTGTCTATTGATGTCTTAGCAAAAATTATTAGCATGAACACAAAAAGATAACAAAAACCTGACAACACAAAGCCTTCGAGGTGAATTTCTGCAAACTAGCATCTTACAAGACTGAACTGAAAGTTGTTTTTATATTTTCTAAAGAATATGTGATTGGTGCTTGCTAGCTGTACAAAACTAGCCACAACAACGCTAATGTACAGTTCATATGAGTGATTGCTACAGTATGAAGTTAGGGCATTTTAAATGTATTTACACTGAGCTATGGGGTTGCTAGGGTAGTTGCTAGGTGCCTTACTTAAGTCTACCCCAAATTTATGTTCGCTAGATAATGACTTAAGTACCTCTTTTCAGTGTAAGTCTAAGGAATTTTTTCTTCCCTAAAATGCCAAACAAAGATTTCAGACATTGCTCATGCCTGAAGCTGGAAGAGTTATGTGCTAAAAATTTGAGTTGGGTTCAGATTTTCACTCTAACAACAACAGCTTTAGCAAACAACACTAAATACTGTTTCTAAATGTTTCCCGAGTTTTGAATCGGAGATGTCAGACATCTTGAAAACACAGCACTGTTTTCAAAGAGCCACAGTGTTTTCCGAATTCAACCTTGCTAATACTGACCTGGCAGCGATGCCGCCCTGGCGCAGATTGGAGACGCGGGGCTTGCCGTCTTTGTCGATGCCTCCGGAGACTGTCAGGCCAAGAGTGGTGCCTTCCTTCTTGATCAGCTCCACAGTGCTGGTGCCCTTAAACTCATCTGCAATGCAGAAGGAGGGATGAGGAAGAGGATCATTGGGGGAAATGTGAGAGGAAGAGCAGAGACAGGAGATGAGAGGGTTACAGGAGCAGAGGAGGCCAGCCGCTGCCATACCCCACTCTCCTCTAAATGATTGTGATCAGGCGTCCCAGTCTGGCCCTCTTTTACACACTCCTTTTCTCTCTCTCTCTCTCTGTCGTTCTACCCTAGCTGGTAATTAGTTATACACTCTAGGGTGCTCAGTGTGTGTGTGTGTGTGTGTCTGCACTTAGCAATAGGTCAAGGACACAGTCTTCCCCAGAGGTGCGCGGAAACTGACAAAACCTTCTTTGATAACACCTGGGAAGATCTTCACTTGGAAAATTTTTAATTCAGTAAATAAAAATAAACTGATTAGAAACAATAATTAAAATAAAGAAAAAATGAATAAAAACAAGAAATAAAAATGAATAGATGAATAAAAGAGGCATGAATAAATTAATATTATAAATATAATAAATGACCATATATACACACACATATACATAAAATGTTATTATGAAATAATTATAAAATAAACAAAATAAAACTATATATATATATATATATATATATATATATATATATATATATATATATATATATATATATATATATATATATATATATATATATACATATATACACACACACACACACACACACACACACTGAAATGTATTCAGACACCTTCATTATTTCACACATTATCAAATTTTATTAGCTATAGTTTAGAAAATGCTAATAAAATATGACAGTTTACTTTATTTTGCTATTCTCACATACATAAATGAACTATAGTGTTATAAATATTTTTAAGTTCTTTTAGGGTTATTTCATAATTTGAATTAGCTTCATATAAAAATGTAAATTTTTTGTATTTTTTCCAATTGCTTCCCTTAAATCATTCCGTCTTATTTTTACTATCTTTCTCACCGTCTTGCATAGATTGGACAGGTTAGGACAGACGCGTTGCTCCCCTATCGACTGGCTGTCATTCAATCCCTCAGTGGGATCGTCAAAGTCACAGTTAAGAATCCTGCATATCTGTGCACGCAGGGCACTCTCTCCCTCCCTCTCAGACACCCTGCCATCACTACATCAGCTGTCTAAGCTGGAGAAGAAATTAAAACAAGGGATTTGTAATCCCTCTCTCCTGCCTGGAAGAAGGAAAAGATGGATTTATATGTGTTTGTTCGCTTTCCTTTCCTCTCTCAATATGTCTTTCTGTGGCGGGATAGATAGTGAGAAGTGACGAGGCTGTAAACCCCCCTGAGGCTACTGACAGAACAGAGTTGCTGAGCATCTCACCACAGGACGACAGCAATAACGGGACACTGTCTACAAAAAGAGCCTCTTTGGTGCTTAAAGGCTATAATGAAAGACACTTGCTCTTCTTTAGCAACAAAAAAGCTTCATAAATATTCTGGGTAAACACCACTGATAGAACATGAAAGCACATTAATGGAGTGACTTAATTTTGAACTTGAAAACATTTCACACCAATCCAAGTTTAGAAACTACATGCAAATATGCCAAAATGAAGCCTTGCTCTTAATTTTGTAATTTGTTAAAGTGGGTGGAACATTCACTGAGATGCATTTTGAAAAGTTTCTGCTCTGAGAGTAAAAAAAACAATACTTAAATGATTAAAACAAGCACAAACAGAACTCAGTGTATCATCTTGAGTGGTTGAAATGTACATTTCTTGCAATGCTTCAATATCGGTCGAAGCACAACCATTTCGGCATGCATACACTAGTGAACAGTTTCTGCATTGACAATGAAATCATGGTCATCTGTTACAAATCCATCATCTTATTTTTGCTTTAAAATCCATAACTGCAAAACCTTTACATGCAAATCACCCGCCCCGTAACCTCAGCAGAGGAAGAAACAGATATGACATTGCACTCGGTCTCAGATCGATACCGCTGCCATATGGACATGGGAAGGGAGAAACGTGAAACGTGACCCAGGACAGAGGGAGGTTAGCATGGGTCTCAATATCTGGCCTAAACCTGAACTTCTAGGCAAGCCTATGGAGCCAAGCAGGGGTCTTGCAGGGCAAACATACTGATATTTCAAAGACATCAAATTAATTGAAAGAGAAATCAAACTTACTGTATAATGTGCCAACAGGAACTGATGAATAATTTAGTGTGTGATTGTGTGTTTGGGCGTGATAGATGCAAAACATCTTGTCTTGAGAGAAAAAAATTAGAATCAATATTAACGGGAGTTCAATCTATAAACAGGCCTCATGTTGTGTGCCAGTATTTTGATAATTAATTGTAAAATAACTGCTCAATTTGCCTTCAGCTTTCATCAAATAATTTGATTAAAAATAACTTTACACTGCTGGGGATTCGCCTGACAGCAAAAAATTACAGTGGGACAAATCATCAATGTTGCTGTCATTTCTCTCCTCGCATTCGGGTGAGGAATATACTGGGTATTTCGGAGGTTTGTGGCAGCATTAAATTAACTCCCTTTAAATGTGGTAAATAGTAAAAAATGCCATATGTACAGCGTTTTAACAGATTAACATTAGGTGAATTTATAATAAAATGTATTTCATAGCTCTGGTTGCGAAATGTCTTTTTGAACTGTTTCTTTTTCGTAAATACCATTACCCTCCAAGCCAATGCATCCTTCATGCATGTTGTGAGCCCTGTCACGCAGCTGCACCAGGGGGCCCACTGGGGTCATTCAATATCCAAACAATTTGTGGCACAGTATGCCATGGTCATATTACAAGCTCTGTCTTAAGCTGTCTGGGGAAAGCGTGGTTCTCTCAGTTCACTGAGGGTTCAGAGTAATATCTCGGCCCAGAGCAAGAAAAAGGGCCACTGGGATCTAATGAGCTGTGCTTTGAGGGCTACACTGGGACAGGTGTGGAAGTTGATAAGTTGATCCCATTACTCGTGGTCTCATTTCATTCTATGTCCTCTCTCCCACCTTTCCTGTTTGAATGAGGCAGACAGAGCGAGTGTTGCTTTGCCATGTTGCTACAGTAATGAGACTGGCCATCGGCTTTCTCAAAGCTGACAGATTTCTGTGGCTGGATCGAATGTTATGCCCATCAGATGGGTATTGAGGGGAAGAGACAGAAAGATAGCGCTTGACACAGCATGTGCGAGAATGATACAAAGCAGGAGATAAAAGTACAGATGGAGTCAGTGATGGAGAGAGCAAGATATAGACGTCTACCTTGCCATTTGAGGCACTCGCAGGTTAAAACACTTATCACTTTTTCAATCTGTGGCAGAAAACATTAATCTGCGAACACAGACTGATCCAGATAGCATACTTGATAGATAATGCACTGGAAAATCCAACCAAACACAGGAAAAAATAATAATAAAAGGCCTCTTTCAATCCAAGAGGCAATCCAACACTCTATCATTTATTGTCCAAAAGTTAAGTTACATTTTTAAACATAAATTTATTAATTATACATTATTTAAATAATACGATTAAAAAATATTTGTTATTAATAAAAATGTATTTCCATAAATTGCACAAATGTAATGTAATTTAGGGATGCTATGTTCAATCAATAGAAAGCTTAATTATTCAGTAAATAAATCTAAATTTCGAAAAACTTAAGACTTCAAGTTTTGTGGTCTAGAGTCACATTTAGCTGCTGTTCGCCACGCTATAAGAAAAGACCCACCAGCTGCAAACCTCATACAGTGTGCAGGAAATACTTCTGTTTTCTATGAAAAGCTCAGGCAGGGACAGCAGCGAGGTGTCTGTGACATTGCCTGGAGGTGTTATGAAAACATTTGGTGAAATGCCCACTGTCAGTTCACGGTTTAACTCTCTATGAAGGCTGTAGGCGTACTAGCAGGTGGGCTCAGCAATGAATGGGCTATCCACCATTGAAACTTTTAGCAGTCAAAATGACAAATTGGGCCATAATTCAATATAGAACCAGGAATGACTAATGGTTGATGCTAGCAACCATTCGCAGGATATAAAAACAAACACATGCATAAACAATTGCTTCAATTATAACATGGATGGAAAAAAAGATTGCATTCATTAAAGAATTTCTAAACCGGCCCTTCAGAGGGAGGAAAAATTATATAACTAATCAAATAAAAAATTTAATTTGATATTTGCAATCTGAGAATAAACGATCTGGTGTTTAAATAATACAGCATTTCTCTTTGATGATGTTCAGTCAAGCAGACTTTTACACTGAGACACCCAATTCCCTTTTTTTGTCATCAAACTCTGTTCAGTCCAGTAAAATTGACAAACAGTGGTTCTTAAAGGCTGATTTTCCTTCTGATGGACATCATTTTGAAGTTGTATGTGAGACAGAGATCAATATCCCTGAACAGAGACCATTTAGAGATAATCAGAATAGTTGATAAACACCACCATAATGCACTTCTTTAATATCACCCAAACCACAAGCAAGAAGTACTTCTGGATGTCATTTTAATACTCAAAAGGCAAAATTTCTGTCTTAATGTGTGAAAAACTGCCTGTTCTTATTTGTATGCTGCACTAACTTCTCCGCAGGAGGACAAAACACAAATGAAAATACTATCTATTGGCTCCTGCACCAAACAGGGTCTTCTGGGAGAGAAAAAAAGTTTCAGCGCATTTATCATGGATTTTGCACCATTGAGGTATGAAGTACTAGCCCGCACATCTACTCACAATCTCTTTACTCATCTGCCTTTGACATTCAGTTTTAAACCTCTCAGAGAAACCAGGTTTGCTTTGGAAGGGAGGTTCTTCCGACTTTGGCCACATTTGGACTTGAAATGAACTCTTAATTATATTTACACTCTCAGTAGTTCATTTAATTAGTTTGCTCACAATGTTTAACAATACACATCACAGAGGATTGTAAGAAGTAACATTGTCGACAAAGGAGTTGGCCATTTCATCCAAAAATCATTGATGATTTCAATGATGAATGCAGAAAATTACATATTTTGACTTGCTATAAGGCTACTTTCTTAAATAGCATTTGTCTGACTCTGTATATTATATATACAGTTATTCTAAATAATAAAGCATGCATTTAAGCCTATAAATACATTTACTCTATTAAAAATGGGGTCAGTATTTTTATTTAAATACATAAATGCTTTTATTAAGTAAGGATGCATTCAATTGACCAAAGGTGACAATAAAAGACATTTAAAATGTTCTAAACATCAAACATATTTGTTTATTCAACTCTTTATTTAGATAAGAGTACAATTAGATAAAATAATTAAATACAAACACCTTTTAAAAGTACAAAAAAAAAAAAATCAATCATGGGTTAAAAGTTTCAAGACCTTTTTAATGTGACCTTCTGCAAGTTTTAATAAGAAAAAAACCTTGGGGATATAAAAGTGTCTGAAGTTGACGAAAACCCCAACAACAAAACTTCCCAAAGAAACTCCGCTCACAAGAAAGCACCACAAACAGCCCTTAAAATGAGCCAAAACCTCCATTAAGCTTTCACACCTTTGACAGCTTGATAACGGACCTCAGGCCAAATTATTAGACGCCTCTGCGGTTGCACCCTGCATTACATGCAGCTCTGAAAGTGCTAAATCACTTTGATGCAGCAACATTTTCAGCTTGCAAGCTAGCATTCACTGCCATCCACAGATAACTCATCTGTCAGCAGCCTGTCTCTTTCACTCATTCTGTGCCTGCCCAATGAATGCTAACATGGCATTTAAAAAGAGATGTGTATGCCAAGGGACAAGCGTGAGCTCGTGTGGTAGCAAGAAATTGAGGCTATACAGTACATGAATGATGCGTCCGTATCTCTTCAGCAGCAGCCCAGTGAGCTTTGGGACGCTCCTGCACTGCAGACCTCAGCTCCTCTGTATGTTGCTTAAAACATGCTATGATTATAACAAGTTAAAGAACACGACCCCTGGTGGATTCATTTGCGAAATTCCAAGTAACAATTTGCTAATCCCCTCATCCATATTAATAACAACGCAGAGGACTAATCGAGGAGATTTAAATGTGCAGCGAGATCAGTGAAAGTGCACGAATGGAGAGACTTCAGCCATTCTCAGCATTATTTCACAGCGGTTTGAGTGACTCTCCTGGGCGTCTCTCTCAGCGTTATAAAAACACAGAGATAGAATCTTGGAAAGAGAGAGAGGAGACTTGTTGAATCTGAAATGAAGTCATCAGGCTTTTCTAGCCAAGATCTCTTTGTTTTGCTACTGTTATTTTCAAGAATTTTACATACGGTTTACTTTCAGTTCATTCACTGGATTATAGAATTGAATTCCGCAAAAAGGTGTTGAACTGGAATATGAATTGAAACGATAAAGAGAAATTTAATGCATTAAAGCTACTAACTAAATTCAACAACTACACAAATACAAAATATGCTTTGCATCTTAACATACATACACAGTACATACAGTAAAAAAAAATGTTTTTGAAAGCTACTGTTCAAGTAGGATTTAAAAAAATAAATTAGTACTTTTATTCAGCAAGGACACATTAAATCATGACAGATCAAAATCAAAAGTGACAGTAAAGACATTTAAAATGTTTTTATTTATTTATTTTTTATAATAAATGCACCCTTTGCTACCTCAGTTCAAATTCCAAAATTGAAATTGCCTTCAAATCAGTTCTGAAATCTGAAATGAATTCCTAAATAGTCTCAGGTTGAGGGGCACAGCACAAAATTCATCATTAGTTGCTACATGAATCCATTTCCCACTATCCCAGCATATAAATGTTTTAAAACTAACACTTTAAAAATTCAGGATATCTACACTTACCAGATGCATTTAGAGTCTTTGGAGAGTCTAAGCATGGGAAGCTTGTTCTTTCTGTCTCTCTAAATAAAGCCACTCGGCTCTAGTCACGCTTCAGCTTAATGCTTCACTTTCAATCCTTTGTTTAAATTGATTTTATTATTCATAAACAACTCATTAGCATTATATTTTTTTTTGTTGTTGCATAAAACAAGATATAAACTTAGTGATGCAGTACTCTAATTATTAGTATTCCCTCAAATCATATAAACAGAACTTATCCAACATGTCTGGAATGCTAAATAATTCAAGCATAATGCAAATGAACAAATTAAAAGCCATTATTAAAGATTGTATCATCAGAATATGTTGCACATTTTATAGTGACTAATTTTGATTACATAAGGCTCAGGCCTTGAGTCAGTAACGGCCAATAAAAAAAAAAGAAAAAAAAAGTAAGTGATTTTCTTAGGAAGCATTATGAGAAGTGCCACCATCTCTGGCACCCTCAATTGCAAAACCGAACTCGAATTGCACCGAACTCGGCAGGAGCATCACAGTCTGCTCCTAATCTGTATTCAGATGGATGTTTTAATATGGCAGTCCAAAAAGCCCGTGCCCACGGTGTGGAGCTACATCAGAACGTGGGCACGAGGCCCCAAAGCCTTCATTCTAAACGCTAGCCGCTTCTGAAGATGGGTTTGATGTGCTTAGAGCTCTATACTAAGAGATTATACAGAAAATTTATTTCAACACCCTCCTAGACATATTTTTACCTCTAGCATAGAAATGTGCTCCGCTTCAAAACAGATCTCAACTAACACAGGAGGGGCACAATTCTTTACAAAAGTCTTTAAGCAGAAATCACTCGCTACAAATGCTTTAATAATCATGATAAAAGTAAATTCAGTCAAATGTGTTCAGACATTTGACCAGAAGAATATGCTAAATAATGTAAAGATATTGTATAAAAGGTTAATCAAAAACACTTATATGTAAAATATTGAAATGTTGTGAAATTAAATATATTAGATATATTATTAGATTAAATTAGATGAAAAAAGCTTAAAAACATTTTTTTTTACTACAGTATGTTCCCTTTGCAACAAACTTGATTTAAAATAAGTTTAAGCACTAAAGTTATTAAATCTAAAATTCTGATAAAAATAAATGAAGGCTAAATAGAACTAAATATACTAAATAAACTAAATATTACTATAACACTGGTAACAACAGCATCTAAAATAAGCACTATCCTGTTTGAAAAAAAAAATATATATATATAAGGCTTCATAGAGCTAGAAGCATTGGAAGGTTAAGCTAAGATAAGCTAAGCTAACATGACACAACAACAGCCATTGAAACAGCCACCTGAAATAAACAACAACTATTTTGCCGAGTAGTGCCTAATGTTGAGTTCAAGTCAACATTTCAATTTCCAAATTTCTACATGAAACTTTTAACAGAACTTTTGAGATAATAGTGTATGATGTTACACAAAAATGGCGGCACATTGGTCAATGTACACTGTAAATGATAAACAATCACTTTTTTATATGTCACTTTTCGAGAATCATACTATCACACCTTCAAATAAAACCCAGCATATTTTACACCATTACTGCAGAGACAGGTTAGACATTGTGCTCTGTACCTGGAATACTCTGTCTCCTAATGGCCAGAGCACCATCTGGTGGCCTGGAGGGATTGGAGTGTTTAGTGTAGGGCCCCTCATCTGAAAAACAAGAAAACCAAGACATTTGAAAAAAAACAATGGTTTTCATAAGCAAAACCTTGTCCTTATGTTCACATGCAAGCAATACACACAAAGTCAAAGGCGCTGAAGACAAGGGGGCGTTCTTCACAGGAAATAGCCGTCATAGACACAGCTATAACAATGACCAACACACTCTCAGAGATGTAGCCTTCAACAACAGTCAACTGAACAAGAAGCTGTCAGCTCTTCACACACATGCTTAAATGTATTAAAAAGGCACACAGACAACAACATCGCTCTCCCCAGCCAGTCCTACATGTTGAAAAGAGAGCAGTGGCCACCCGTCTGTGATATATGGTGAGTGCATCACCGCTCTCTCTGAGTGTGAGCAGCTCCAGCTGTGGTCATCCGATTGTGTGCTCAGATTTATAGCCGTGGAATACCGAGCAAAGACAGCGGGAGTCCCGTCATTATGAAGCCCTTAAAGAACAGTGGGACAGCTGTTTGCTTTGACTGCAGTAGCAAAGCGCAGCCAGAATTGACAGCAGATCACACGTATCATATCAGTGCCCACGAGACTGGATGGAAATGTATACAGCAGGAAAAGGATGACAATTATAAAAATCCTTTCATTATATCCCATCATTTCTGAACATAAGTGGACGGCAATCTGCTTGGTGAGGCACGCTATTAAGTCGTGGCCTAATGGTTCGAGATTTGGACTTGTAATCCAAAGGTTGTGAGTTCAAGTCTTGGGCCGGCAGGAATTATAGGTGGGGGGAGTGAATGTACAGCGCTCTCTCCAGCCTCAGTACCACGACTGAGGAGCCTTTGAACAAGGCACTGAACCCCCAACTGCTCCCCGGGCGCCGCAGCATAAATGGCTGCCCACTGCTCCGGGTGTGTGTTCACGGTGTGTGTGTGATTACTGCTGTATGTGTATACTTTAGATGGGATAAATGCAGAGCACGAATTCCGAGTATGGGTCACCATACTTGGCTGAATGTCACGTCACTTTCCCTATTAATCTTGTTCGCAATTAGGGTGAGAACTCTGAACAAATCCTTTTTCATAAGAATTGATGCACTATATTTAGTATGATGTTAATTAGTATGTAGTAAGTAGTATGGAGCACTTAAATCAGAAGTTAATATGATACAGTTGAGAGATGATGGTTATTAATCCATGACTATTATTGCCTTTCTAGAACTGTTAATGCACCATTGTATCTGTTAATGTGTCTTGTCTGCAATGCAAATATGTAAATTGTATGCAGATAAGGTCATGCATAATGATCTTAAGCTGCTCAAGGGAGAATTTTATGAATATACTAATAATTGCCTAAAAATGTAATTGCTAAATCGTGTGTCAATAAACAGATATTACTGGTGGCCAAAAGTTTAGAATAATCCAGTTCTTTAATGTTTTTTAAAAAGAATGTTCCTCTCCAAGGCTGCATATATTTGATCAAAAATACAAAAAAGGCAGTGATAATATAATATATTCCAACAGTTTATAATAACAGTTTTCTATTTGAAAATATTTGAAAATGTTATTTATTCCCATGATGGCAAAACTGAATTTTCAGCATCATTACTCCAGTCTTCAGTGTCACATGCTCCTCCAGAAATTATTTTAATATGCCCATTTGGTTCAGGATATAAATCATATTTGAAAATATATTGAAATATAGCACAATTATTCGAAACTGTAATAATATTTCACAACATTACGGTTTCTATGGTATTTTTATTAAATAACCTTGGTAAGTATAAGAAACTTCTTTCAAAAACATTTAAAAATCTTAATTTCAAATTTATGTGATTTTGAAATCTGTTCAAAATTAGTGTGTGTTTCAACTCCCATCTCCATGAGCTAGTAATTTATTTGAAAAAAAAAAATAAAAATTCAAACTAGTTTAGTAACACTGATAAAACATTATGAAATATCATGCAAATATGATGAATTATAAAAAAAATAGATATACAATATGTATACAGACTATACAGTATGAATGAGGGACACAGTTTATGCTTCATTAGCATCACTTAAATGAGCGTCTGATATTATTTATACCAATTCATTCCTAAACACATTCATTGGTTAATTTGTCTTTAGTGTGGTAAATAGGCTGGACACAAGTCACTTTGCACAAGAGCCTCGAATGAACGTAACATCCCACTCCTGCTTTATTTTTTTCTGATCAAAAGGCAGAAAAAGCTCTGAATCAGGATGTATTATAATACCCTCTCATTAATAAGTCATTCCATGGAAATGAGGGGAGGTCAAAATTAACAGGAACCTTCAGAAGACCACAGGGAATTAGAAATAAGTCTTCTCCGTTTACTTCAGTCAGTTAACAGCAACTCCTGGGGCATTTCTGTGTCAAATCAAATGCACCAACTTGTTAAATTAATGAATGCCCCTTTAATAAAGCCACATTACTATGTGAAATTAAAGCATGAAAGAGTGCTTGTACTCATGGAGCTGAAATTCAAAAGCACTTTCCTGCTATACAAACATGCAGAGAGCTCCAAAAGTCAAAAGACAATGACAAATCTGGGATTCAAAATCTAATAGACACCAGGGGGAAAAAAAGTAAAACAGCAACATTTTGGTTAAAAAAAAAATTATAATAATAAAGAAAGAAATATTCCAGTTTATTTAGTATTTGTAATAAAAACCTTGATTAAATTACAAATTTACGGTAATTTATCTATAGAAATTAAAAAATAAAAATACAACGCAATAAAATCAGAAGTTTTAAAATCAATGTTGTGATGAATTTGGCAACACAACATTTTGTACAGAATGAAATTTGTATTAAATTAATTGGAGATTAGAGTACGTAAAAAAAATTGTGTGATATTTTTAGAGTTAAATGTGGGCTAAAATCTAGCTTTATCCCTTTAATTTAGCACTTGATGAAAGCAGAAATAATTTTAAAATTAAATAAACTCACAAATAAGAATGTAATATCATCTGATAAATATAAATATTGACAATAATAATTAAAAAATATCCTTTACAGTATCTACCTAAAACCAATATGTTGTTGACAGAACCTGATGTGCTCTGTTCCTCTAAATGATTTTTCCAGAGAACATGTAGCAGCAGTTTGTTTTTATTTTGATAGACAAGTCGATTTGATACTGCCAGTTAATTGCCAATAGATTTTAAATGAATTGGAGATTCAATCCAGTTTACCCACCTTCCTCCAATACAATCTGCTGGGTAGTCCTTATATAAAAAAGAGCACTGCTCACAGACTATGACGACAGCCGACTGCTTGCATCTCCCCAGAGAGCAGAGAAGACAGACTCGTTTAAAATGCATAAAATGCAACGCAACTGTAAGCCCACAGTGTCTATGAACTAGCTGATGTGTTGAGATGACACACAGACCTTCAGATCTTCAAGCCATTTAGTGAAAGCAAGTGATGACCAGACTGACAGAGGGGTCAGTAAATGGATTATCGGCACATCCAGGAATCAGATTTCTCTGAATTTACCACAGGTTCTAAACCCAAGGCACCATGGAATGAAGTTTACCTTTATTTCAGTAATCTGATCATCGTCTTCAAACACGCTTAGTGCTATTTCGGAAAATCAACACTGAAGACAGCGTGGAAGCAGATTTATTTGTTTTCATGTGGTGAAAAGCAAGAATAATCCATCAGCAAAATGCTCCTACATGCAAAAGTTTCAAAGCATTTCATGGACTTCTCCTACGAAGACGTGTAAAACAGCATGTGGGTGTTTTCCATATAGTGGCCCAAGGCTTCGCTCCTATATCAGAGCGTGTTGCTTTGAATGACGATAGCTGCTTTTATTCATTATACAATAAAACACTGTAGCAACATGGCTTCCTGCATGAATTAAATATATATATATATATTTTTTTTGCACTAGCACTTCTGCTGTAGACCAAGTCCATTTGTCAAATTTGGATTGTTTGTTCATTGCAAAAGCGGTTTTCCAAACTTGGGTAGTCTAAAGCTAGAGTTTTCATAATTTTTGATGCAAAGAACCTCCAAAATTTAGACAGATAAATGAAAATATCAACAAAAATTATGTAATATTTTTAAAACATAAAAATATCACAATACAAATACATATACTATATAAATAATAAATAACACTGTTATACAGACTAAATAATTGGCAAATGTCCAGTACACATCCGGGAAAGATTCGAGTTTACATTTGATAAAAATTTCTATTAATTAATTAAAAGCATGAAACTTGTGCACGAATGAATAAAATGAAATTATTAACATTCATTTAGAAAACAATGTGAATTCTCATTCATGCCAACTTTTAATAATTGGCTTTTATATTAATAAGTCAAAATAATATGATATCTGGAAAATATTTATATATAAACATCTTTTTTTCCCCATGCACCCAGTATTAAAGTGTTGTCAGATGTATAAAAGAGACGGTGTAATAAAACACGGGGGAGGACCAAGCAATCCAACTAAACTTCACCTTTTGTGTGTGTCTTGACAATGTCTGGCACAGATTATTGAGATTGAGACACAAATCCATCTTAGTGTCAGTGAATTGTGTGGCATTCAAAAGCTGCTGGATCTCAATGATTTTGTCTCTTTTCCTGAATCCTGAATAAGTGTGAGGGAGAGGCTCATCTTGGCATCCGAGAAGAAGGTGTTAAACAAAGTGGCTCTCGTCTGTCTAGGTTACACCATCACATGAAACACAGCCCTCAAATTAAAGCCTCAGTGCTTGTGATGTGCAGATCACACACACACACACACAGAAATAAGAAGACCAGGACGAGACACATGCGCAGTGAGGAACTGAATGTAGACCACCAGGAACACAAGCCTTTGTAATCCTCACAAAATACAAATCTCCCACTCCACAGAGGCAGATGATGGATATTTGGTACACCCATTCCAGAAATTCACAGTTGGATAAATGTAGAACTTATGTAGTCTACACTCAAGTACCTAATCGTGATGCAAATTAAGTTAATTGATTTGGCACATTCATGTTAAACAGATATGAAGGGGCCCAAAAATCTGGCATTTAAAATCTAAATACAAAGATAAAAATTAAATATGAAATTATTTAATATTAAATTTAGGCATCTCAACATTATGTACTGCATTAAATTTGAATGAAATTAAGTAAGAAATTAATTTTAGTGCAAATTAACTGTCGCTTAATGAAAGTTGTAATTAGGGTTGCTCATGTAGTACTTCGGTAACTAATAATAATACTAATAATAACAATAATAAAAGAGCAGTACAAAACAAAAAAGGCAAAAACATAGTAACAGAGCAAGTTATACAAAGACTTATTAAAGTGAAGTTAAAGTTATTTTTCTGAGGTCAGACTAACAAAGTTTGTCTGGTGGACAGTAAAATAGCATTGTGGCAGTGACTTTTACACAGGAAAGCACTGCTCACATTTTAAGGGAGGGAAAAGAAACAGTAAAATTCAAGGTTTTTGTTTAGTTTTTTGGCATGAACATTAGCTGTTCAGCAGTCTGTTACACCGAATGACAGACTGAGACCATGTGTGAGAAGTCTTGAGAGCAACCAATCAAACATTACAAAAGCTCAGTCAGCCAAACCAAGCAGCTGACACAGCCATGTCTCTCGGATCATTCGTACATTATTATGTAGATGAAATTCAGGCATGACCGCATAGCTGGATGACTGAATATGAATCCATTTCAGGATCAAAGACCTTCAAAATATAATAATGAAGACATACTCTTTATTTCTTGGGGAGCGTGCAAGATAACACAATTTCCACATTTAACATTCAATTTTCACACCAACATTTTATCCCTATTCTGACAGATTTAGCAGTTTAGAGAAAACAAAGCAGCACAGAGGGATATTAATTAACCGTATTAGCCAAAGCCTATTTTCAGCATCCAATCACTCATTCTCCCAGTGTCGCCATCCCCGGCGATACTCACCGACGTCACTGCGAAAAGCTCTGCTGACACCACACAGGTACGCCATAGGGTAAATGCTCTCTACAACACCCAGGGGTCGTCTGAAATCCACTTCGCCCTCCAGAAACCAAGACTAACTGTGCCAGAGATCTTCAACCTCAGCAGCTGTCCTGCATCTGTTCTCTGCATGGTTCAGCCGACACATGGAAATGTCCACACACAAACTACTCATACGCACACACCTACGGGCTCGGAGAAGCAGGATGTTGTTCGGATGAGTGCACCGGTAGGTTCTCCGGCAGTGGGTGTACTAAAAGTGCTGATGATGACCCAACACTTTACTTTTTCCTTCTATATTCAAAGAAAAAGCCCAGGGCACTTATGCACTCTATATTAGAGATCCCGCAAACCAATAGTTGTACAGTCCAATGGAATGGAACTACATTAAAAAAAAGTTTTTAAGAGATCAACAAGTATGCTTGCTTTATTGCACCAGTAAGAGTCCAGGATGGTTGAAGACACATTCTTCAAAAGTCAGCATTGCGAGCGACAGGTGGTGAAATTAATAAATAAATAAAACCCTGAGTCTCAAGGCGACAAGAATGAACACAGACCGAAGTGAGATGAGAAATTTTGGGCTACAGCACAAGGAAAATGGAAGCAAGAGGGTAAGTTTGTGAACGGAAGAGTGAGAGAGAGAGAGAGAGAATGGGACAAGATGAGAGATGCAAGCAAAGTGGCGTCATCCTGTCAGGTCACAGCATGCTCGCTCATGCATACAGCAGAGGACACGAAAGCAAGGTACAGGAACACTTCCTAAAAGATCTGGAACTTCTGCAAATTGCAGACTTGACAGACTTCCATTTTTCCCAGCAACCCCTGCTAGTGGACTAAATAATTTGCGTCACAAATGGCAACAAGCATACAAATGCCAGGCATGTGGTAAATTTGTGGCCTTCTCTACATGGCCTTCAAAAATAACATGACATGCTATTGCTCTAGATGAGAACATTTCAAAGAAACATTTCAACTGTCCTCAATAAGAAAGCATTTTCATGCAAAACGACTTCAAGTACTGGTTAAGACCAGACTGAAGCGAGCCCAGAACTACCCCAGGGGAGAGTGAAGGAACGGCTCTATTATTTTTAGCTGTGATCTCAGTCTGCGTAAAGTGGGATGACAAAGCTCACCAATCTAGGTTTAAAAAATGGAACTGCATCGTACATAAAGAGAGCCACAATCCCAGAATCCTCCTGGGCACTGTGGAGGAGTGTCTGCTCGTATTCGCCTCTAAGTGGAGAGGCTGGGATTAAAAGCCCTGAAATGTTAACACGGGTGGCCTGAGCAGTCAGTTCCTGTCACACTCAACCACTGCTGGTTCAGATGAGGTGGTACTACAGTTGGGATGAGAGTGGCATCTCTGGGAGAAGAAAAATAAATAAGGAAAAAGAGAGAGGGTCTGAATGAAAGTCACAAACCCATAACTAATTCACTGACCATCTGATGCATTTTGCACTGACAAGGACTTCTTCACAGAAAATCACAAAAATATCAGAAGATAAAAAGAGAAAAAAGTGCCCTCAAACAATTTCTGTCTTTGCAGTTCTTCAGTTTTTGTGTACTTGTGATTTTCCAGCATATTAAAGAAAAGCAGTTGAACAGCACAGTGCTTATGTACTTGCACATAATTTAGATGTTGTTTTTTTTTTAAATAAAAGGAAGGAAGTGGGACCCCTGGGAGAGATTAAAATATGACTGTTCGTGCAAGACAGCGTTTCATTTGTGAGATTCCCCATAGTGTCACCAACCATCTCAAGCAGTCAACCCTCCGGCAGCTTTCCTCCTGTGGATAAGTTGCTAGGTTCTTCTGAGTGATTCTACCTTTCATTTCAGCCCACTGCATATGCCGTTCTTCTCTGAAGCTTATCTGCAGAGCAGGTGAGAGGTGCTCCAGCTCCCACTGAAGGCGAATGCAGTGGGTAATTGGCTGTTTGAAGTACTGGAAAGGCCTATCCATTTAAAAGCTCCAATTCAAACAGCAAGACGTTAGAAATTCATGAGAAGCCAAATGAATGAATCTAATGAAAGTGACTCTTTGACCTCCAAGAAAAGAAGGTGCAGCACTGTGTTTTAAAAGAAGAAAACTGCTGCCAGCCGTGGTAATACAGTGTTTTTAAGAAAATGTGATATCGCAGCACCATGTGTGTTCAAAAATGTCAAGATTTTCTCAGTTGGTGAAAATGTAAATGTACCCTATGTGTCCAAAGGGTAAAACTTAAATAAATCTCCCACAAAAATAATTTTCAGTATTGAAAGGATGAGTTCACACAAAAAAAGTAAATCAAATGACTCTTATGAGCCGGATTGCTCATAAGATTCACAAACCAAGGAGTTACTGACTGAATAAATCTTATGAATCTTCCACCGAATTTACATCACATGCAATCTATATCTATAAAATATAAAAGTTAAAAGTTTTTAGTGAACTATTGCTTTAAATTTGCACTTCGCAAATATCTGAAGTTCCTGAACACATCACTTATTGATTGAATGGTTAAACATCGCCTCACAGCTTCAGTGCTCCTGAGTGTAGAAGAAAAATACATCAATTAAAGGAAAGACGATGATGAAGGGGGAGACTTGCTCACTGGGCAAGAGGAACAAACAGTTTACTCTCTCTCACTCCACCAACTCTGGAGGAATCCTAACCGGGAGAGAAGACTGAGAACAACAGTAAACACACACCTACCTCTCTACCTCATCTTCCCCTGCCCTTTGTTTCCGAAGCACAGCATTTGGTAACATAACATGCTCCAAATATCTTCCAGTTCTTGTCATGAGAAGTGCTTATAAATCATCTGTTGTCGACAAAAGAAAAACCTTAGGGCCTGAAATAAAATAAATAAATAAAACAATGGTGTAGAAACAATTTTCGCTTCGAAATTGCTAGTAATTTTCACAATTACAAAGAAATGGCAAGTAACTGTGAGAACCTAAATGGGACATTTTGGAGAAGAAAGCCTGAAACTCTTTGAACTTTGAAAAATAACTTTTGACTGTCTATCTGCTGTTTACTTTAATAAAAGCTTTTTAAGAAATTAAGACAGTGTTAAATATTAGTATTGTGAATTAGTGTTTAATAATTATCATCATAATCATCATTATTAATTAAATATTATTTAATTCTTCATTAAATATTATTATTATAAGTAATTCTTTTAATAATTGTATATAAAAACATGATTAAAAACGATTGATTATTATTATTATTCTATTTTTCTTAAATCTTTATTTTTTAAATATATTTTAACAAAACAACTATTGATGTATAAATCACAAAATGCAGCCCTACAAACAAGCACAGCTAAATAAATTAATAAATAACTAGTGCAGTGCACTTTTTATTTAAAAAAAAAAAAAAAACATAATTAATTTTTTACTCTAGCTAACCATTTGGTGAGAATTAATGCATTTGTACCAAAACAAGGGCATTTAGATTGCACCACTAGCCAAAATAATCTATTGACACTTTATTCACACCTGCTGTTCATGTTTGCATCTATCTAACTGTGTTTGGTTTCCATGACAGTTTCACTTTTACTATTCAGACATATGGAAGCAGATGATTAAACCCTGCAGGCAGCTTAGCCAATCAGACGACACGCGAAGCATTACACAACCTGTCGAGAAACACCGCTGACACCACAAAATTAAGTAAACTAGAAGCCCAAGCTCTGGCACTCAGGGTCAGTACATGAATTTGGGGAAATTAGCTACACACACACAGCACGGCCCGAGGACACATGCGGAGCAGCTGACACAAGCAAAAGCAAAGCAAGTCTTGCATGTAATGAGGCTAATGAAGGCTTCTGTTCTGAATCAGGACTGCTTATTTGTGTGCTGGTACAACGTGTTTATAGGACCCTCAACGGGTGGGAGCTTAACCAAATAGCTATTCACTAAATTGATTGTGATTTCTCTGTAGAATGAGCCTAGTCCAGGGTTGACGGACATCATAATACCAGAGCAGACTTTTTCCATTGGCCACCCGATCCTGCAGCAGGCTTCAAGACCAGCTGGAGGCCGTCAAGTCCTGCCAAAATTGGACACAAGGGTGGAAATGACTTAATTGGACCCAGGAGAAGAGACAGCTGAGGAAAGACTGCCATTAATGGGTATATTTCTATATTATTAACCTGTCTCAGAAGCACACTAGGTGTTTTCTCAAACTGAGGTGATATTTAATCCCAGCCTGAGCTGAGACGGAGGGGTGCTTATCTGTCTCCCATCTGAGGTAGCACAAAAAACCTATACTTAACCTTTAGAAAACTCTGTGACATTCATACCCTTGGGGAAAAATTACACAGAGGCTGCAAAGTACAGCGAGTGTACAGAGTGTAGTCCATTCAAAATAACAGACTTCCTCTAGGCACAAAGGTCATTCTACTGAAAAAAGACAGGGCTGATTGAAAACGCAATGGAGTCTGAGAGACTCTCGTCGCCTTGATCGCCTCACATATCAGCTGAACAACCAACGCCCTGACACTTCATCGGCCCATGCAAGGGAGGTAACGTCACAAAGCTGATATTGCTGACAAGAATTATTTACTTTAACCTTCCACAGTCTGCCCTACTGAAGTAGAACACGAGCAAACCACCAACTACAAAACACGTACAGCAGGCCTAACTATTGTAGCCTGACTACGTCAGACTTCCTACTTCCGCTCAATTTAATTTCGCATCTGTACTCAGTCTGATACAGCGTCAGATTTTTCTGTTTGCCACCGGTCTGGAAACAGCCGGGCCAATCAATGAACAGAGGGCGGGCTGAGAGCCGTGACGTAGATGCTAAGCGCAGAGTTTTACATTGTAGGTTAGAGAAATCGAAAAAACTGAAACAACGACGGAAATGGGAAACGAGACACGGGATGCAATTCGCTCTGTTATGGAGAACATTCAACTCTTTTTCAAACTCTTTTTCAAAAGTCGTTTACGGCCATGTTCACTCCGGTATTTTGCTCGCATCATCATGTGTTTACAACAGGTTTACAGTGCAAGTTCAATCATAGATTTGAGTTCAATGCATGATGTCTGTGCTTCGATGCGGCTGTACAGGCGAATAACATACGTCATAACTAAACGTATCTGATTGGCTTACGGGTAACCAATGATTTTAAACTTCAGACAAGCGCCCCCTAGCGAGAGAGAAAACACTTCTCTATTATGCCATTCCAGACTCTGTCTACGAAGCAAAGTGAAGTAGCAGAGTCTGATATTACCAGGCTATAACTATTGTGCTACTGACATAAGAGGTGTGATATACATTTTCTATGTAATCTCACTCAATTTTCATTTGGTGGACTATAAACTGGTGAAAAAATCAATAGATTTCAGCTTTGTTTGCAATGAATGGCTGTTGGCTATGACCAATGGTTTTGATCTCAAATTAGATGTACTGCTAGTGAAAGCAAGATATCATTACATTTTGACTATACACACACACACACACACAAAAACAAATGTATTTAATAATGGTTTTGATCTCAAATTAGATGTACTGCTAGTGAAAGCAAGATATCATTACATTTTGACTATACACACACACACACACACACAAAAACAAATGTATTTAATAATAGCAAAAAATATTATTGGTAATTGTTTTTTGGTTAATATGTTTGCAATGGACCACAATCAACACAACATTTTAAAAAATGTTGTACCCAATCATTCAAAAGTTGTTAACTCTAATTTAAAAATAACTGACTTTTGGGTCAGTTTGAGGTACAAGCTAGCAGTGTGAATGAGAGTTAACTAAAGGGACCCAGAGCACCCTAAAAGCAAACGTAAAACCACCCAGATTGCAATAGTAACCACACAGCAACCCCCTGGAATTGGTCCAGAGAATACTGCTCAGGCAATAAGCTCTCATATTTTCATCAGAAAAGGTAAAAATCAAATTAATTGGTCCACTTGTTTCCCATGACATGCTTTTTACTGGTTGCAAAGGCTGAAGGTTGACACACCAGAACCCTTAACTTGTGCTTAATGAGCTCTGTTCTCCTTTCCTCCATTCCATATGCCATGATTTAAATATAGGACACTCGCTGAAAGCTGTCAAATGGTAATACCTCTAGGTTTACAGTTTCAAAACATGCGCCCATAACGCAAAAGAGCCAAAACAGCACCTCCTTCACCACCTCCTCTTCCTGGCACTAAATCCAGCTGTCAAGCAAGCGTAAAAGGATTGATGGAGGCTGTTCAAAGGGAAAGCGGTGGAGATCAGGACAGACGTGTGCCAGCAGAATGAAGAAGAGCCAGATGCGGTGAACGCAGCATCCTCATCTCCGGAGGAAAAAAGAAAAACTGTTACATTTCTTTTCAAACTTCAACCTGGCGAAAGAGCTTGAAGCTCCGTGGACTCTTCTGAAAACATGATAGCTCCTCTGGTGTGTGAATGAAACCAGAAAAAGGTGTGATGCTTATGCAGCTGCACGGCAGTTGAATCTTAGGGATGTGTTAAAGTACATATCACTTAACCAGTTAGTGTTCAATTGCCTGACCAACAAGTCCATTTATTGATCTTAAGAAATTTGTTAATGGGCGAAATGTCATTAATTTTTTTACTTTTTATTCTATGCATTTGATTTAATGTTTAACACTGTTCAATAAAAGTGGGTATTTAATTATGCACCTTTTAGTTCATGCAGGTAGCAGGATATTCAATGGCTGATCATTTTTGCCCCCGTGCAGTTGCTTTCGCTCAGTAGGTGTGTGTTTTGTCTTTCTATCTGGTGTGAATCGGAGCTTATCAACTGGCTCCCTTAATGCAACTCTACAAACTGAATTCTAAATAGTTTTTCAGTCAGGAAGCAAGTAACCTGAGCCACTGAGCTCAATGCAAAAGGGTTACAGTGTACCCAATGACTGCTGAAGTCTGGAAATGGAAAATGTCCCTTATCAGAGTCAGGGAGCGATTTGCATACCAATTACTACAGTAGGTATGGTGTGACATTTCTGCCACAACCAGACATACAAACCTGGATGTGAACATAAGCTCACAGACTGAAACATATGAGCACACAAACTCCCACACAAGCACAAATATACAATCTACAAAGCAAACAGACATTTTTCCTGTGACTAGTGTATGAAATATAGCCAGATATTTCTGCCCGCCTTGTGTCCCTTGAAAGCTGTACAGTTGTGAGTGGTAGAGCGGATGGCTCGACTTATTACCATACATGCAACTAAAATATAATTGGCACAGCTCTCAGAGCACCTGCAGAGGTGAAGCTAGGCATGTTTATTCCAGTTGGTGAAAAAAAAATGGAGTACATTAATTTAATTAACATCCTGTCAGTAGTATCCAATCTTTCAGGTTGGCAAAAATCTTCTAATTAATATTGTTCTTAGGCAGAAAATTTCTCTTTTTCTGTAGAGTAAAATGAAGAGGAAACCAACACCCTGTGCTTCTTTCTAATTTTCTGACTGAATGCCTGCAAATGTGTAACAGAGATATAAAACCATGAATGCCTTGACCAAGACAAATACTGCACACGGCTTAGGCCCAGGAACACTAGACAATCTCAAATGAGATGACAATTCATCAACAACTAGCTGCAATGGACCCTGATGAGAGTAAAAAAAAAAAATGAAGCAGTTTACATTATTCAAATCTTAAAAAAAAGGTCACAAAAGGGTTTTTTACAGCAAGATGAACCATAGAAAAAAACATTTTTGACTCCAAGAACCTTTCAGAGAACAGTTCCATAAATAACATTTATTTCTCAGTGTGAAGAACATAATTTTTTTTTTTTAAATCTCAAGAACCCTTTGAGGAAACGACAGGTTCCATGGATGTCAAAGGTTCCTCCTGGAACCACGGATACCAATAAAGAATGTTAATATTTAATGTTAGTGATATCAGATTATTACACTGATCTCTGGAATACCTGATTCTGATTGGTCGGATAAGGAATAAATGTGTCCATTTATGTGGTAAGTAGTCATGTACTGTTGTACATTAAGCCTGTTATTATCCTTCAAGGCGATATAAGAACCCTCTGATTATCCTTTACTTCAATCTCATTGCTTCTTACTGTTGGCTTTTGATATTGCAAAACATTGGCTAATATGACCAGACAGAGCAACTTTCTGATGTATTGAAGATTACACATTGCTTTAAACTTTTGTGTCCAGGAAGCATCAATCTCCTGAAACCTCAGAATCAGTGTCCATTAGCTGACATCATCTGCCTTGAATAAGTTATTCCTCATATATGCTTTCATTTCACCTATGACAGATTACTCGCCGACTCATCATGACTCCGATGGCTCTACCTGAATGTCTAACATCACACACACGCACACACAGTTCAAATGAAAAGCTACATTCACAAAAGTTGCTTTTTTTTGTGTGTGTGAGGCTCTTTACGTGACCTTTGAAATGTGCCTCATATAAGACACAAGTCTAAACGTGCCATCCCTAAAATGACCCACAAACATTAAACAGCCTATTCAGGAATATTCAACATGACATCAAATGGTAAAATATCATTAAATATGACATTATGTCTTATATTTTCCAGTTCCACAGACTTAAAATGGAAGGAAGAGTACATATTTTTATACTATACTAAATGTTGGATTATCAAAACAATTATTAAACACATGCATTTTAAGACTGTAAACCGAGAATAACTAAATGCATCAGACTGCAGGGAGCTCAAGATGAATTTAAGAAATAAAAAAAAAATGCTAATTGTGAAATACACCAAGATGCTACATAATAATATTACATACAATCATAATACAGCATAATCTTTTATATAGATGGATGAAGAAGTTATTCATGCCTGGCTTCCAGACTTTGAAACATTGTTCTCCACATTTGAAAGTGTATCAGATTTGAACTGAAAACGTCAGATTCACTGTGATTTCCGCAGTTCACACTGTCATCCACAACAGATCTGTGTCATATCTTAAAAAAATAAAAATAAGACAAATTTGGGACATATTCAGCCAGGTTGTATTGATGCATTAAACCGCAGGAGGCACAACTCATAGGGGAAACTATATGACTGACACAACAGCATCATGGGAAATCAGAAATGAACACCTGCTGCCCCAAGTTTACGCCAGACACCTGTATTAAACCAGAAATCAGTACACACAGAAATCAGTTCCATCCAGACAGAGACTGGTTTGTCCACGGATGAAAGGGATCTTCGTTTTGGCTGAGAGGTTTTTTTCTTTTTCTTTTTTATTAACACTGCCAACTGTGTATTTACTTATCTTATTGAGGTCAAGTGTTTTCCCCTGAGGGAGGACAACTTGCAGTATTTATGACAACTTCACCATTTCACATCTCTTAAGCAATGCCAAGTTGGCTAACTCCCACAAACCTCTACTAGTCAAGGGGAAAATATACAAAAATAATTCACTGGCGTAGCAGTCCTCTCATAGAAAACACTATTTATGCTCATTGAACATTGGGGAATCGAAAAAAGAAAAGAAAAAAAACCTTCAGTCAAAGAAACCCACCAGTCAAAATGTAACATGACACGCAATGCATCACGATTCAGTTAAGTTTCCACTAGAGATGCTTAAAACAAACCCAGCCAGTGTTTCACACAAGGATCAGGAAAGCTTCTCATCCAACAGACAAACACTATTCCCAATCCACAGCACGAATCAGTGTGCCTTCAGGTAAATGGGGAGAAGCTGTCAGGCAAATAAAAAAAGGAAAAGAAAAGAGAGATAGCAGCACTGTTCTCTGACAAATGCACTAAGCAGACCACCAAACTACAGCACTCTACTGTTAAATATTAATATGTGGGGGGGGGGGGGGGGACTCCAGTGCGTCTTTTTTTTTTTTTTTTTTGCCCCTGGCTTGCGAGAGCATTTCAAAACAATGGCACGAGGCTTGATGACCATCGCTGCTTCATTCCGCGGCGCTCCGGTGAACCCACTCTGCGTCTAAATGTCCTGCGTAAACGTCCATATATCATACAATAAAGCGTTCGCGTAACGGGGAGGGCTGCATATATGGTATAGCGAAGGATGAAAACAAACCGAGACCGTACCTTTGTTCACTCTCCGCAGTATCTGGCATCGGCATTTGAAAGAGACGGCTATCATACTAGCTCAGCCGACGTGCTCATCCAAGGGCTCCAGGAAAAGCGACTCCTCGCACATACATAGCACAGGCGCCGTGTGTCCCACCGGAGAGAGGCAGACTCCGTGAGCGGTGCAGAGCTCGAATCATGCACTACGTCCCCGCAGCGCTGAGATCCGTGCTTTATAATAGCAAATCATATTTCCCCCACAAATAAAATCCATCGGAAAGCGCGCGCAGAGGACGAACACGCAGAGCGCGGCTGATGCGTCTCATCTGAGACTCGGGCTGATCTGAATGGGCTTTTAAAGTTGCATGCTTGGTGTATTCAGTAGTAGCTGGTAGGCTACCTGAGCACGTCAGGAGACGAGCCACAATTTAGTCGCCAGAATAACTAGTTATTTGCAAGAAGTGTCAGAAATTAACTTTTCCATTAAGATAATGGACTTTATTATGTATGAGGGAATAGTTTAGATTAAATCAATTCATTAACACAAATTTGCAATCTGAATAATTAGGTGTAGAATGTATTACTTAAAAAGCAGTACAGTTAAACCCTGGAAAATAATTTGCATCTTTTAGCAATTTCCTTTGGGTTTTGAGAGCATACTTGCAAAAACAAATATTAAATTAATCCATATGACGTTCCACAGGGGACCCATGGGAAATTAGTGTCCCCTGTTGACCTACAAACTGACATAATCATAACAGCTCAATTACTTAAAAGTGAAAATGTTGCTTGGAAAAAAGAAAGTTGCTAGTGGGTTGTTATGCAATTGCTAAGTTTGTTAAGGGGGGGTCACAATGTGGCTGCCAGGGGGCTAACTAAAATGTATTGGTTAGTTACTGGGCTCTTCTAGGTATGTGTGTGTGCCCTTGTTTTTGTGACATATCAGGACACAACTCTGTACAATGACATGTGTATGACACAGGTATTACAAGGAGAGTCTGACTTATGAGGACATAACCCATGTTCCCATTTTTCAAAACGCTTATAAATCATACAGAATGAGTTTTTTTGAGTAAAAATGCACAAAGTTTCCTGTGAGGGTTAGGGTTAGGTGTAGGGTTGGTGTAGGACCATAGAATATACAGTTTGTACAGTATAAAAACCATTACGGCACAAAAACAAATGTGTGTGTGTGTGTGTGATTTGGTACAAAAAGAAAAAGCAGCATAATACATGTGAACAACAACAACAGTGATGTTTGCCTAAGCAAGCACCATTCAACATTAAATAGGTCAATAATAATAGGTCAATAATAAATAATCATCAACATGTTATATATAAAATCAGAAGAATTTATTTCCACATATTATATTATGTCACATCACAACATTTATAATATTTATAAACATTATATAACCATGTGGCATAGAAGGGATATTATCATCATCTGCTTTGATTATTTTTTTCTTCATTTAGAAGCATGGGAAAAAAATCCAATTTAACCTTATATAAGAGCACAATTAAGAGCCTATCAATTCCCCTGAGAGGAATTTTTTGTCACTTCAAAAGAAGAAGAAAAAAAATATTTTTGAATATGCAACAACAATAAGATTGTCTCCCACCTTCAAATGCACATTTCAGAACTGTTAATTAGCCAGCAGTGTCTGTTTATTTACTTCTTAAATTTGCATAACGCCAATCATACAACCCTAATTCCAATCAAGAGTGAACTGGGCTCATTTGCAGGCCAGTGCTGCTGTGTTCAGTGCTGAGCAGCAGTGCTTTTTATAACACCGATAACATGCATATAGGTCAGTGGTGGTATCTCTGCGTATTATCTGACATTTGGTGGCATGATAAGCCTAGCGCCCAATGACAGTGTATTAAAGGCATCTGTCTCTGTTTGTGTGCGAAATACATCTGAATGAGTCTGCAGAATGAATGGAAGTATTAAGGTCATGGCCACCATACTCTATTCATCCAGTGACACTTGTAAGAAGCGTCTGAGATAACAGCCGAACTGTGTGTCTAAGATCAAAGTAGTCTAATCTTTCTTTTCAAGCCCCCCCCCCCTCCCCTTTTGTATATTTACTTGAGTTTAATTTTGTCAAGCTTCCAGGTGGATGCCAGCGGGTGTATCAGTGATCCTGAAGAGAGAGATGAGGGTTACTACTAGGATTATGCATATACTGATCAGATTACACACAGGGATTTGTCTGTCCACTTGCATAAATAATTCTCGAGACTATCACCATGTTAAGATGAGAGATGCATTTTGGGATGCCATGCATGTGGTTATCTGTGGGCAGATAATGCTATAGAATTACAAAGGCTGTCTGTTATGCAGTTAATTTGATCTGCACACTGTTGTTTGAAGGAAATGCACTGGCACAAAGGGAAATCCATTGGTGTGCAAGGAGATGGAAGTGTTATGTCAGCTCTGTGCAAATTTTATAGAGACATCAGTGAACTGAGGCTCTCTCTCCCACTGTTTAAGACTCACCAGTGCCACATATGGCCATCCTCTATGTGCTTGTTTTAAAGAATGTGGCACAAGATGAGAAACAAATTGTCATTTACCACTGTGGCCAAAAATGTAAAATTAACTTATAAATTAAAAAATTTAAAATAAACAAATAAACTTTAAATCCAGCTCAACTCTATCCCAAAATACTCTGTGCAAGCTCTAATTTATGTATCCCATATGAGAAACCCACTGCTTGGGAATTTACATTTGCATATAATATTTAATCAACAAGGCATCAGTTTGAAAACTTCACAAAATGGATTGACGAGTGTATGTTAATTCTTTATTGACATGCAGGACATATCAAAAGGTTTGTCACTTTTGACACTAAATAAACATACATATAGTTCATGAAATCATAAATTAGTTTATATAAATTATTATTAACATTTTCCATAAACTTACATTTTATTTTAAAATAATTTTCACAAAATAATATTAAATTATAATAAATTACACCCCCACACACACAGTGGGTATAGAAAAGAATCACCCTCCTTTAAAATAATCATATGTTGGTGCTTTACAGCCTGAAGATGGACACAATTTTTTATTTATCCAGCTTTACTCAGTGCAACATATAACATCCAATTGAAAGACGCTAACTCTGTAAAAAGTCCAGATTAAGACAACAATAACATGTGAAATAAATAAATAACTAGATAAAAAAGAAGAAGAAAAAAAGAATCACTGAGTTGGATCACCCCTCTCCTAAAAATGACTTGTTAACTCAATCAGGTGTAGCTAATCACTTTCTCATTGGCACACAAAGCCATCTGAATTTCAACTGCTTTCCTGGAGCATTTCAGTCTTTGGTAGTGCAACTGAAGCAAACAATCAACTTTGGGTGCAATGCACTTTCAGAAGATCTCCAGGATAAAGTTGTGGACATGTCAGGAGATGGAAAGAACCAAAAAAATATGAATAATATAATCTTTTTAAAATGCTTTATCAATGCCTTGAAGCAGAGTCAAGTGTATTATTAAGAAATGGAAGGTTTTTGGTACAACACAGACCCTCCCTGGATCAGGACGTCGCTCTAAACTGGATGAAAGAGCCAGGAGGAAACTGGTCAAAAAGATGACCAAGATGCCTACAGCAACTCTGAAAGCAGTAACAGGAATTTATGACAAATAGTGGTCAGTGTGCACGTGACAGAATCACAAATTCTCCATAAAATTGTGGCTTGTATGGGAGGGTTGCAAGAAATAAGCCAATCCTCAAGAAAGGCCACATGCAATCAAGACTGAGCTTTGCCAAAATGCCCTTGGAATATTCTGAGGCAGATGAGACTAAAATTGAATTATTTGTCCTCAACACCAAAAGATATGTCTGGTAGAAATCCAATCCAGCTCACCATCCAACTAACAGCATTCCTACAGTAAAGCATGGGGGTGGTAATGTGCTGTTGTGGGGCTGTTTGTCTGCAGCAGGGACTGGAGGACTTGTCAGGATAGAAGGAAAAATATATGGAGCAAGATACCGTCAAATTCTTGAGGAAAATCTGCTGCCCTCTGCCAGAAAGATGTCAATGGGAATAAAGTTTCGCTTCCAACATGACAATGACCCAAAACACACAGCAAAACTGAGCACACAGGGGTTAAAGGAGAAAAAGGTGAATGTCCTTGCATGGATAAACTTAATCCCAGTGAAAATCTGTGGAATGACATGGAGACTGCAGTCCACAAAACGATCACCATCAAATTAAACTGAAATTGAGAAGTTCTGCAAAGAGAAGTGGGCAAATATTGCTAGTCTAGATGTGCAAAGTTAGTAGAGACAAATCTCAACAGACTAAAGGCTGTAATTAAATCAAAAGCTGGATCATTAAAATAATGATAAAAGAGGTGTTCCTTTTCCCAACTCCGTGATTCTGGTTTGATTTTTTTTCTGACATGTTGGTGTTATATTTTTTACTTGGATGTTATAAGTTGCACTGAGTAGTTTAGGTGTAGTATAAGAACTATTTTAAATATTTTTCAATGCACACTGACAAATCAACATCCTCACGGTCCATGATCACTCCCTCAATCTCAATTATAGGGACTGCACACGTGTATGAAACATTCTTAAATAATGGGAATCAAGTCTCTTGTTCATCTCCTGGGATGGTGCAATCAATTTTCTCAGGATGAGCATGGCAGGAATGCCAATCAAACTAGTACGATGCTCTATGCTTTCTCATAAAAGCTCTGAAGGTGACAGCTGACTTGAACAGGAAACCGTTCCATAAGGGTTACCGAGTATGCATTTGTGCAGATGTGAAGTCAGGTAATTGCTTATTGTGCATGGATGCATGTAGTCTGTAACATCAACATGACATACTGGTGCAGAGGTCTGTTATTAAATAAAATTGTGAAGCTGTGAACTTGCCGAGTTGGGCAGATCTGTTATTAGATGCAGAGAATGTTTATGGCAACTACGGTCAGACAGATGTCAAATACATTTCAAAACACTCCATCCAACTACTTGGTTCATCAAACAGTCTATTATTTTTCGCTAAGACACCTATGGTGACCTTCTGACTTGGAGGTCTTCAAGGATAATTTCTTTTAATAGCCCTCCTGAATAAGTCAATTTATTAGGAAATCCAAAGAATTGAGAATGGTTATATAAAACTATAATTATTAGAAAGGAAGGAAATGTCATTGTGCTAAAAGAGGATATAGCTTAGCTCTCATCATTATGAATGCTGTATATCTTGAGGTTGGGATTAACCAGACCATGAGAAATTGAACCATCATGTTTTTGACAAGCAAGCTTGAGGCAGGCAGGGAATATTTTCCCCACAAAGAGCAAAGGCACTGAACTATTATAAATGAGCAGTAAAAAGCCTCCAGCCTCTAAAGAGCAGCAGGGACAATGGCGGGAGCTGTCCAGCAGCACTGGTGCTGAAATGGCGAGGAGGACAGTTTTCCTTTACGTGCAACATCAGCAGCCTCTAGTGGTGAAAGTGATGAACTGTACTATTAATCAAAGGGCTCAAACAGAATTAAAGCTTCATTGCTGCAATTCAACCCCATAGACTGTAGGTTTAAACAAATCAGGGCATTAAAATGCAAAGCTGTTGCATATATAATCATCACTTCACAGCCCACATAAACAGTGTACATCGTTTTGCACCTCATCCCACTCAGCTGGACTGAAATCTGGGGCTGTGTGGGCCATTCGAGCAAACAAACATTACTGTTAGTTTGAGGAAGCAGCTTGAAAGGATGTGTACTTAGTGCCAGGGCACAGTGTTCTGCTGGAAGTGACTATTTAAAACAGAGTAGGGTGATGCATGGTGATTCGTTTGTACTGAGGGCTCTAAAATGTGCCCAAGTCATTTCTGCCAGGAAATAAGACACTGTCATTTGATATTGAGATTCATTAGAACGTTTTATACTTTTCCAATAATGAATAACAGTTTTAGTGATCAATGTAGCCTCAATCTGACACAGTCTCCAGCTCGTTGTAGTCAATTAACTTGATTTAATGCTTAAGTACTGACATTTTGGCCTTTCTGTTAGCTTAATTAATATTATTAATATTATATTACAAAGCTTGGTTTTAAATGTTAAAAACCACTTTAAACATATTTAATATCTTTAATAACCGACCTAAAACACATACAGTAAAACCTTTTTTTCCCTCTCTCTCAAAATTTCCATGGATTTCCAGTTTAAAAATCCCTTCAAAATAATAAACTGATTTTGTCTACCATAACACTGCACTACTGCGTAACTGACACATTTAAATCATATCTGTTTAAATGTTTGGCTGATCAACATCGAATTAACTTCTATATTACGTGACAATATAGCAGCCACAATAAAGTAGGCACATAACCTTCTCTCTTTTTTCTCTTGTTCTTTCACTATTGCAGTTTAGATAGAGCTCTATATTGATTCAGTCTAATGGATGCAAATGGAAGGGTCAGACTGAAGCCCTGGCCATTACGTGCAGGGAATGTGTCATAGTCTCATGCTAATAAGGAGTTTCTAATGCTGCTTTCAGCATTACATCTGTAAATAACAAATATTGCAACCCACTGATAGTGCTGTGCAAACTACAAACTGGCCAAAAAGAAGCATAGTAATGATACAACACTGGCCTGTTTTGTCTCTCAAAACAATGCTTCGAGTAAATATTACTGAAAGCAATTTATGAGAAATACAAGAAAGAGAGTCTTGCCAATAAACATACAATATCACCACTTGATACCATGGAAATGTAGCACTTAAAATTACAATATAGCAAGACATTCACAATATTGTCTCATAACATTTCATGTATATCGTTAATAACAGATGGGAGGTAGTTGGGAACTTGGGAAGTTTCACAAACACCACCGTGACATTGTTTAATCAACTCAGCAGTTATCAAGCTTCTCCAAATGTCTGTAAAAGGTCGTCCGACATGCATGCTGCTACTGCAAGACTGGCAGAGCTGAGACCCTGGCATCTCCCAAAAGCAACAACTGGACACTTTCAGGGTGGGCGGCACCAACTTTATCCCAAAGGAAAAAAAGACTTGGCCTTGAGTGAAAATCTTCTGTCGGGACCATTTGCTACTCAAGACAGGTGCCAAAAAGAGACAAACAGACCAATCAGTGTCTCCTGTCAGATAATCGGCCCAGTGCAGTTACGGTTTACAGCATAAATGGCCCACATCTGACTGAAAATGTTATTTTGAAACACCAAAATCCCACAGATTTTCACATCAGACAGGTTTGTCTTTCATCCAAGGTGCAACTTGAGTGATTAATAGGTCTAGTGAAGCATCACCATCCCACAAAATTGACTTAAGTGGCTTTTTCCAGATAAAAGGGTGGCAAGGGAAAGTAGATTGATAGGGATTTAGAGCATTGAGTGTCGCCACACAAGAGAGCAAAATGAAACTCTTCTGCCGGTTTGGAATGACGCTTGCAATCAGTTCCTTTGTTTCAGGCAGATTGTATACCAAGCCTGATGAAACACTGATGATGGTGATTTCTCAAAGAAACTCAGGCCTGCTTCCGACAGGAAACCAGCAAAGAGAGTTAACAAAAGAACCTCCACCACCCCCTTACTTTGAAGACCACATCAAACATCAAACACATGCCGTTTGCTCTAGAAGTCTCTTTCTTGCTCTGAAAAAAGACTCACAAACACTAGCGGACGCATCCTGTGCAATCTTTCCTCCAAGTGGCTTTTGAATTCAACTTCATATCTTTGAAAAATAGTATCATGATTATTGGGTAAAACACATTTATATGGTCAGTTGAATTGGGCTACAAGTCATTTGTTTCATACAAAAATTCTGTTATCTACTAATCTTTGCTCAAAATGTATGACAATTATTATCAGTCACTATTATCAATATGACAAGCTCCTGTTTCCATATTTATAATGCACAGTTTTCACTGGCTAAAATTAGAAGGCTAAGATTTGAACCAGAGTCAAAAATGGAATCACTAGACAGGTTTAAAAAAGATATACTTTAAAATATATATATATAATTTACATGTATAAATAATTAATTTCATTAAAAACATACATCATCTGTCAAAATAAAAATAAACTATAAAACAATATTTTAAATATAGAATTTTAAATACTTTTTATTATAAAATACATACATTCTAGCAAAACTGGCACTCAAACAGGTGCTCAAATTAATTTAAAATTCAAATTGAAACAAAATGATGATAATAATAATAATAAAAAAAATACAAAGGATATATAATTTACTTACATCATTATAAATAATTTCTGGAAGATTCTAACAAAACTGTAACTCAAACTTGTACTCAAAATGGCAATAAAATAAAGAATGAAAAAATACAAAGGGAATATAATTAAAATACAAAACAGACTTTCTATTTGAAAAAAAAACAGCTAAAATTGGCATTAAAATAAAACAAAAAACAAAGAATACAAGGATACACGAATACAAAATAATATATATAATTCAATAATAATAATAACAAAACAAAAAAAAAAACTTGCTCAAATTGCCATAAAATAACCCTGCACTTCACTCTGGTAATAATTTTTATCTGATGAAGCATACATGTATAAGAAAAAAAAACAAAAAACAACAACAACATAGAATTATGCTGTATTTCAAGAGTTCTTATCTCTATACTTGTACCCTAATCAAAAATGTACTACATAGGGAGGTATCGGAATGTAATTCCATGGTTTTTCAACACAGAAAGTGATGGTTCTGAATAACTAGCATATTTACGTGCAATGGCATAATGTATAAAGAAATTTACACACACACACACACACACACACACACACACACACACACACACACACTAACCATTTAGTTTAGATACAAATTCTCACTATTATCTAATTGCTTATTAGCATGCATATTATCATTACATTAATATTACACATATTAATGCCTTAAATTGCATGACCCTATTTAAGATCCATTAATCATATCCTATATCTAACCTTAACAAATAACTTACTAAACATTAATGAGCAACAAATTAAGAGTTAACTGAAGCAAAACTCATAGTTGATAGTTAGTTAATAGTGAGAATTGGTCCCCAAACTGAAGTGTGACCACACACACCTTTACTTCAATAAAACGACCTTGATAACCCCACTGTTGCCTAACACTTTCAAACTTCCCCTTCAAAATTACTCCGTGCTCTACATCAAATATCAGTCATATTGGTTTTCCCTACATCTCTTGTTCTAACCTTGATTGACAACTTGCTCTCCCTCGTCTCCTGCACCTGCTGGTTCCTCCTCCGGAGTCTGAGCAGTGTGGCAGGGTCTCCATGGAAGCGGGACCCCGGCCCAGCTGTGCAGCAGCCGTCGCATTCTGCCTCTGATTCTAGCCGTGTGCACTGGCTCTGACCCGTGAGAACAGTCCTTCAACCTCTGCGCTTCTCTAAATGACCCTCTCCTCTCCTAAAACAAGGCTAACTGATGACCACAAACCATTATACCCACATCAAATCTCTCTTTGCTCCACAAGAGGGCGGCAACGTGCACGGCAGACACAGGTGGAGGGGATTTTCAAAGCCTGCAAATGTGAACACGTGAAGGTGGTTGCCGTGGAAATATGGTGGATCTGAGAACAGCAGCGCGTGGTTTACAGTAGTTGACAGGAAGTGGGTTGAGAGCTACTGGCAAAATATGGGACCAAAGTCCCAGTTTCCAAGTATTTCTGTGTGATTTTCTTTATATGTGTGTATGTGAGGTGAATAATATTGAAGAGCTTTGAACAAGCAACATAACCACATGCAAAGCACAGGGTAACAAATACGCAAAGCAGCTCATGAATACTATGAATATGAATGATTCCTCTGCATGGGTGGCTTAGCATATCTGCACCATATGGATTTAGAGGGAGGATGTGCAACTCCGCAAACACACTTTTATTAAAACACTTGGTAGTGTGTGTGTCTCACTGACCCTTCTCCTCCCATCACAGTCGACTGCTGCTAATCTAAACACCTCAACTGAAGGTCAGTTGACCCAGAAAGCTTCCTGTATATAACAGCAGAACACAATGAACCACTGCAGTAGAGGGACACCGTCAAACAGAGAGAAAGGGAGGCGGAGTCAGAGTGAGGGTCAGGCACAATTAATCAGGCCAGTGTTGACTTTGATCAATCAAGCTGTTAATGAGTTCGCTGCGGCAAATGGATGTGACGCTGACATGTAAACAGAGGATGTGCTTCGTAAAACATCAGATGAGATGGCCAGCAGAGGGAGACATTTTACCAGTAAGTTATTGTGGGTAATGAGACTGCTGTTTCACCATATGTGTGTGTGTCTGTCTATCTCTCTGTCTGTTTGTCTGTCTTGTCTGAATAAAGAGAGAGAGGGAGGCAACAGTTTAAATGTTTGGGTCAATTTTATAAAATAAATCACTTAGAAAAATTTCTGAAGGATCATGTGGCACTGAAGACTGGAATAATGGCTGCTGAAAATCCACATATTTTATTTTAAAATGTACCTGTATATGAACTGAAAACTTTGTTATTTTGAATTGCAATAATATCTCACAATATTGCAGACCCTATTGTAGTCTTATTCAAATACATATTTATATATTAAAATATTTTATTAATATATTTAATTTATTTATTAATATCTAATCATAAGCACATTGATTGTTGGAAACATATCATTAATATATCACCCAATCCAAGTGGGATGACAGTGGAAACACTGCTGTTATCATAATAAAGCAGTGAAAGACAAGGTCCATCAATCTTCATCAATGTTATTACAGAACACTTGGCTGGGCTATCAGAATATCTGCATTTAATCAGGATCAAGGCCAGCCAGAGGGCAGATGACTGTGCATGTGTGTGTGTGTGTGTGTGTGTGTGTGTGAGTGAGAGAGAGAGAGAGAGAGAGGCTGTGAGTTCAATATTTGAACATCTACGCTGATAAGAGCCCTGATAACATTTGACTTCTGCTGCTACACATAACCCAAATGCTCTGCTGCTGTTTTATCCTGCACACACCTGCTTTCCAGCTCCAGTGCTCATATCCTAGACTGCTTTAAGAGAACTCTAACAAAATGTTTCTGTGTCACTGTTCGCTTGTCCAAGCAGAGAGCTTCATGATGCACTTGACTATAAGTCAAACTAGATCCTATTCACTTTTTTAGTAAACAGTATCTTCTTGATTTTATTATGCATTATTCAGCAGTGCACACTTCTGTTATGCTTTCTATGTTGTAAGTCACAGGATTGTTATTATGAACTAAAACTTGAATATTTAAATAAATTGATTCAAAAAGAGCTGATATAAAATAAATATTTGATGACAACCTTTCTAAACTATTACCAACAATTGACTGTGCAATTTAAAGTTTGTTACCATTAAAGATTTGGCATTCTTTAAATAGTTATTGCCCCTTGATAAAAAGGTTTCTGAAACTAGACAATAACAACAGATTTGAAAAAGGGGATTTCAGTTAGATATACTTGAGTTTAACTTTGACCTTCAGCCTCCATGTCCAAGTCGAAGAGCCTCCTCAAAAGTGGAGGATTCAGGAGGTTTGAAACCTTCTTCATTTAGGTCTCATTCAGATCCCACTTTTCATGATCCATGGATAAAATCAATGGTTTTCCTCACTTTACACTTATTCACCAATAAATACTTCATACTATAGGAGTAAAATGGTTTGTGAACACCATATTACATAAGGCTGACAGACCTGTCTGCACTTCATCAGCAATGGAGTCCTGGCAAGCAGTAACATCCAGCCCTGAAATGTGTCACCATTACACTTGACTGCATTTCTTAAGCTGGTTTTGAACCACTTCAGAAAATGTAACCCCCAGAATGTGACAGTCTCTGAGCTCATAGGTTCTTTGGTCAATCAGACATTACTTCCATAGCCTTAGGGCTGCAAGTAATTGCTAGCTGGCCTTCAGCAAAGTAAATCACATCTCCATCAGATTGTCCCAGCTGACTGAAAGAGGTGGATTACCTCTTTACAGTACAGCATCTGTCTTAGTGTGAGAAACACAGTAATTGCAAATGGAGCATTGTGGGTGAAGTCGGCATCTCTCTTGCTGGTTGTTCCTTAAAGCCATCAGGTTTCGACAGAGTAAGACTGGTATTATGCAAGTCCTGCCACCCCTCTGGGATATGCTGATAAGCACTTCCTGTGTGAGGGGGAAGCGGTTATATTCAGGGCTGCCATGCACGCCTCTCCTTTCCAACCCCCAGATCTTATTAAGACCGAGCTAGCTCCACATCAAATGATTTCAGACTTCACAGCGCCTCCTCAAAGATGCTTCAGAATGCATTTTGGATATTTAGACTAGTTTGTATAGATGGATTAAAATAAGTAAATACAGCATAGAAAGGCCTGAAGGTAAAATAAATTTTTTCCCCCAAACCTAAATTAACTAGGTCACATTTTTAATTTGAAGATTTTCATTATTTACTTACCCTCATATAATTTCAAACCCGTATGGCTTTCTTTCTACCATGCAACAGAATTAATGTTTTATCCCATTTTTAGCCGTACAATGAAAGTCAGTGGGTTCCAAAACAACAACTTTTACATATTTTTCAAAATATTTTCTTTTTTATGTTGCACAGAGGAAAGTAGGTCATTACAGGGTTGGAATGACATGAGGGTGAGTAAATGATGACGTAATTTTGGGGTGAGCAATCATGTCACCCATCAAAGCACTGACATCACCATTACCTTTTAACATTTAACTGCATGTAAAAATGGAGTCCAGTATGGTTGATGTCATCAGGTCATCAGTAAAAGACAGGGCTCTCATTGGTTCACAAGTGTGACAGACAATGATACACATTAAATATTAAAGAGACTTACCTAAATGATGCAGAGGGCAGCAATGGCAGCATGAGAGGGAGAGAAAGAGAGAAACATTATATTGGTACAAAAACGTCATAATATACATTAACCTTTATACATTTCCAGAAAGAAAAGTCACAATTTGATCTGTTTTACATCTCAATCGGTTATCCTAGAATGCAATAAGATTGAATTGAGATAAAGTTCCCTGCTTATCCTTCTCCAACAATGTGTCTCCTTTAGAGCTTCAGAAGAAATCTCTCAAACTGAAATATAATTTATCCAAGAGCCTGCAAAAGTCAGATTTCAGTATGAACTACAACATTTCTAAAGACTTAATGATCAGAGCTATGCCATCGCTGTTCATTTTTATTTCCCCTAAATAAGAACGCTGGAGACAAATTTGATACTTTAATTAAACATAACCCTATTAGAATCCTATTAGAATCACCCATAAATGCCCACAGGAAAATACATGCTATGAAAACAATGAATAGGCAAAAAAAGCAGCATTATGGCACCAGATATGTATAAAAAAAAACAAAAAAAAAGGAGAAAAGAACTGTAGTTGCATCTTCTCACTTTCAGAATGTGTGTGTGGCCTCTGAGGTACACGCTTATCATCATCATCCCACCTCAAATAATGGTGAATTTCTGCTGGAATGACTCTAACATCTAATAGTTTTCAATCTCAACACCCAGGGGACCCTAACCCCCATCTTCCCCCCTCCCAAAGGGGAAAAAATAGTGACAATTTAAATCTTTTAAAACGTTTTTCTTCCCAACAACTTCAGTGCCCATGGCTGAAAAGGCTAAAGGAAGGAGAGGAGAAAATGGCATATGATTTGACAGTCAAATTTGCATCTTTTCAATCTGCATTCGCGAACCACAACACATCAAATACAACATGCATGAGGGGAAGAAAATTAGCTCTGGGTCAGTGGGGAAGCAGTTCTTGAGCCGCCTATAAAGTGGCCCGTTTTAATGACTGCATAACTCATAAAAAACATCTCAACAGCATAATTGTGGCCTAATGTACATGCTGTAGAGAGCTAAGAGCGTCTCAGCTAAAAATGGAACGCCAAATGACTCAATATCTAGACATGACAGCTGATGTCATCTCTCACCTGCTTTGGCGAGAATGACGTTAATGCTCCAAACTACCAGAGGATAAAATGCCCTTTAATAAAAAAAAACTCCATACAGAAATCTCTATACTCCAAACCTCAAACTTTAGACGCTGTCACATCATAATCACATCTCAATCATGGACAGAAATACTGTCACGGTCTTTAACAGTTTCAGTAACAGAATAAAATAAAGTGAAGTAAAGTAAAATAAAATACGTCAGGTTTGACACTAAGGTTCCATTTGTTAACATATAATATAACATACAATAGACTAATAGACTATACTTCTGAAGCATTTATTAATCTAGGTTGATGCTAATTTTATAATTTACTGACAAACAAAATCCAAAATTGCATCTGTTATTATTTAATTGATCTGATCTAGCACAAACTAACAATGAACAGCTGTATTTTATATTAACTAATGTTTTCAAGGATTACTAAATACTGTGACAATGTCTTCCTCATTGTTACTTAATGTTAGGTAATGCATTAAGCAATGTTAACTAATGGAACCTAATTGTAAAGTGTTAATAACATAAAATAATCAAATACATTTCTGCAGAACTTCAGAGTTTCTGCTATTAGTTAAAGTACAGTGAGACACAGAGGATGTAATGCAGTATAGTGGGCAGCGGGTAAATCCAGCGTTCCTTTCTTAAATGAAAGTCAATAGGTGCTCAATTTCTTTCGAACAGTACAGTTAGGCGAGGGCAAATGCAGTCCTTGAAAGCGTGCTGGGCTGAGCTGTTTTATTCGGCAAAAATGTTTAGTTTTAGGTGTCTCATTCAGAGTTGATATGCTGAAGGTTGTTTATCACAGAGGGGCATTTTCCAAGACTCTTCATCCTTTGGACATGTAGGACTAAATTAAATTTCCCCTTTGGTAAACTACTATCTTGCCATCTACTGTCTAACTTCTACTGTCCCGGGAAATCAAAAGTTACTGGGAAAAAAAAGCCATACTTGTCTGACAGGCCAGTTACATGGTTGCACATATATAATTATATATACAGTTGGATATGAGACCTTTGAGAGTATAATTTTAAATTCTATATTTATACTCCTTTCACAAATCCTCTCCCATGGCCACATGTGATAGTAAAGTGTCCACTAGATTCACACTTCATAATCTCGCCCCAAAGCAATAGGTCACCTGAGAACTTTTCACCTACTGTGAATTCAGTTGCAATTCCCCCAGAGACACAAACACAACTGTAGGTAAAGCAAGTGACAACTGTGATACAAATCTGCAAACTACTGCTTGTATGTGACACATTAGTTTGCGTTTGTTTGTTAGTGAGCATGTACGAAGGAGAGATGAATAGAACACAGTCGAGGCCTCTGGCTTTATGATGTGGCTGCGCATCTCAATGAAGAGCAGAGAGAAACACTCTCCAGTTCCTCTGCTGGCGTGTTAGCCAGTGAGAGCCGGGGGGCTAAACATTAATTAAATCAAATCCTCTATTTGCACTTGAGCCATGGGAGCCACAACTGCAATCATGTGCATCTATATTACAGCACCGACAGCCAGTTTCAAAGGAAATGCATGATTGAGCTCAAGACACATCCTAGAGCAAATATTGTAGACCATATGCTGAATTGAAACAATATGGGGATCATGCACCTAGAATAAAATGTGTTCTAACTCTTTGGTTAGTCAGGAGTGAAGGCCAAAGAATCATTTACTTGGACAGGAAGAGCCCATCTGACTTATGTGTAATACAGCCAATCACAGATCAACGAGATCAGAATTTTTGCTCATCCAAAATTAAATATATTACAAAACATGCAATATATTATACATAAGTTCTGCTTGTGGAAATCTAGTCTGCCTCAAACAAAACTCCATCTTTCAAAAATATTTGATGCCACTAACATTTGCCAAACATTAGAGAAACGTTTGGCAATCCAGTACATATCTAATTCTCCACAGCATTTTCTGTATAGATGCAGAATCTTGTAAATATGACCAAGTATCTTATAATTATCCTTTCCATTTTCCAGGTTCCTTATTGGCATATATATGGTTGAAGCACTTTTTTACATCCATTGAACATTTCCATTGCCGTGTCGTGAATGCAAACGACAATATATTTTTAATTAAACTGTACAGAATCTACAGACCTGCTTTAGGCTTTTTATATAAAAATATACTGTACCACAAATACCGGGAATGGTGAAATGCATGCTGGGAACAGTACATCTTCTCTTCTCAACAGTACCATGCCAACATCAAAGGGCCAGCAGGCTCTCTCTATTCCCAATGGCAACCTTTTACATAATAGATGATCACTGAATGATCTTGGCATACGCTTGATTTCTGCACAAATTTCTTTCTAAATGTAACACTGAACTGCTCACACTGAAATACAAGTCATACTGTGATTGCCCACGCATAAAAATACTTAAGATTGATTTTGAATTATGGAAGTCAATGCAATCCAAATATAGTACATCCAACACAGTAGACAAAATATTAAACAATATATCAAATGTACTAACAGACAGTTCACTCAATAATAATGCATCACATTAGTAGTTTCAAATATGCTTCTCTACAATCACAATTTGTATAATAAAACTTGGGTAACAGTATCTCCTAATGCTCACAAACTTGAAAAACTCACACACACAAAAACCATGAATATGTAAATGCATGATTTACCGAACTAAAAACCTGCTAACAGCATAGAAAGCCAGGTCTGATAAACTCATCACTTAACATGTTAAAACAAGACTTTGACTTACATGTAGATACTGTAGGTCAAAGGCGTAAATCTGGGTCAGGAGGGACCACACAGCATGCCTGAGACAGTTTTGACACATTTTGCCATTTTACAACTCAAGCTCAGGAAAATTTTGCCACGGAGACGATGCACAATCTTTTTTCAAAGGTACCAGTTTAATATTATCTCACTGCTACAGCACCAGTATGTGTCCTATCAGATTAGGAAATAATAAACAATGAAACATTAAGGTCACTACATCAGAAATGGAATTTGGAGTCTAATTATGATAAGCAAGCTTGATACAAAGGAATGTAATTAAACCCAGGCCAGCAGATAACAACTGAGCTCAATAACTAAGCAGTTTTTGTAACATCCTCCAGAAATTTGAAAGTATCAAGTGTTGTGGCTTGGCACTTCTGAAGGCGTACGGCAAAAAGTTCCCAATTTCAGCTGACACCGGAGGCCACGGATCTGGCTGAGGGTCTAACATTATCATGCCACCGACTCATCAGGGCTTCCTACGGGCTTCCAGACTCTGTAATCTAAAGCGCACTCAAAGATTGAGCAGATGTGGCAAACATGGCAGCTCCATTATCAAACACCCGCTGGGAGAATGAGACGGGATGCAACAAAAAGGGGATGGTGGTCACCAAAGACACAAGAGAAGCAGGAACACAAAGGAGAAGATGACGATGAACAACACCTGGTGGTAAACGTGCAAATCAAATGCTTTATCGTTATCCTCGGAAGTGCTAGTTAGCGAGATTAGCACTTGGATCTGGATTTATACAACCTGTTGAAAGCATACAGCTTGCAGGGCTTCGAGAGTCTGTTGACAACTGATGTTATAAATACATTAAAAAGGGAAGTCAGCTCTGAATGGAGCACAACTATGACACAAACCAGGTGCTAACTGCAGTACTCATTTGAGGAACAAGCTCTTATCTTTTTTATTTCCTTCAGTTATTTCATCTAAGTACAGAAATTGCAGAAGGCCACAAAATCATGGCTAACTGTCCAGTAATCACAGATGTCTTAAGGCCAGACCTGCTTAAAAGGATACAAAAGCATGCTAATGCAAGCACTGCTCTTATTTTTGCCCAAACTCATGATTAGGGATATCAACAAACTTTGCTGTGTAATTGGCCCTGCACTCCTCCTCTCTTCTCACCCGTTTTTTTTTTTTGATCCTTTCTAAAAACCCACACATAGCCTCTATTTACAGCCTTGAAAATTGCATACTGCAGAGTGAAAAAGGACAGCTGTCCTCTTAACTTCCCAAACATACATTTGCACACGCAGAGCCACACAAAATCACATGCCTTTCATGAAAATAGCTCACACACAGACTAAGCAGCTGAGATAGCAGCATTCTCATTAACATTTGACCACTGGCAGTTATGCAAAACTATGTTAATTTTTAAAAATCACTATCATGAGAGTAACAAAAGAGAAGTTTCTTAAGAACCGTTCACATATTCAAACAGACACGTCATAATAACCTAAACAACAAATGGTCAAAACAATTAGGCTTTTAAAGTTAGCATGCATAACTGATAAGACACTCCATCATACATTCCCTGCGCACCATGCTGATCAACTATTTTGGGGTGTTTGTCTAAACCATTGTTACCAAGCTATGATTGCAAAGTTCTGTTATTACCAACATTAACATAGTTCAGTGATTCTGTGTTTCCCGAAACCATAGTTCCATCGCAAAGATGAAACTACAATTCTCTATGTAGTTTGAAACATTGTTTCTTGTTAGCATGACATGTAGGCTTAAATTGATCATGCTCTTGAGCTAAAGTTGTACATGCAGTACATTCTATATCTGTCTTTCCATTTTTATTATGATCATTATGTTTCTTAAGCGCCATTTTTGAAAAGTGCCCAACTGCATTAGCACCCCACGGAAACCCCAGAATGAGGGAATCCATGTTTCAACCAAACATTAAAATATATATACACACACAAATCAGTGGATAACCAAATAGCCAGGTAGTCCTCTCCAATCTCAAACCAATTAGTTATTAGTATTGCACTACCTGTGTGAATTTAACCAGCATGGTTGGAATGGCAGATGTGTGACAAAGTTACTACAGTTTTGAAAAGCATTCATGACTAGCTAGTTAATTCCTCCAAAAGTGGCACTGCACTATAGTAGTTAAGCTGTGGGTTACACCATTGTACAGAAAACATCACCCAGGTCTCAGCATTTTGAATTATCTTTAAAATTTGGTGAATGATAAAAAATAGCTAAGTAATTCTGTACCCAAAGTGCCCAACGGAACTATGGCTTTAACACAAAGCTGCAACTAGCATCTAAGTACTCTTAAAATCAGCTGCAGTGCTGGTGTGGAAGCCATTCTAAAACCCACGCATACCTACATTTATTCATTACCCTCTTTCAAGCAGAGTCAAGAGATTATTTTTCTCAGAGTCATAGCCTGAAACATCTCCGCTGAATTCACACACTCACAAAAAAAAATGTTAGTGAGAAGGCTCAAACTTTGTCCACATGTTTAAAGCAGTGAATAAGTGAACAAGTATCTTCTCAGCAGCCTAACCTGTGGCAAGTGGAGGGCCCTTATACTGCTTCAGCCACACACAGAGATGTAGCAAGCCCACTTAATGACCTCTGTTGTTTAGATTGGCAAGAATTCTCCCCAGTGCCCGAGGGGGTGGTAACAACCTGAAACTTTTTTGTTCCATTCCCTCGCAGTGGACAGACTCCGTAATGGTCTCCGACAGGCACTTAAAGGGCAGCTGTGACAATGAATCTGGGCTCTTATCAATAGCCGCCCTCACATCCTCTTGTCTGTGTACAACCTAGCATAATTATAGACATGGGCCTGCTGCTATCAAGAGCTGAGATAATAGGGGAGAAGGGTTGTTTACCGTGCAAATAGTAAGCGCTAGAGAGAAAGAGTGTGAGAAAGAGACGAAAACTATTACAGAGCAGCACAGCAGTTATCAATGAGGTGAGCAGGGAAGCGAAACAAGCCAGCACTTCAGGCACTGCAGGCTTATCCAGCAGAACTGGGTACCCTATTTCAATGATTCCAAAGCTTTCAATTTTATTTACATTTTGTTTTGATGTCAACTTATTTGTGAAAATGTCATTTAGAATGTCACAGTTCAGTTCTTACATACCTTTACCTGATCACTGAAGTGAATACCATGCATTATACATATATGTATAAATATATCAGAGATGGAAAATTGAGTCTGTGACTTGCACTTAAGTCACATAAACAAAGACTTGGGACTTGACTTGGACTCGTGAACAGCTGAATCAAGATTTGACTTGGACTTGTGACTCGTAAAAAACGTGTAAAAAAAAACCTAAGTCATTTGGTATGGGGGTTTATATGAATCATCTAACAGGTTGTCTTTAGAAAAGTTTAGATGGTATTTTTTTTTTATCTTGCCTCTGTGTAATGCATATTAATGTAGAGTTCATAGCCGCAGCGCTGCTTAGTTTACAGCGGCAACCAAGGAAATGATGTTTATTTGCTGTTCAAGCATCACCTGCTGGCAGAGAGTAAAACTGCATTCTAATTCAGCCTGTCTGCTGTTTTGTTTCGTCCAGATGTTTTATGTAGAATATTTTCATAAAACTAAAACTAAAAAGGTCAGAACATTTTGTTTTTGCTTTAAATTTTGAAATTATACAATCCAATGTGGAATAAAAACTCCTCATGCTGCATGTATGAAGCTTCTTTGTTAGGACTGTGTTGTGTTTAAAATACTGTGGTTGCCTCTAATTTTAAATTGAAAAAGAGCCCAGACCAAGCCGTAGTTTGTTTATATGCCATTCATTTAATTTGTGTTATTAATTTGATTGACTGGGGTTTGTTTAAAATTTTCTATTTAGCTTTGTTGTTTGACATACAGTATTTAAATTTTACAAAGGAAGGTGCAGCATTTTGTCTGACGATTAATACATGGACACCTTTTCATTTCTAACTTGTCTTCAATTTTGTTAAAGTATTTTTTGAGAAAATCATATAGTAAAATTAGTATTTCAAAACCAATGTAGCCTCAATAACTAGCTGAAAGAACTGTTGCTAATAAATAGAATAAAGACTTAGGACTTGAATCAGAAAGAGAGGACAATAGTAACAGATAAATACTGTAGCACACTAGATAGAATGATCTGACTATCTAGACATACATAGACAAACTGAACGATAGAATGATAGAACAATAGATAAATAGAATGAAATATAGAACAAAAGAATGATGGAACGAAAGAACGATAGACAGACAGACAGACAAATAGACAAATAGATAGATAGTGACGTCCAACAGACCAATTCAAAGCACAGAGGCAATGACTGAAAACAGGCCTGAGTAGGAGTTTAAAAACTGAAAAAATTAGCAAAAACTGACTGAAGACAAAAAGGAAAAATGGAACAAGGAGGAGGTAGTCTGAGGAGGCGAGCAGGTCTTGATGTTCCTGCACAGAGAAAGTGGCTGGAGGTGGAGAACGTCTTTGAGGAGCGAGTGACAGGTTGTTCTTTGACAGCTCCGCACAAGCCCTGGTGAAAAAACGAGAATGGCAAGAATACGGTGGCAGAGACGTGATAAAAATATCAAGGTACATTGGGAATCCAACTGAAGAGTGGAAGGCAGGCATCCTCAAAGTGGATTCAGTCTTTCTATGCCTTCATTGCTTCTTATTGTATTCTTACACCATATTCTTAACAATGAAAGTGTATCAATAATTCAATAATATCAATAATTATCATATAACATTAACCAAGTTACTTCCCATATATATATTGAAATGTTGATGTTCAACAGTCAAAAGTTTCTATTATTTTTGGCAGCACAACATTACATGTGATATAATATTCACATTAACGACATAAAACCCCAACTACGACTTAGCTACCAAATGACTAATAGTCATTTAATAATGATAATAATGAAATAATCTTTTTTAGAAATCACTACAGGTTCTTAATTCCTTTTAAAAATCAATTTGTCACACCACAGGACCATGTTGAAAAACCTTATACAGTACATTTAATCTAAAAGGTCATTAACTACACTCCTATTTATGTGATATATATGTGATAAGCTAGATCATAAAAATGTGAAAGACATTTCTGATCGCGCATTACACACAGCTACCCTGTGGGACTGAATCTCGCATGACACTGGAAAGGTTTGAGAAGCAACGGAGGTGAAGGGGAAATGGCAGTCTAAAATAAGAAACCTATAACAGTTTTTAATAAAAAACATCAGTCTTTGCCTAGACAGAGTTTCTGGTTCAATCAACTCTTCATCTACAGCTAAACCAGCAGGTTATCAGTAAAAGTTCAAGGCTGGAGAGAGTTTAAACAAATTAGATTCTAAAAACCACTTAAGCATAAATTGGATGCACCTTTACAAAAAAAAAAAAAAAAAACACAATTCCTTAGGATGCAGACTATCTCCTGTACTGGAGAAAACCATCTTTACTACAGATGGTACACATGCAATTTGCAGGTAATAATAATCTTCACAGAGGCCCAAAACAAGGATATGGCCATCAAAAAAAGCCTGACATAATGGTGACCTCTGAAATCACATATATACTGTATGTGCTGTACAACAAGTTCTATAATGACTGAACACCTGATAAGAGCCTTCGAAAGGCCCGTGTGTCAATAAGCCAACAGCTATGCTGTCAAATGACTCATGTGATATGGGAAGAGCGGTAGCAGCCACAGGCACAAATAGAATCAAATGTAAAAGGTTTAGGCCTCAGGTAAGCAATGAATTCTTAAAATAGGCATGTTCGGCTTTTGAAACAGGAAGTGTAGGTCGGGAGAATGTGACTCTAGATTAATGTCCTGTCTCAAATTTCTCTATTCTGGTGTAGTGCTGCATTAGAACCCACGGGTTTATTGTGAGCAGTGGAAGGTGTGTGTGAGTGTGTGTGTGTGTGTGTGTGTGTGTGTGTATGAGAGGGAAAAAGTGAGACAATGAAAAACAAATGAATGTCAGCGGGTGAGAGAAAGTGCGTGTGGCTGTTTGAGAGAAAGAGTGCGTGACTGGACTCTACAGAACCTGATGATGTCCATGTCCCAAGAGCTACCCATGAAGCTAAATTATCAATGACTCTCTCTGATTAATATCACAGTCAAGTACACTGAACTTGAATCCGCATTTACAGCAAATGCTGTGTTTGCCATCCCTCATGCCATCACCTCACCTCCACTGGACGGCCAAGTTTTCATTTGTTACACTGCTATCCACAAATCATTCTCTAACAATCTGAACTGTGGACTGGTATTGTTTTTCACACAATACACTTATGAAACATACATACACACAAAGCATGACTAGTATCACAATGAACATGAAAAGCAAATTTGTTTGATTTAAATAATTATATAATTATAGTATAGCTTTATCATAGTAGTCATAACTTAAAAATATTTTCCTATGATCTACATGATTCTCCTTTCTACAAGTTATAATATAATATAATGTGTTGTTTACTACATTTATGTGCTTGGTCAGTGTGGGTTTCTGTTCTTTTGCTGTTGTAGGCTATAAGAGCCTTTGATCGAAGTAACTGAAATCATATGGCGAAGTGATCCCGACATGTACACTCTTAAAAATAAAGGTGCTTCACAATGGTTCCATAAAGAACCTTTAATATCTGAAGAACCTTTCTGTTTCAAAAAAGGTACTTTGTAGCGAAAGAAAGTTCTTCATATTATAAAAAGATAAGAAAGAGATGGTTCTTTAAAGAACCTTTTACCAAATGGTTCTTTGTTTAACCAAAAATTGTTCTTCTATGGCATTGCTGTGAAGAACATTTTAAGCACCTATATTTTTAAGAGTGTAATGCAGTCGAGACCTGTCTGGAACTACTTTAGCCATGGGGTTCCCTGAAAATAATTGCACACCTTAGAATGTTTGTCAGCCAGTCAGATTCCAGCATCCAACAGCCCCATACTATGACTTTCTTCTTTCAGACAAATCCAGTCGGAGTTAAAATCGCGTTTAATCTTTCAAGCTCTATCATTGCAGTCAGCTGGTGTTTCAGTGCATCAGTCCAAAAGAAGTGAAATAAAAAGTGCCCTTCCATTTAAAAAAAAAGTGCCTCACACGACTCTGGGGGGTGAACATAGGCCTCCTGTAGCGATTCAATGCCTTTTTGTAAGAAAAATATCCATACTGAACCATTCGTCAAAGTTTTTATGGAAGGGCGCTTTTTATTTCACAACTTGAAGCACTGCAATCCCCGTTGACAATTTTTTATATAACTCCATCTGTATTCATCTGAGAGAAGAAAGTCATATACACCTATGATGCCTCGGGGGTAAGTAAAACGCAGTCTAATTAAAAATTTTCTGTGAACTAACCCTTTAAATTGTGTACTTAAATTGTTAAATGTTTGCTGTAATCTATTGCTATTCTTTTACATTATTGATGCACTATGAGACAGTTTGATCTCTTCTGGGCTAATTAAAACATAACAGGGCAGCTTGTAACTTAATTATTCTCAACAGCCTAAACATATCCTGTTGTTTGTACACAGGACTTCAGGAGTCGATGTGCTGTCTGTTGTTAAAATATTTGCCCTGACTGCATTGGGGGGAATTAAGGGGAGCCTATTAAGATGAAATAACCCAATGTTGTTTTTTTCCCTAGCTCAATTGGTCACCTCTTTCCCTCTATCACTCTCATCATTCCATGCTCTCCGTCTCTTTCAGACCTCATTTCCTACATGTCAGTCTTTCAAAGAGCTTATCCTGTCCTTTCATCCACTCTTTTTATCTCTTTCTGAGCGTAAAGTATGTGCTGAAATGTCTATGGTTGGTTGTTAAATAATGTTATTATTTTGCTTGAGAAACTGGAGTCATTATTCAATGCATAAACACTTGATACACATTGCTTGTTGCATACTGGAGTACTGCTGGCATGTTAAAAGATCATATCTTTTTGGAGCAGTGTGAACATTATTCAAACCTTCATCTTACACATTCTGCAGAAAAAAAGAGAATTAATAAAGGTTTGGAACAACATGAGCACGAGTTGTATTCTGTCCGCTACTTTGTTGCAAAGTGAATGTTTTTCACCGAAAACAATTTCACCATTCAAGTAGTCTCAAGCACTCCCTGAGAAAATTTCCCACAGCGTTGCTGAGAAATATAGAGCTTTAAGAAAAAATAAAGAAAAAAAAAGGTGGTCAATCATTGCACACTTACTCCAAACAACAAAGGACATAAGAAATAACAAGGATTTGCATTTCCAGGAATGTTCTTGTGCATGTAATGAGCGTCCTGGAACAAAACCTTAACTACATAACTACATAAACAGGTTTCAAAAATCTATTAAAGGGATAGTTCACAGAAAAATGGAAAATCTGCATTATTTAATCACCCCTCATGTCATTCCAAACCTGTATGACTTTCTTTCCTCTGACAAACCTTTTTTGAAGTTGGTTTGGACCCCACTGACCTTAACTGTAAAACCTTTAAAATATTCAAAACATCGTAAGTGTTCTGCAGAATATTATAGAATAAGTACGAGTATACTTTTGTATAGAGTGAGTACAAATTTGTTTTTTAATTTTTCGGTGAACTGTACCTTTAATTCTGCTCACCCTGTAAAGCTCCAGCCCCTCTCTAGAAGCGCAGTATGAGACACTTCCCTCACAAAAGGCTCCATAGAAGGCTGCTGACTCACACCTTTTGTGTGGGCTGATTGAAGCCAACCAGGTATGGAGGAAACACACTACAAATTGGTTTTGATTCAGAAAGGCCCTGATGCTTTTTCTATCTTAAGCTCTCTATTTGGCCTGGCTAAGAAATGTCGAGTCACCGTTGGAGTGTGTTGTGAAAGCCCACAATGGCATTACATGAAAAGTGCAACGTTATCACACAAAAACATGCCCTGCTTTAATAAAACATCTCTGCAGGACAAATAAATAAAAAATACAGTACATATCAACAAACCATTTTAATTCCTTCATTTCCTGTTTCCTTTTTATGAGACCAACATATTGAACTATTGAAGTCTGGGTGAAAATCACAAAGGTGTCTAGCACAGTTTTTCTGAATAATGCACGCCTCAACAAATCCCATTTAATACCCGAGTGCATACGGGGGTTTCAAGCATGGCTAAAGTCGTAGTAATTATCTTTTTTTCCCTGCCAATGCCTCTCCATCCAATTGAATTAGTAAAATAATGAGGTGGAATTGGAAACACTTAATGGCTGTCTGCAATCTGCATTTCCTACTCCTATTTTATTTATTTATTTATTTATTCCAGCTTTGATGTTTTAAAATGAATTCTCTCGTTGCCAATGACTGGCATTTAGGATTTGGAGAAATTTTGTTATGAAAAGTAAAAGCATATATAAGTCAGCTTTGTTTTAATTGCTTTGTATAAACATATGAATACAAATTTTATAAGTCAAAAAGGGGTTTAAAAGGCCATAAAGGTGAGACCCAAAATGGTTTAAAGAAAAAAAAAGAAATACGAAGATTAAAAATACAAATCATCTACATTGCTGTTCATAATAATTTTTGCAGTCTTTTTAAGTCTCTTCACTTTAAGGACTTTTCATATAGGTAAATTTTTAACAAGAACCAATACTAGGTGAGACATGATTTAGCTCAAATTCCAGGGACAATTTTAGGGACTATTTCACACTTCCTACTGCGCTATCACTAAGGAAAGATCTATGGTGTGAAAATATCATTAGTGGGGAAGATGCTGAAAGTTCGGGGGGAAGCAGACGAGCATGGTCATACATACTGACTGTACTGACCTCCTTTCACCTGCCACAGACTCCAAGCAACACAATTTGGAAAACACAGATGCATCGTTTAATAAAACCAGACAACAGAGTATTTGTCAGTTTCATGTTTGCTTATAAATATGTATGAAAACAGTGAATCACTAAAGAGTGAGGATGCTAATGGTTTTGTCCGACCCTGTATTTCACTTGCTTAAGACCTCCCTTGAAGGGTAGCCCACACAGTTTTTTGGAACATTAGCTTTTATTAGCACAAATGGGTTGATTTGACAGCCAAGTCTGAAGCATGATTTTGCTAACCTTCATGCTTTGAAAGCATGTCTCATTTTCTTTCAAAAGAGAATCATTACTCTCCACGGCTTTGAATTGGGCTAATTAAAAACAAAAGTGCGTGACGTAATCTGGTACACTGTGCAAAGTTCAAGTCATTTTGCAGAAGTAGTCAGAAGTTGAGTGAGACAAGAGGTAAACTAGTTAGGAACTTCACTAGGTAACGTATGGTGCTGAACTACCAGCATGCCATGTTACATGTCAAATTCATGTTAAAATCCCTTTTGTTTGCAGTGTATCCAGATAAAAATCTGTTAATGACATAAATGGGAAATTTAAGAAAATTGCTCAAAAGGTTCTTTCAGTGCAGTTTAGCAGAGGTACACAGTTAGAGTTCAGCTGCAAATCAGTTAATTTAAATTTTTGAAACGGTTTGGTAATTAAAAATCAGTATGGTGCAACTTAAGGGCAAGGGTTTACATTACCTTAAAGTACTACACTATTAAACAGGTAGTATTAAAGTGGAGTAAATGTTAGTCACATCTAACCCACAGACCCAGTGATGTCAGAACCTGCAGTAACGAATCAAAATGAGCCGTGTGAATCAGAGTTCATTCAGGAGCAGTGATGGTAATTAAAGATGGCTTTAACAGTCACTCAGAAAAAAAGAGAGAGGGAAGACTCAATGTGAATTGATTTAGAAACCATGAGTTTCTCTGGAGGGGGAGATGAGCTCTCAGAAGACCAAACACAGAGCGAGGAGATAAGAAAGTAAAATGAGGCCACTGCCTGAGGGTCTCGAAAATCTACTGGGACAGTGAAGAGAAGAAAAGAGGGGGCAGAAGAGAAGAGGGTGGCTTTCTGGTACAGCAGTCGGCAGGCAGGCAGGGAACGCATGGACACTTTTAATCAGTGTTTTACCATCAGAGCACAAATTGAACAGTGGTTGCACAGGCAATAAATTAACTAGACAAGACAGAGGAAGGATTTATAAATGCAAATAATTTTACAATGAAAGGTTAATCAAAAAGTTAAACTAATTTCTGTAAAGGGATTCATTTGAACAGCTTGTTTAAATGAACTAGTTAAAAAAAACTGGTTCACTGGTTGTTTATCAAAGTCAAAGGTCATTCTTATTTATTTATTGATTAATTTTTTGTGTGGTTATGTTTTATGCCTCGAGCTATTTCTATATCGGACAGAGTTATTTGAACTGCCTGTCAATGTTCATTTCGTATGCATTTCAAAAACTATTTTCCTCTCCTTCTATGTACTGTATGTTGGTTCTCCTTGTACCAATCTATTCCCTAAGATGACCAGGTAGACATCAAACCAAATTTCAACAGCTTGCTAAACTGACAAGCATTTGTAAAACGTGCTGCTGTAGTAAACAAATTTTACTCTCACATCTTGATAAATGGAATTCAAATCCTCAGCTAAGACAGCCTTTGTCTTGTGAAGCCTCTACAGACTCAAAAACACAGAGAACATAAAGATGAGATGACAAGCTCCATAATGTTTTGCATTATATTCCTCAAAGGTGCAGGCTTCTTTTTGACAGTCTGGATGAGTAGTGAAAGTTCAGAGAATGCAATATCCTGTCTTGTGGAGCAAACAATTGTGAAAAAAATACATCTATGATCAGGGCTCTGAAGTGCAGGGTCTACTCAAAAACACTCTTCGGAGCCTTTTAAATGGAAATGAATTTGCCGTAAATCATGAATCTCTCAGATGCATCTGCACAGCACATTTTAGTCTTAAAGTGCAGCTCAAATCAGTGAGACCTCGTCTCAAATGTTCTGGCAACATCAGGTTGCTGCTTCAGGGGAAGATTAAGAACAATGCCAGAAAACTGATCTAATATCAGCAGTAATAACTGACAAGTCCACAGGTAGTATGACGCACTTCTTGCAGGTGAAAGCATTTGACCAGGCTTTAGATAATTTATGTCTTCAGAGAGAAAATTCATTTTCACAAAAGCTACGTATATAACAAACACAACTGCATATTACATATGAACTTAACACACACAAAAAAATTTTTTTTTAAATAAATTAATTAATTAATTGTTTAAAGCATGTATAGCTGTAGGAACAGAACTCTTACTTTAAGGTTTGTCCTTGACTCGACTGTCTTTGAAACCTCAGTGTTTCTGACTAGGCATTTAACATCACAATGTGTGTCTCCTCTGCAAATCAATGGAAACAAATTACAAGGTGCTTGCACAAAACCACTGCAAGGACACAGCCGAGGCTTCATTCACAATGCCACATGCATCTTCCCGTTTGTGTTTGGTCAGCAGGAAAACGTCCTTTAACGACACTAATGATAATTAATGAAAAGATTTAATGGCAATAAAACTGTCTGTGATAATTAACTTAGGTGTGGAAATTATCAATTAACTTCCTGCTCCTAGCCCCTGGCATGCGCCACCAAATGCAACGATCTTTAAACCTACCAAATGGGGCTTACATACCTCTTAATATCAAGGGATTACCACAAAAGTTGGTAGTAAAGAGGAAATTATGAAGTGATTTGAAAGTGGCTTGCCACTGAAAAATATGTACAGTAATTTAAAAAGACTTTAGGGGAAATATACCACATTATTCTGGATCGCCTAAGGATATTTCCACATGTCCACTCAAATGACAAACAGGTTTTCGCTTTCTAGATCCAAAACCCTCAGGCTCTGACAAGTCAATGTGCACCCTTCTGCATCAACATGAACAAGGAGGTTAGAGCCATTATAGGTTACCAAAATGGCCAAAAACACATTATTTGATTCTTCTTGGAAAGACAAGATCAAATCCATTAGGAATACTGTAGGGCTGTGCAAATAATAAAAAAAAAAACAGTTCGATTTTGGCCTCCAACGATCATGAAAATACAATAATTGAGATAAAACGATTATTGCGCCCCATTATGCCCACTTTTTGCAGCGCTCCGCTTTCGTTCCTCAATAAAAGCCCAATTTCCCGTGCAAATCAGTAAAATCATGTTACATGACATTTGCATAATGGGACATGCTTTATTTATAAAAGTATACTTATTCATGTTTTTAAAAAGCGTGACAGAGAACTTTCACTGCTCCTCAGGAAGAGATATGCGCTTAGAGACAGAACACAACACGGACATGTAAAGTCATCTTTTAGCTCAAGGTGCGCGCCTAAATGCTCAAATACACTCAAAAATGTGTCAAAATGCTGTGCTAAGTGATTATTCATGTATACCTTCATCGGTCATGTAAGAAATGAACGTAAAGAGTTGAGAATGAAAATACTTGTGTTACGGTAATTTGGATCCGTGCGGCTCTTAAAGTAACAGCGGGCTATTTTCCTGCTGCGACTGTGTGTTTATTAATCAGACAACAAAAGACAAAGCTATAAATCACACACTGCTCTTGATTGAAGGACTTTTATAGCTTTAAGAAACAGAAAAGGTGTGATTCTTACAGTGAAGACTGCTGTTTTATTTTACATTTGATTATTAATTTCTGTAGTGGGCTGTAAACTGCTTGAGACTTGCATATAAATTAAACTTTAAAGCAGTTTGTTTCATTTGTATCTTTTGAATCTATTGTATTAATCCTTTGCTTTTTATTACTGACAGTTTAATTATTTGAAAATAATTTTGTGGACATTTTGTTTGTTTGAAATTCCGCTGGTCTCTACAACGTAGATGTCATAGCAACCTTATTTACAGAAAATACATATTTGATATGTATCACTTTCTTTAAATAAATCACACATGTAAAGTTTTGGTCATATGGCCCATTCATATTCGTGTTAAATAATAGTGAATACAATATTGACCGAAATAATCATGATAATGATTTGTCATAATTGAGCAGCCCTACAATACTGTAGACCTTGTAAATGCAATGTGACAGTGGGATGAAAAATCAACAACATAAAGTGATGCAACGCAATTAATCTCTCCACTTTACAGCAATCACTACGATAAGTGTTTGAGGTAGAGGCAGACTGGGTGCTCAAAACTGGCAGGAAGCATTGGCACAAGAACTATTGTTGATCTGGCAGCCAATGTCACAAATCTCCTGCAGAAATATCAGATCATTTAGGAGTCATCTTCCTGTATGCCATGAAAAACTTCAGTCAAGTTTCAGTCAACACTAAACATTGAGAAAAGGCAAATAACGTATAGTGTGGGTAGAAAAACATTCATAGTCTATAACAAGGGGAACGCAAAGTTTCCAAAACGCAGCCACCATCCATCAAGAACAGTTTCTGAAGCAGATAAGAGGACGTTTTTCCCAATATTCACTCATATAGAGTCTATGTTGTGGTAAATTTGTCTTAATCTGCTCGAACACACACACCGCTTACAATATTTGCCTGTGCTGTGAAAGAACAATGTGGCAATTTGCAATCTGGAAGATTGGAAAAATATTCACACTGCAAACAAGCCAAGAATATGTTTTTTTATTTTTATTTGTTTTATTAAAACAGTTAGAAACTTATGCATATTTATTTAGCACTCCACTTAATAGCGCAATGGCTTAATTTGAGAAAAAATACAAATTATAGGAGATCAACCAGGCGAGCATGTCAGAGGACTGGTTCCCACATTCTGCAGCTAAGAATTGCTGCCAATCTGAGGCAGGTTGGATGGACTAATTTTTATGGTCATTAATTTTTCTTCCCGCCATTGAAAGGGTGATGCCACTCAAGTTTTCAGTCACCAGAGAAATACAGTAATGAGCTTGTGGAAAGGCAATCAACGAGAGAGAGGGTGGGATGGATAAACTTGGTAAATACAAAGTGAGCCTTCCCATAATAAAGCAATGGTTTGTAACTGCCACACAATAAGTGGGAACATCAATAATTGGCTGCTGTTGAATGCGTTTTGTTCATTAATTTGTGTATTCCGAGATCCATACATGGTGTGGATAGTGCACAACAGAAATTAAGTACTGGAAGTGCTTAAGAATCCCTAAAACTACAGCTAAATAATGCATGAGATGATCCACACAACACATTTAAATCTTGTTGGTCATAAGCTCTATATCGAGAATCTAGAAATTTGTATCATATTTCCTCGCGACCAGGAAGAGTGGTACATTTATCTGCAACTTTCATGTCAAATAATGGTGTCATTATTTGGACAATCCCATCATAGTGACCTGGGATTAAATGGCTTAAATGCACAAGCTGTCACATTTAAAAGCTCCCCCATAAATACACACTTTGCAGTCATTAACTCTTTAACTAATCCAGTTCCGACATTCTTCCATTGCACACACACACACACACACACTGTCCTGTTAAAAACTCACACTATTACATAAAGAGCCGTGAAGCTTCTAATTCCAATCACTTGCTATCTTCTTTGGACCAAGCCCAGCTTTCTCATGAGTCTGATTTACAGCCGCTCTGTCCTACACGTTTCCACAGTGGAATAGTAAGGAAAAAAAGCATAACTTTAGGACTCAACAATAAGGATAGTTCACTAGTCAAGGGGCAGTGTGCAAAGGTTTCGTGCCAGTTGACAGAACCATTAGAGAGACAGAAAGAAAAAAAAAAACTTATTGTTGAGCCCTGAATTCACTAAGCACTTCTGATAGCAGTGGCATTATACAGCCCATCTCTAACTGCTCTAGGCAAGACAACAATGGCTTTTCAGAATTGTATTAGAGTGAAAGGAGTTTTTTTTTTTTTTACTCGCAAGTGCCAAAATCTCCCCAAGCCTCCTCTTTTGGTTGTCTGTTAAACTCCTTCCTTTCTTAACAAAGGGATGTGATTTTCAGACATGGAAGTGGGGTTACAGGCTGCCGATGGGGGACGGCAGGCAATTATCGTAAAAAGTCAGAGCACTCACCCAAAGTGCAATAGCAATGAGATGCAATGCTTCCAAGCACATTGAGCCACCAAGATGAGACATAACTGGTGCATTAAAGGACACTGTGAAACTGCTTAAACATGGAGGCCTTAGTGTGTATGTGAGACAGAGATATAAAGAACTTGCTACCTACTGTACTGTATACAGCTGCTTTCTAAAATGGCATTATAACCATCATGGAATGGAACGCTACGCATAGGAAGTAACATGCATCAGCTAATGACATGATACACTAATGGCAGTCCCGTGTTGAATTTTAGCCATTTTAAGTGGTAAAAAAAAACAAATATGGCTCACTTTGCAAACAGCTAATAGTATTATAATAGTACTCGATGGCGCCGCGCATGGCTGCTTCAGTGCTTGGCTCTCCAGTGCTTGTACTGTTTTTGTTCGTTTTTCCTGTTTTTTGTTTAACAAACACTATCAGTTTCACCAGGGAAGAACTGCTGAACATTCGGCAGAACACACCACAAGATCTTTTACCAGATTTAAATTATTCAGACGTTTTACTGAACGTTGTTATCGGAGGAGCGGCGGCGCTGATCAAGCGCTTCAGGACGCGCAGACGGGGGAAGCGAGCGGGAGCGCTCGTCAGACTCAGGAAGCGCGGATTTCGAACGCCGTTGCCTAGCATCCATCTGGCAAATCTCCGCTCTCTACCCAACAAAACGGACGAACTCCTTCTGCTCTCTCGGACAAATAAGGATTTCACACACTCTGCTGCTCTGTGTTTCACGGAAACCTGGCTGAATGACACCATACCGGACAGCGCGCTCTATCTGCCGGGCTTTCAGCTGTTCAGAGCGGATCGCGAATCAGAATCCACGGGGAAATCGCGCGGCGGCGGGACATGCTTTTACATCAATGAGCGGTGGTGTACAGATGTAACTGTGTTAAAGAAGATGTGCTGTCCTGATCTAGAAATGCAGTTTGTCAACTGCAAGCCGTTCTATTCCCCGCGGGAGTTTCACTCGTTCATTCTGGTTAGTGTTTACATCCATCCGCAAGCGAACGTGAGCTCAGCTTTACAGAAACTTGCTGATCAGATCACAGAGACAGAACAACAACACCCGGACTCTGTTTTAATCATTCTGGGGGACTTTAATAAAGCCAATCTCTCCCGTGAACTGCCAAAATACAGACAGCATGTTACATGTCCCACCAGAGACAGTAATATATTGGATCACTGCTACACTACATTAAAGGATGCATTTCACTCTGTTCCACGAGCAGCTTTGGGAAATTCTGATCACTGTCTGATTCATCTTATACCATCCTACAAACAGAAACTTAAATCTGCTAAACCTGTAGTAAGGACTGTGAAGAGATGGACCAGCGAAACGGAGCAGGATTTACAATCTTGTTTTGACCTCACTGATTGGAGTGTTTTTGAAGCTGCTACCACCGATCTGGACGAACTCACAGAGACTGTAACATCCTATATTAGTTTCTGTGAGGATGTTTGCATTCCTACCAGGACTTATTTAACATTCAACAACGATAAGCCATGGTTTACAGTAAAACTCAGACATCTTCGTCAGGCCAAAGAGGATGCCTACAGGAATGGGGACAGGGTCTTGTACAATCAGGCCAGGAACACACTGAACAAAGAGATCAGAGCGGCTAAAAAGAACTACGCTAAAAAGTTGGAAGACCAGTTTTCTTCCAACGACTCAACTTCAGTTTGGAGAGGACTGAGGGCCATCACAAACTACAAGACACCATCCCCTTGCACTGAGGCTAATCAACGGCTTGCTAACGACCTGAATGAGTTTTATTGCAGATTTGAAACCCCCAACACCCATTCTGACCATCTCCCTGCACAACCATTAACACCTCCTGCAATCCCCCGTTCCACACCTACTGCTCTTCAAATCTGTGAAGATGATGTGCGCCAGGTCTTCAAGAAGAACAAAAGAAGAAAAGCACCAGGCCCAGATGGTGTTACACCAGCCTGTCTGAAAATCTGTGCTGACCAGCTGGCCCCCATCTTTTCACAGATCTTCAACAGATCCCTGGAGTTGTGTGAAGTACCTTCCTGCTTCAAACGCTCCACCATCATCCCCATCCCAAAGAAACCCAAGATAACAGGACTTAACGACTACAGACCTGTGGCTCTAACGTCTGTCGTCATGAAGTCGTTTGAAAAACTGGTTCTGGGTTATCTGAAGGACATCACTGGACCCTTACTGGACCCCCTGCAGTTTGCTTACCGAGCAAACAGGTCCGTGGATGATGCAATCAACATAGGATTGCACTTCATCCTGCAACATCTGGACAAAACAGGGACTTATGTGAGGATCCTGTTTGTGGACTTTAGTTCGGCTTTCAACACCATCATCCCAACAACCCTCCAGACCAAACTGACCCAGCTCTCTGTTCCTAGCTCTATCTGTCAGTGGATCACCAGCTTTCTGACAGATAGGCAACAGTTAGTGAGACTGGGGAAATTCACATCAAACAGCTGCTCCACCAACACTGGTGCCCCTCAGGGATGTGTTCTCTCCCCTCTGCTCTTCTCTCTTTACACCAACGACTGCACCTCTAAAGACCCCTCTGTCAAGCTCCTGAAGTTTGCAGATGACACTACAGTCATCGGCCTCATTCAGGACGGTGATGAGTCTGCTTACAGACAAGAGGTTGAGCAGCTGGCTGTCTGGTGCAGTCTTAACAACCTGGAGCTGAACACCCTCAAAACAGTGGAGATGATCGTGGACTTCAGGAGAAACCCACCTGCACTTTCCCCACTCACCATCATGAACAGCCCTGTGACTGCAGTGGAGTCATTCAGGTTCCTGGGAACCACCATCTCTCAGGACCTGAAGTGGGACAATCACATTGACTCCATTGTAAAAAAGGCCCAACAAAGGTTGTATTTCCTTCGCCAGCTGAGGAAGTTTAACTTGCCACAGGAGCTGCTGAAACAGTTCTACTCAGCCGTCATTGAGTCTGTACTGTGTACCTCAATAACTGTTTGGTTTGGCTCAGCAACAAAATCAGACATCAGAAGACTACAGAGAACTGTTCGGACTGCTGAAAGGATTATTGGTGCTCCCCTGCCCACCCTTCAAGAACTGTATACATCCAGAGTGAGGAAAAGGGCTCATAAAATCACTCTGGACCCCTCACATCCAAGTCACCCCATTTTTGAACTTTTGCCATCTGGCCGGCGTCTCAGAGCCGCAAATACCAGAACAGCAAGGCACAAAAACAGTTTCTTCCCCCAGGCAATCTACCTCATGAACAGTTAAATGTTCCCCACTTATGCTTATGCAAACAAAAGTGCAACATCCTTATATTTATTTGTTACCCCTCCATCCTAGTACATCCCTGCATCTTTTTCAATCCTATTCCATTATCATTTATAGCACAATTGTTTATACACTTATTTATTTGACTACCTTTCTTTTTTTTTTTTTTTTTTTTTTTGTCTGTGTGTTGGTGTCTCTGTGTACTGGAAGCTTATGTCACTAAAACAAATTCCTTGTATGCGCAAACATACTTGGCAATAAAGCTCTTTCTGTATATTTAAAGAGAAATGTCTGAAGATAAAGTTTGAACTAGAAATGTATCTTGTTTCCTACTATCAAAAGAATTGTCATTTTGACCCCCCCCCCCCTCCCAAAAAAAAAAACTGTCGATCACTCAGTCAATATACATCTGAGACTGTCGAGACATTTAATATTTTGGCTTTCATCACTATATATGTTTGTCTTTATACAGATATACAGTATATATATATATATATTTTTTTTTAACAAAATCTACAATTTTAACTGGTGACCTTTCACTGAGCTGACACAGAATAACCCAATAGAGACTGTCACTGAAGTTGGAAAACTTTGAAGCAATGACTCATGGTTGCATGGCCTGCTCAGATCAGACTAAATACTGTTTTAGCGTGTAAATGGCACACAATACAGGAATAGATATTAGCATAGCACCACTGTGCCTCACCACGATGAGATGTTATCACAACAAAGAACGTATACCACAGAGACTCGCTCCACTTGTGCTAACATGGCCCCAAGAATTGGTTTATGGGCTACTTTACAATGCTAATCAATGTAACTCCTGATGACGAAGCTTAGCAGTCGTAATGAGGGAGCAGACGTCAACTGCTTCACGTTGAACGACATTTTCAGTGATCAGACGAAAGCTCTCAAGGATTCTCATTTATTCTGTGTCATAAGGGTTTAACCTGCCAGTTATTGCAATAAATCATCTCAAAGCCACTGAGTAACAGTAGTCAAAATTAGGCATGTAACGGTATAAAAATTTCTTATCACAATTATTTTGACCCAAATTATCACGGTTATCAGTTTTATGACGGTATTGTCAAAATGTGCTAGAGATGTTAAAAAAGTACCGACACATAAATCACTTCAATCAAACAAAAAATTCGGTCAATTTTTGGCCAGACAGAAACGGCACACAGGGCTGAATGTAAATATAAGTCTGTAAATCCACTCAATGACAGCAGGTGGCGCTAAAGGAAAAGCTGAATTACAGCTATTTCCCGTAAAAACTGTGAATTAATTCATTAAGATATATTGTTTTGTATAACACCCTTAGTGCTCTTACAAAACCTCCCAGCTGTTCTGCCCTGTTTTCACTCAAAACTAAACTACTCTGCGTGCTGTGCACACATGAGACTGTTACTGAAAACTGTGCTTTATGCTGGAATTTATTTATTTATCATGAGTTGTTCGAATTGCGGTAATCTAATACGGTTTTACTGATAATTAAAATTAGGGATGCACGATAATATCGGCACAACATCGGTATCGGCCGATAAAAGCTTAAAATGACCATTATCGGTATCGGCCGATATGAATATTTCTGCCGATGAGCCAAACCGATATTCTCCAAGTGAAATAATTGACCTGTTTTTTCAGACGTGAATGTCTGTCTACATTTGTAAAATATAAAATTTATGGTAGAATCAGTACAGAAGAGATACATGGATTTCTCTTCAGTAAAATTAAAGTTTAAATATATCAGTATATATTTGTATATATATCGATATCGGTATCGGCATCGGCCAAAATTATTTTGAAAATATCGGCATATCGAATATCGGCCAAAATCCAATATCGTGCATCCCTAATTAAAATATTAAATGGTAATACTAACCGTGGGGAATTTTATCATGATATATTGTCAAACTGGTAATCGTTACATCCCTAATCAAAACATAATAGTCAAAGTTAAGAAACTGAACAGAGAAAATGATTAACAACAAGGCCTTTTGCTCAAGCAAGCTTGAATACATCATGTATTTTTTGTGCTTATTTGAGTAAAATATATTGCATTGTAAACTTAGCAACATGGTAAATCCTCAGTAAACTGTATTATGGGCATCAGTAAACAATAGAGGAGTCTCTTGCATTTGATTTTTCGCACAGCCCTAGCTTGTACACTTTATGTGAACTACAGTTCATTTGAGTAAAAGATGTTGCCCATGTCAAGTGTACCAAATCAGTTTTTTATGAAGGTCCATTTTGGTTTAGGTGCTAACTTACATTTTGGAACAGGGCTGAAAGTCTCATATGCAAATATGCCTTTAATATCTGCTCTTCAGCTGTTGTTGTCAGTCATCTCATCACAAGTTTACATAAAACCCTTCTCTACAGAGCACCACAAACTAAAGCCCAAATACAAACAGTGCTCTAGCTTTGAGGAAGCACAGTAATATTTAGCAAACAGCAGCAAGTATCAGAGAAAGAGGTACATGACACAAACTCCCACATGCATATAAACTGGCAGGCACAAACTTCGATGCGGGGACCAAAGTTTCTCAGATGGTTGAAAATTCAGACACTTCCTTCCCCAGAAACATTGTTATTAAAACATACCTACACTGTTCCTGAAGTCTCCTGTGCAATTCTATTGCTCTTTTTCTCCTTTTCTCTATTCTTCACTTTCGGTCTTTTTCAAATATCAGCCTTTGCTAAAAGCAAGCTTATGTACCACTGCAGTTATGCACCGATTAATCATATTAGGGGCGATTTTGAGATGCTTTGTGTTTGTTTTGGCACTGTTATAAATCAATTATATTCTGCAAATGCAGCCTGCAACAGACATCCAATAGAATGGCTAATAGACCAAAAGTGCTGATGCTGGTGTGATGTAGGGTGACACAAATGATTATACTAAAAGCAAACAGTTTTATCAGGCAGTACTCAAGTTGCAATTTGAACAAATGTGGGTGTCTAAGAAAAGATGCCTTGAGAGCTTATACATCAACACGAGAGGTCTATATATATATATATATATATATATATATATATATATATATATATATATATATATATATATATATATATATATATATATATATATATATATATATATATATATATATATATATATATATATATATAATATAATTATTCAGCATTATTGTTTAAAACATGTTATTTAAATAAATTCTGCAGAGACATGCTGCCATACTCATCACGTACAGTAAAACCCTGCATCAACTTCAACACAGAAACCATTCAAGTGGATAGATAGAGAAATAGTGACAAGCAAAAACTCGAACCATGCTGTATGCACAGGCATTTGGACCCTGATTTCATCAGAGCTGGTGGATGAGAATGATGAAATCAGAAAAATGGAGGTAGAAAGAGATGGAAATAAAAGAGGAGTTTGATCAAGCGAAAGGGAATGCAACAGTGGAAGACAGAGGGAGTGTATCGTTCCAGGCATCCCAGCTGTGGGCAGAATGGACCATTAGGAGGCTCCATACGCAACGCTTGATGATGAAAGCTGTGATAGAATGTGCATAGCCATTTCACTAAGTGCTGAATATGATCCCATAATCATGGATCCTAGTTACATGTCCCTTATCTAACCAGACCACGGACCCACTAGGACATTGTCATCAAGACCACTTTTAAATTTAACTACAATATATTTAGTAGCATGAAAATTAAATATTGGAGCAAATTTTTGTCAAATGTTTAAGAGCAGTAGAATGAATAGCATTTTTGTACAAATTCCTATTTATAGTAAAATTGATAAGAGAAAAAGTTATTTTAGAAATGTAAAAATAACAGAGAAAAAAAAATATAAAAATACAAATTATTTAGTAATATACAATTAAAGGTCATGTGCCGTAAACGAGTAAAAGTACTAAATGGCGACATTTTCCTTATTATGCGATTAATGCATTTCATATAAACAGAAGACTCTGATTGGTAACCTTAATAATGTGATTGTTCTAATAAATAGAACCACCATAATCATCATAAAACATGTTGAGTACTGCCATTTTGCACTATAGAGGCATGTAAACAAAACATTTTAGACACATTTCAGATGAAATTAGGGTTCCTCAGAAACGCAATTAGCATGCAAATGAATAACACAACAGTAAACAACCCTAGTTTATATATATATAAACATATATCATATATACATTTATCACTGGATTTTAGCAAAATGACATTTGAATCCATGGAGTTACAGTAGATTATAGCCGTTTAATTTACAAATTGCAGCATTTTTTCTCTTTGTAAAGAGAGAAAAAAATGCTAATAACTAACATAAATATAAATATTTCCAGCAAATATAAAAATGAATTGCTATTGCTTTATACACACACTAAATCCAGAACAAGATTTGTTTATTTTAACTTTTTTTTTTGCTGCAAGCCGAGATGCACTCACAGACAGTAAATTGAACAATAACATGATAGTTTATCTGACAGTAATAAGGAGGAAGAATTCGCGCCATGATCGCTGGGGTTAAGATGTCATTACCAGATGAGCAGTTAATATTGCTGTTGTTTACTCGGCTAACTCGAAAATGTCAGTCCAAATGACAAATAGTGCTGTCCCCATCAATTCAAAGAATAAAAGAATAAAACATTTAAAAAAGGTTTCCATGACTTGGTGGCCTGGCACACGTTAAACTCACCCCGAGATAAGTGCGATACTCACGGAGAACGCTTAATGCATTCCTTAATGGCTCTTACACAACACATCAGAATTCATCATGCCTCTTTGATGCTGAAGGCTCCATCGCATGCAGAGAAAAGGAGGAGATAATAGATCACGCTTTTGCTTTCAGCGAGGACATTTCCAGCGGGAGGATGAGGTGGCCTTACAGTACACAGTGTAAGGAGGAAATATTAAGCCCACTGTAAATGGAGAAGTGCAGTGACGTGATGTGACAGGCCGAGTGTAATGGGATGGTCTGAAATTTGATGGCAAAAAAAGAGCAGCATTTATCAGGCAGATAAAAAGATTGTAGAAATTACTGGCACCCAGTCTCTACAATCTACACTGGCATGCAATGCTTTAGGTAAAGCAGCCCTTTTTGGTATAGAACTGGACTATTCAAAACTCATTCAAAAGACTTAAAGTGAACTGAGTGGATGGCCAAGATGCTTGTGTTCTAAATACATCAATAAAAGGAAAATAAGTTTATCAAAAGATGTCCATGACTAGCTGTGACCTGTGATCAGTGCAAGGACAAACAGTGCAAAGTGGCAAATGAAAGTGTAGAAGAATATCCATTAAGCAGTGATCAAAATACCAAGAGAATAGTGTCTAACTTGCAATTAAAAAAACAGAAACACAATAATAGATAAATTTAGAAAGTGTGCCAAGTACCATCTCATTTTATCCCGAATTAAAATGATGAGACAGTATCCTCATGCTATTCAGCAGAAGGCCTTAGGTAACTATCTCTTTTTGGCATAATTGCTAATGTGTAGAGATCAGCTGTCTGTGAATGGTGAATGGGAGGAGAGATGATTGTGAAGGGACCATCAGGCTTCATTATCACCTACTAACTGTGAGCAGCTCGTAAAAATACCAGACTCCATCCTTCTGTAGCAACTGCAGGCCTAAAACAGCTGCCGCTGAGCAACAGACGTGCCCCATAACCATATATCAAGAATCTCTGCCATCTTTCCAGAAGGATTTTGAGAGTGTTATGGTTGGATGTTAATTTGTGTCTGCTTGAATGTGTCTTTGGAAAACAGAATCATGTGACAACTCATTAAGTGGTTGGAACATTAGACAACATTGCATAGTTATGGTTTAGTTTGTTCACAGTGAAAGATCTTCTGCTGGCTTTCATTAGATTAAAAAAATGGGTCTTCCATTATAGTTTGGACAAAACAAATTAACATCTTATCAGAGGGAAACATTTTGTTTCTCTTTAACAATCAAAATGAAGACTTTTTGCATGCATTTATGTTCCCTTCAGGGTTTCATGTGACCTAATAGAGGAATCTTTGCTTTGATATGAGGCAGATCCTTGATTTAGTTCCCAGCTCCTTTGAGATGTCTCTTAGAAGGGCTGCCACTTTCGTTTTTAGCAAACAAAGACATTATGTCGTAGCAGTCTTGGTGGCTGTTTTGATGAATCCATGCAAAACCTGTAAATCGCACTTGAGGGATTCATCTTTACCAGGCAAAAAGTTTGTATTTGTCACTTCAGTCTATATTATTAATAACACAATATTGCCATGACAACTATTTTGCACATACAGTGTCATATTGCTATAATTAACCTTTAACTAGTTACTTACTTATTTTTCTAGACTAGAGAAAAAAAAAACACTTTAGGTGAATAGGGATGACGCTATGTCTCTTAAATTGCATAAAATACAACAAATGGCATAAAAAAAGACAGGGTGATTTTAAAGTCAGCACAAAAGATCTTTCACAAGCAATATTTCTTCCGTAGTGTGATATTTTTAAACTAAATAAAATTAATAAATAAATTAATGTACTAACACAGGGTAGGATTTTATCCTTTGAGAAATGACTAAATCTTGAAAAGTAGTCCATACATTACATCTTTTGCAGGGAGCATTTGAAAAATTAAAAAGGGGTTGGTGCCACTTCAGAGGCAGATCAAAATTTTTTTTTGCACAGCATTGTATAGTTTGATGGCAGTATAGTTTTCTGACATTAATATTGTCATGAAGTCATGTTGACTTTGACTAGTGCTCGCTGCATTTCAAAACAACTGGAACCGCACTAATACTTTAATCTACTCCTGTGAACAAGAGAAAAACAAACAAGCAAAATGGATGCTGGGCATTAGGTTTCTGGGAACCTCACAGCAGGGAAAGGCCACTTGCTCTGAGCTAAAAGAAGGCAGCTCATGTTTCATTTAGGGAGTCTCTCCACAAGAAGAATAGTCAGCATTTAAAACAGTCTTTTATAAACTATTATTTAAAGGAAAACATAAGTTTACAGAGGAAAGATTTCTTTGCTAAAAGTACAACCATTTGTAAGTGAATAGATAAGTACAAATTTCAATTTCACAAAAAGCTGCAAATGGATAAACTAAATGGAAAGACGGGTTGAGCCTCCCAGACTACCGTCATAGTCAGCTTTGGGACTGACAACTGTCTTTACTAACGTGCCTTTCGAACTGGAACAGCTACACATCACAGTTTAGCCTAAAAATCTGAACATGAGTCCTACAAATTAAATTTTAGGCAAATTGTGTATAACAATTTATTTAGCCAATGACAGGACTGTCATCCATAGTAATAATTCCACTGTAAATAAAAGAAAGTACACATCACTTGGTCACCTCCACCAGAATGTCTCTACTAGCTTGAACGCCCCGCGCATTTTTGCTTCCCTGTCAGATATAATGATGAAAGAAAGAGGTTAGAGTGAAAAGATTGTGCCAGTTCTTTATGAACAGGAGAAGAAAAAAAGTTGTGGATAAACTATCCTGAGCATCCCCTGTTGCGCTGACGACAGACGGGTGGACGTCCAGGGGGACGGAGAGCTCTGTGACGATAACTGCTCACTTCATCACAGCAGACTGGAAGATGAGAAGTCCGGCTATTATTTTAGAAAGAAGATATTATGCCATGTGCACTTTAAGTTGATTTAATATATTTTAATTTACTAATTTAATGTTAATTAAAAAACAGACAAAACGTATGTTTATCTTGGCCTTTTTTTTTCTTTTTCTTTTTTTTTTTTTTTGCTGATCCGAAAAATGATCCGATCCATACCAGGACGAGCGAGCGCGGGTTTGCCTAGATGTATTTGGAGGTTATTGCTCAGGTCTCGTTCTGCGCATATCCAAATGTTTCCACATTCGCAATGCATCTGAATGTTAAACTATAATATTTTTTTAATTTTTTTAAACTAGACGGAAAATATCATCCTCTTCACATGAGCAAAAACGTCCTTGGCATAACAGTAGAGTGGACTGGAATACTATGGTCTAAACTGACCAGTGTAACTTTTTAAATGTTTGGTTGACTGTACTTTATTTTAATAATGAACAGACTGCGATGTAATTTTGAAATTAGAATGCACTTTAGATGTTCTGTGTCATTTATACCAAACACAAATGTTGCTGGTTGCTAGTGTGTTTGCAGCACTACTATTATTTATTTTTTATATATTTATTTTTTTTATTTTTCAGTTTAATTGATTTTTATTTCTAAAATTTTATTTATTTAAATGTATATTTGTGTTTACATTTATGTTCCAACAAACTTGAAAAATTCTACTTGATAAATGCTCTAAAACTTTTATGTAAATGATTGACATGTATATCATTTAATACTTGGTCAGTTTATAAATTTGTTTGGTTAACTTTGGATAAATATTTTATTTTAATACCGTGCAGTGCACAAAATTAAGATTCGAGAGATGGTTCAAGTCAGTGCTCAATAAATGATGATAAGTTTAGAAATGTTGTGCATCCACTTATTATTAGTGCAACATTTTAGCATGCAAATGAAGGGGAAAACTTCAAGATATCGGCCCTAAAAATCGGCAGCACATATCGGCCATCGGCTGACCCGGAACTCTAAACATCGGCATCGGCTATAGAAAAACCCATATCGGTCGATCTCTAGTCTCTACGCTACTCTTTGTTATGGAGATATGACCCACTTATCAAAAACTTGTCCTCCCCAACTGTGGGTTCTACAGTGAGTCCATCAGTGACAGTGGGCCACATGATGGAGAATTTGATAAATGAATGAGAATGGACACATTAAAACTTGACTGTTAATTATACATGAGGAAGAAGGAAGAAATTATGAAAAGAGAGGCAGAAGTGAAACAAGGGACCCTATCAAATTGAAGGGGGGATGTGGTTGGGCTCAGGGAACCCACGTGTGACATTTCCAGGCTTTTGCTACAGATTAATTAGCAGTTGATCCCTTTGTGCACACTAAGCTGCCATTACATTTTAAAAGTAGCATTGCTAGCTCAAAGTCCAATTACATTTAACACACACCTGAAGCATCAACCCAAACAGGAAATGTAAGTGACATCTCTATATTTGCCACTAATCTAAAAATATTCCAAATTGGATTTATCCCTCAATTCATCTGAATGACTCAGTCAGACTCCAGCTGGGCCAATTAAGTTTCTAATTCTATGTTTCGCACAGAGTGCTTTCGCTACTGCATATCAAAGTGAACACCTGACATTTAAAATCACACTAAAAAGAAAGAAGCCATTTAGGGAATAGGTTGCAGCATTTAACTGACATCACAATCATAACAACTCGCTGATCAAAAACAATTTAATTTCATTAACATCTCTCTGCAAAAACCAAACCGAAGCAAATGTGGGAATGAAACATGGCTTGAGTCAAACAATTAATTCCACCAGTCATCCTCAATTCAAGCTAACAATGTTTGAGAACACTGCAGCTCTGCAGGTTTAAATTCGGGTTGTTCGTGCAAATCAGCGCTTTCATGCATGACAGTGATGACTACATCACTATTGCTAATGGTGATGAGTGAGTATCTTGGGCAACGCTTTGTCTGGCTTGCATGCCTCCACTTATTCAGCACTGTAGAAATTCCTGACATATATTGAAGAACTTAAACCATACTTGAAAATACACTCAAACACACTTTTTTTTCCGATCACGGTGGAGATTTTCCATTCACTTCATACATAAAAAGAGCATATAAAATTCTCAATTATCTAAATACATAATGCAAAAGACAATAACAACAACAAAGCAGTGCTAACACCTGCATTCACCCACTTTTAGATGGTCCATCTTTCACCAGGAATGCCATAGAATGAGGATTACAGGATTCCCGGCCCTCTTCCCTGTCATTACCCATTTAGCCCTGAGGGGAACCTGCAAACTTTTCAAACGGATAGGATGGTGCAAAGGGATCACAATGCTAACTATCATTCTGTATATAGGAAAACAAATGTTAGCACAGTGCTGGAAGAACAATGGCAGAATGTGCGTAGTGTGAATGGAAGAGATGCTGCATAATAAACAAAGGCAAAACAAAGGTAAACCAAAACATGCTGGTCAGAGCTTGCATTTTAGAAACCTAGCACTACAGCTACCTGAGACTGCTATGCTGTTGAAAATAATGCCCCGTTTCCCTCTCTCTCTCTCTCTCTCACACACACACACAGGCACACACTCAAACTTCTCACCTCCGATTAAAGGGCAGTGTGCTATCCAAACACACCAAGTAGCAGCAGCTTAGCAGTGTACACCAGAATGGCCATAAATGCTCACTTTAGTGTGCATTTAATGACCAAGGCAGCATTAAACACACTCTAAATCAATAGAAACAAATGGTGACCGACTGACACCATCCATCAGGCAAAGGTAATGGGGAAAAAACACTCCCATGTTCTTATTTACACGCTCACACTGACAAGAAACCTCAACTGCTGCACACTAAAGTCCATCCAGGAGTTTACAGTCTGAAGATAAAACATTAATTCATCCCTCAAACATGAATTGCTCATGATGTCTGCCCTTGGCTAGTGATTCATGCAATAGTAAAACAATGACAGATACCCAAGCTCCAATCCCCCTTCCCAGCCAGCTAACGGGAGCACTTACTGTGCAGGTGATCGGAAGCATAGTAATAGACGTCCTCATAACCCTCATGATAATCCTCTTCTGGACGGTACTTTTTTCCCTTGCGTCTCCTTGACCTCCGTATCTGCTTGACAAAACCAAGGAATCGATCCATGCCTGCCCACCGCGTGCAGTCCCACTGATACAGACGCAGACCGCTGCACTCAGCCAGCGTGCGTGTGTGAAGGTGTGCGTTCTGTTACACAAAGAGCACAGCTCCGACAGATCTCAGAGAGAAAAAGAGAAAGAGCGAGGGAGAGGAGGAGGGGTAGGGAGGTGCGGGGGGAAGCAGCGGATAGCTGTCAGCTGGAGAGGATGGGTCAAATATCAGTCTTCTCCGGTGCACCCATCTCCTTTAAGAAACCTGTGTGTAGAGGAGTCCTCAGCCATACAGCTAAATGGGTTTTGTGCATATGTGCATGCACGTGTATGTAAGGAAGAGTGTGCACAGGGCAAGAGCAAGAGAGAGAAGAGAAGGGCGGGGGGAAAACACACAGGAAAGTGAGGAAGACATGAAGTTCAAAGGAACCGGCAGGAAGGTGAGGAATCCTTGGGCTATGACTGTCTCATTCCAGATTGGGAACATGGCGGGGATTTTGTCTGCCTTTAAAATAAGCATGAGTGTTTATTGGTATAAGAATGAACAAAGCAACGATACACCAGTGGGGTGTGGATGGAAACAAAAGTGATAATTCCACAAGATGCACTGTGGTCAAATGTAGCTGGCGTGGCACTGACAAAAAGCTAAGAGGATAACAGCACTCTCTAATTCACTGCCAACGCTAGCCTAGCCAACCAGTGCTGCCCGGATCATGAGCTAATAGCATAAACAGGACTAGAGGACTTGTTAATTGAGGCTCTGGCCAACAATGACACCCACGCGTGTGTAAGTAATTCATTCATTCAGAAGGGGAGTGTGCCACTTCACCCAAGGGCGATTACAGAACTCCGAAGACTCCAGAGACCTGATTCCCATTGTGCAGATGGCATACTACTGCCTTGACATTGGGAAAATGGTCATTGTTTGTTCTAACCTCCCTGTACCTTTCTTCCCAGTAGTGGAGATGGAGAATCTAATCAAAAACACCCTCTGATTATTCACCCTACGGAATCACCCAATTTATCTCATTGTGATTGGTTGACTGAGCTACAGTAGATCACTGTGGTCTAAAACACATAATCAGAGAATTAAATCTTTGCAGAAGGCACACTCATCATATGTGAGTGTCTTTTTCTGTGGTGTTGAGCCTGTTCTTTGTGGGACACAGCGGGGGGGCTTTCTTTGTCTGAGGTTTGTCTCACGCACAAGCACGTAGTAGGAGATTAAATTCCATTGTTATTTAGCAGCAGTTGCCACGTTTTCACATGTTAAGGATTACATATGTATTATTTGGTTTGTCTCTGTGGTTCTGGTGGAAAGGAGAGAAAGTAGAAAAACAGGGTCAGATCAGAGCAATCATCTAGCGGCAAACGTGGTCTTGACATAAATGACAACAAATGCTTGTCTTATTATTATTATCATTATTAATTCTACTACTATGCTTTTTTTATCATCACATTTAATTGACAGCTCATTTACAGCTATACTGGAGCATGCTGCATGATTCTCAAAAACACTGAAGAAACAGACTTTTTAGGAGATTCTGTAAAAAATAATTTCAGCAATTACAATAAAGTTAATAAAAAATAGGATATAAACTCCCCATCAAATAAGACATTGCCTCTCTGATTGTCTACTGATGAACAAACACAGGCTATCTCATCAGGGAACGGTGCTTCCTGGGAATTCACAGCTCCCACAATTTGAAGACCCAGACTTGTTTACCCAATCTGTCCTGCCACCTGAGGCAATCAATGCACATTCAACAGACTCATCATTGTTTCGGGAAATACAAAAATACAGACGTAATCCAGCTAGCGGGTGAGGCTTTAATTAGCTATGCGGTCGCCGTACCTGTAATTAGACATCCTGCATCCTCAGCAGAAGACTCAGGGCAGCTGCTCTTTGCAAAACTGCAGAACAGAGGTAGTATTCTCTAGCAGGGGCTTATGAATCAGCATGAGGAGAGTTCCTTTACAAAATAATTATTGTCTTTATTAGAGATGTGAAATTCACAATGCAGTAACTATTATTATTCAGGAGGTAAGTGCATTGTAATTAAGACTATGACTAGGAGATGATATAATTAGGACTAATTCACTATATCTCATAATATTCCATCTGGTACTTTGGAGTATGAGCTGTAATGTGAAGCATCAAGGAGTAATAATGTTGTGATGGTTTGCGCTTGTATGTTATGAGAATTGTGGCAGTGTTCCAGGTGTGAGTCTCCCCTGAGATTGTTTTTCAGATAAATCACTGCAGTAAACCCAACTTTAAACACTGAGCCTGAGCCAAGCTCTTAGTGTCTCTGCAAATAGTCAGAGCTAAGCATATGCTGCAGTCACCCTTTCTCCTGTCCAGCTCACAAACCCAAAATATAAGCTTGTGTCTTATTTCTTCTTTGGCTCAATGTATGGTAAATGCTGTGGTAGGTGCAGAGCTGCCATGGGAGTCATTTATAATGACTGCATGATGACTTCTCTTAAAGAAACAGTTCACCCACAAACAGAAATCACGTTTTTTTAATGTTTACATTTTAATGAACCAAACAAAGCTGTGTCTGATTTGTGAACTAATCATTCTTTTGAATCAGAATAAAATGGTTGAAGTTCACAAAAAAAAAAAAAAAAAAAAAAAATTCAGTGAACAGTCTCATCTAATTTGTGAATATTTTCTTAAGAAATCTTTTTAAAGAATTGGTTGATTAATTTAAAGAATGGTCTGAAAGAACTTCAACTCACTAAATATTGGTCTGTTCATCATACAAAGCTTTCAATTGGCTCCTGAAGATCTTAAAATATTATGTGTGTGTCTGTATGTGTGAGCAATTCAGGCAGAATTTCTTAAAATCCTCACTTGGGCATCCATTTGAGCATGAACTGCCTGAGGCTTTTTCTGGGACCAGGGCTGTGCCAGTTTGTTTCAATATGGTAGCTCCTCTTTGGAAGCAAGTCTGTTGCCTGGGTAGAAAAAAGGCTATCCAGACACTACATCAGCCATGAGCAAAAGCTTCAGACAGTTGAAACAGCCTCACAGTGGAGGCAGGAGGATGCTGACAGGTTAAACGGGCGTTTTCACAGTTATTTGAACTGAGGCATTGAGAAGTCATGCAGGAATGCTGAGTCAAGTGTTTCACACCTTCACAAACCAACCAACCCACACAGACATAAATTTGGCCTTCTTGAATGTTCTGCCCTCTTTCCCAGTGCCCACAGTCTCCATCTCATGGTTGAATAAAGCTCTCCCTTTACTAATTTATCACATCTGCAAGGTCTACATTTGTTCTGCCCTTAGCAAGTTCCACAAGGAAGGTCTATTTGAATCCCTTCTGCAGTAAACTCTTCATTCAAGCAGTTCTGCTCAGAGTGAAAAAAACAACACTGGACCTGATGACTGGCAATTGGTAGGTAGTAGATCCAAGGTTCCATCCTCACAAGAAGGATGACCTTTGCCCATTAGCAACGTATTTAACTCCAAGTTGCTTCAGGGAAGAGATGTCAAAGCAAACTTCATGAAAGTCATGGAAACAATTTTGAGGAAACAAATTCTGCACTACATCTACAGGACGATAACAGACGATAGAAATCAGTTATCAGTCAGAGCGACACGGCTCTGAAATCAGCCTGAAGCAGTTGTAAATCTGTATGAATGTTCCTCTTCCAGTCTCAGTTTAGAATATCTTCTGTATCTTCCTGATAGGCCTGATGTACTGTTATTACAAGAACAGCAGCATTTTAGAGTGCAAGTCTAAGCACGGATCAGCTAATGGAAGGGTTCAAAGGTCAGGCCTAAACTCTCTCCAAGATGTGAAACATTCCAAGACTTCCATTGACGCTGACATTTTACCTTAGTAAGTACTTAATCCTTGCGACAGTTCCTTTCCGAGCCTCACATCAACGTGAGATTAGGGAGAACCTCACAATGTTTGATTCTTTTGGGTCGATATGGTGGGGAGACCTAGAGGTGTTTTGCCATCAAAATAAGCTTACCAAATATCTGACTGAAAGGAGCTATCACAGACCTGTTCACGAATGTAGAAAAGAAGCTTGTAAACACTGTCAGATTGACAGCAATAGAGATGGAGAGACAGAGTGCAGGGAAGACAATAGGATGTAAAGTATGCATCTTCAAGCATCGCCGTGCCGTCAAATAAGGGCAGAAGAAAGATTGAAGGATTTACTCATTCACGCACACCCTCAGATTCATTTCACGCCCAGACTGTTAGCTAAAGCCTTATGGGTTGTCACTAGCCTTAAAAAAAAAAAAGCAATGGGCAGAAAAAACCTGTGACCTTCCAAACCTCTAGTGGGAGTTCTCTAGCACTATTCGGGTAAAGGGTAGAAAATATCCTTAAATTATTTAAATTCAACTGTGGGTCTCCCCTTTTCATGCATGCAATCAAGGTAATTATGTATTAGAGCACCGAAAGTAACTATGCATGGGAAATAATAATTGTAGATAGCTAATTTTGTACTTTACAAATAGGTTCAACTCAACTTCTTATGTTTTACTTGTTTCAAACTGGCAATTATGTAGAGAAACAGGACTTTTGACAGTGAACATGAAATAAAAGCTAATAAATCAATATCAAATCTAAATCCAAATTAAACCCTGTCGATAGTTTGTGAATCGAATCAGAAAAATCAATGACGATAAAAGGAGTCACACTGCCTGGAGAGCCATCAAATACAGTAAACAGCGTTCGCTGCATTTCATAGTGTGAATCCTTTTATTAATAGCAGTCACGTGAGGCGTTCACTGCGAAAACTCATTTTAAAGTTGAATGTGGAAAAGAGGCTGAGAGGGAGCACGCAGATGGTGACGACTCTGAATAAAATATGAGGGGAGAGTGACGCAGACTGCTAAAAATCACATTCGGATCAGAGCACAGATTCAACATGTCACAAACAGCATTTCCAAAAGCAAAGACGTCAGGTGAAAGTGTCCAAATCCTGCTTTGGACATCTCGGTTGACCCAGGTTGACCTTAGGGCCTCAGACGCCACATTTATCCCCTGAAGCAGTCAACCATTTCAACCTCCAGTATTGTGCAATAACTGTGAGCGTGTGTACCTCTACAACACGTCCTGTTTTCACTCACATTCCCTAGGCTCCCTATGTGTCATTCCTGACAGAGGGAGAAATCTTCTGGCAGGCTTGACAGACATGTCCACATTATTAATGTACGTGCCATGACTTCAGATGGTTTTGATTGCTTTCCTCAAGACTGACACTGACAACACAAAATCCAGCACGGTATTTGCCACTTTTAATGGCTAATAAAATAAGCAGCCATTCCTACTGAATGCATTTTTTTTTTGGAAGAGTCCGTCTTTAAGGGTCTTTTAGAAATCAACCTCAGATAGCATCTTAACCCTGCATTTAAGGCACACAAGGTCTACAAAACCGTGAAACTTGTCACAAATGTCTTGTAACAACCTTGAAAATAGACCATTAAAAATTGTGCAATTGAACAAAACCTTTTTTCAGCCCCTAACACAATAAATGTAAAAAATTAAGGTAAACAAATGTTTGTGATTCTGAGCATTATCATTTAAATTGACCGATTTTACCAAAATCCTCTTGAGGAACCTTCTGTTTGACAGATGATTCTGTACAATGCTTGACTGAATAAATACGATCACCATTGTTCAGTAGCTAACACGGAGCATACTCCAAGTGCTTTGCAACAGGCAGAGGCATCTAATTAACTATGTTTCATTCTGCATGAAGCCTCCTCGAGCTCTCTTGGAAAGTTGACTGACAGTAAACATTTCCTTCCAATCATAGGTCGTACACACTGTGCCTGAACTGTCATTATGGTCCAAACCTTTTTCATATGCCACGTCTCAAATGAGATTTGTGAGACTCTCAGACAGTCTACATTTCTGAAAGTTGAACAAATGTGCCTGGAAAGGCCATTTTTGGCTACAGTGTTGCAGACAAATTAACTATAGCCATAAATAATAGATTATAATTGAATGTTATGACCACTAACGGATCATAAAGTTTTACATAATTTTGATTCTAAAATGTAAAAAAGTACACTTGGGCATCTCAACAATGCACAGAACTAAAAATTATTTACTAACACATTTAAAAGTTTTATTAATTAGCAAATGTAAGAAAAAATTTGCATGCATAATTAAGCATCCAATACCATCCAAACGAATAAAATAATTTTTCGAAAAAAACCCCCCAAAATAAAAACACGTCATACTTTTGATAGTGGTGTCTCTCTTCTAAACGGCTATGGAGGAGAACGCAATCGTCTAGACAATGGCCTGATTTTTTCAGACAACTCTACTTCTGTAAAAGCATCTCATGACTTATATATAAACCCAGCACAGATGGTAGTATCTCTCCTTTGGGAAAGATACTGTCATCTCGAAGACATTACGTCTTCACGTGGAACACTGTTTTGGTATCGTGTGGAATGTCTTTGTGACGCGATGCCCTGTAGGCCACTAGTTTTATCTGCCGCAGTAAACACAATCATTCCTCTGTCTGATGAGCATGCCATCAACACGATCTCTCGTCGGCTGTTGCGCCAATATATTGATTCGACATAACCTGCCTAATGGAGTGTGATGCAGGCTCAAGCGCCACTGGGGAGTAAGAAAAATTACAAGCACCTCAGATGTCTCTTGATTTTATTCATTTATTTATTGTTAAATTAAAACTACATAGCTATGATTAATTTCATCTGCTTTTTTCTCAAACCTAAGATGTTCATTCTGAATATATAGAATATAAAGTGACTCTGCTGCAGGCATCTGCTATGGTGTGAAGAGGGAAAGATAACACCTCTGCTGCTGGCGGGTCTATAAATACATGCTCATGATCATAGACCTCTTGATAGTTCAAGTTATTGTACCACATACTTGTAGATGAATATGCAGATACACAGGGGCCTAGAGAGTTAAAAACCAGTGTGAACATATCATGAAGTAAGTGTTTAAAACAGGTAAACAACCTGCGGGGGAACATTTTACGTATTGCTTTCCTCTATGGAAAACACAATGAAAAAAAAAACATAACTGTCTCAGTACAGTGTTGCTTTGGACCCCACTGACTTTCATTGTAAGGACAAAAACATATGTCACAAAACAATTCTACAAACATCTTAATTAGGGGGAAGTTGTGGCCTAATGGTTAGAGAGTCGGACTCCCAATCGAAGGGTTGTGGGTTCTAGTCTCGGGCCGGACGGAATTGTGGGTGGGGGGAGTGCATGTACAGTTCTCTCTCCACCTTCATTACCACGACTTAGGTGCCCTTGAGCAAGGCATCGAACCCCTAACTGCTCCCCGGGCGCCGCAGCATAAATGGCTGCCCACTGCTCCTGGTGTGTGCTCACAGTGTGTGTGGGTGTGTGTTCACTGCTCTGTGTGTGTGCATTTCGGATGGGTTAAATGCAGAGCACAAATTCTGAGTATGGGTCATATGAAGTGACATTCATACTTGGCTGAATGTCACTTCACTTTCACTTTCACTTAATGAGTAAGAATCCTGGCCGAGGTTTCTTGAAAACCAAAAAGAAAAGAAACGCCTCCCTAGGTGTTTATTAAATCACCATTTGTTGGGTTTGAGCGTTTGAGCACCCTAGGGCACTTGAAGGAAAATTTCAACATATAATAAATGAAAACCTAATTATGCTACACCGAGGGTTATTTAAGAATAAATTGCACCCATTGATTCATCTAATTCACTGAAGGAATTCATTCATTAATTCAACTTAGTTAACGGTTCAAATACACTCAAAATCGGTCCTGATTCTGAATGGAATTTGTTTTGGAAACAGAAAATGTGGCGTATATGGCGTACTTCACTGGGACTGTTCAAGATCACAATCAGTGTGTTCTCTTTGTGTGGATGTGTATATAGTTCTGTGCGGGTTGTGAACAAGGGAACAATCTCAGCTTTAGAATTACATGATTTTCTGTGCTTTACACTTGAGATACTGTAGCAATCTCACTTTCAATACAATTTAAACAATCCTATTAACCACAGCCAATCAATTAAGTTGCAGGGAGCTCATCCAAGACATCTTCCTAGATTTAGCATGCTAGTGGACATTCCATATATGTCCGTTCTGTCTTTGAATTAGAACTGACCAGACTTTCAACAAGTTCAGATCAGGTGCACTGACTGTGAAAACGGCATGCATGGATGACTTGGCAGTCTTGTGGATCCAACAGGAAAATATTAGCCAAATGCACACACTCTCAGCATGCTAAAAGCTAAAATCAAATCAAATTTGATCCTAATCCTTTTTAAAACATGAAATGCACCAACTGATATGGGGTGAACACTTTGTCTACCAGTCTGAAGAATAGTGTTCCCAAGACAGGAGTCTCTCTGAGTTTTGCTGAACAGCTTATAATAGGCTGTTTAATGACAGATTCAACTGTGACGTTGCAGTGGCAACATGCTCATTTCCAGTATGCAACCAAGACTTTAAAGGGATAGTTCACCCAAAAATGACAATTATGTCATCATTTACTCATCCTCATTTTACCATTGCTGGTAATCAAACAGTTGGTGGTTCCCATTGACTTCCATAGTAGGAAAATAAATACTATGGAAGACAATAGGAACCACCAATTGTTTGATTACCAGCAATCTTTAAAATATCTTCTTTTATGTTCAACATAAGAAAGCAACTCATACAGGTTTGACACGACATGAGGGTTGGTAAATGATGACAGAATTTTCATTTTTGGGTGAATATCCACTAAGGCATATTTCTGTAATATACCATAATTAAACCCACCCTGTGAAAACTAGCTGCAGTCTCCCCTACAACAGATGATCATTTAAAAGTAAGTGTAGTATGACTTTGCCACAATCCTTTTCCCTATTATAGGTTGCTTTGAGAAAAAAAAATCCTTACTACTTTATCATAGAGCAAATGGCCACTTACAATGAGAGCCAACCTTGTAAACATTAATGGCGACTGGCTCAGAGAGACATTGATAACATTCACTAGATGAAAAATTTCTTGCCAGCTACTGATGTACCTAGTATACAAATACAAAACGGATCCATTGCTGGACAGAACCAACCGAAAATTACACAGACCTCCACACACTCAGACTCCAAACAAGTCTGATTTCTCATTTTATAAAATGGCTGCAAGGACATTATAACAATCCCAATCAAACAGTCTTCCTGTTGGTGAGCAATATACTGAGATAACCTTGAGATCCTCGAGGACAAGAAACAGAAACCCATTTCAGGTGACTTGCATCAGGCTGCATTAAAGAAACTTTATCATGGGCATGCAGACATTGTCTGAAATACATCTAACAAGTCCTTGAGAATACAAGACAAAACTGTTTAGTGTACAAGACTCCTCAACTTAGGAAAGAGAAAACATTGCATAGATCATTCAACACTGCCAAATATTTCACCACCGTTCCCAACGGATCATATATTAGAGCTCGTAATTGCTCACTTGTTTCCTTACTCAGCTGGCTCTGATTTCTGACACTTCAAAAACTCCCAGGTTTCAATGTGCCAAAGTCAGCTGGATCAGCATCATTTTAACAGTTACAGATATGGAAGTCAAAATTATTCTGAAATTATAAATAAATCACAAAGTGGACAAATATTATTATTATTTTTTTGTGTGTGAAATCTTTAAAAAGACTGTAAATGCAAGTGCAAAATCCAGTGTGGTGGATCTGGTGAAGCTGGTTGTCCAAATAAGTCTTTCTAGTTAATGTATATAAGCAGCAGTGATGGCTTTTAGTATGAATAAGACTTCTATAAATAACCAACAAGGTGCATTTGAGATAAAGCCTGTTGGACTCAGACAGGTTGGAGGGTGATACAGCAGAAAAGAAAGAGCAATTTGCTCCTTTTATGGTTCCAAGTACACTGATCAAATCAGGAGCTGCGTATTACTGCAGCAGTATGCAATCAACCTCAGACACTTGACTCTGGCCAATGCCTAGACTTTTGAAGGACTGACTTTTGAAATGAAATCAAGAGAAGAAAGAGATTGAAATATATGTGTTCCGTGGGATCTGAAAGAAAAATACACTTCACAAAATAAGACAAATATCATAAAAGAACATCCCTTCAGACATAATGCTCAGACAAACTTTATAGGACCCTGGCTTAGATTCAGTGGACAGAAACAAAAATAGCAAAGAGGTCTGTGTGCAGCTGACAGGTAAGCACTGACTGTCAGGTTCTAGTCATTTTTAAAAGCATAGGTTGAAACAGGTCAAAGGTCAAAGCAATATACATAAACGGGCTTCTTGGATAAGATATGCATGAAATTAAGAAATTATGGACTCCTTTATATATTTTAAATTATTGCTAAAGCTTTTAATTCTGCCCATACTATATCTATCAGTTTTAGACTAGTTTTTCAGTGATAATAATATTAAGTAATAATTATTATTATTAAAATATCTGAATAATAATGCTTTTTAAAATTAAACATTTTAAAGAATGTTATAAAGAATACGAATACCTATTTATTCCATTGGTGCATGTAATCTATTCATTTGTTTGCTAGAAAAAGCAAAAATAAAAAGCAAAAAAAAAAGATTTTGCTTCAATGTATTTTACAAACATCATTATTAGATCATATCAGCTCTACCATGAAAAACGTCACATAGTAGTTCAAATATAATACTGTTGTGAAAAAGAGTACCGCTATATAGTATTACTAGTATATATACAAATATTCAAGCTGAGTAATGAGCAGCAGTTGACATGCTAGCTATACCATAATGCACTGTTATACACAAGTATAGAAAAACTCCAACATTAGAGGCCTAGAAATATCACAGTAGGTGACAAGTTCCCTAAAAGCACAAAAGGGCTTTTGGGTTTAAACAGAGCTGTTAAAAGACCAGTGGAGCCCAAGTCAGAAGCCATTAGAGGTGAGTGTTTCTTGTGTTAAACATTACGCTCCAGGTCTCCCTTAACATGCTAGGCTGGTGGAGTCGTCTTTAACCTTGTAGTTGACCCTTCGCTGGCAGGAGATATGAAGAGAAGCCTCTCTCTGTACGTCAGTGTGTAACACATGGCTCCCTGAAGAGACTAATTTCCTCTAGGTTACTGCACAAAAAAGCTCTATTGTATCCATGAGGAAGTGAAACATAGCTGGGATACAACAAAAATCTACTACTGGAGAAAATAACCAATTATGTGTCCACATTTGGAACCAGTCTCCAGCATGATTTTGGATTCATGGTTCTGACAGCTGTTAACTAATCACAGTACCATGGTACTGCCACCGCATAATATTTATAAATGGTTTTCATTGAGTTTCACAGAATTTTATTCTATTCAAATTTAGAGTATTAAATGAGATTGAGTAACATTCTGTTCCTGGGCTGCTCGCACATGAAATTTGTTTGCTGCGACAGCCAATGAGTCTGGCAGGAATTTCCTCTTATCTGTGTCCACAGGTACAAACACGGGCAGCCGTGGGACAGGGGAAGCTGCTCTGCCTTGGAACATTTATCATTTTAGGAGATATGCTCCAGTGGTCCCACTCTTATTGTTTACCCAGTGGTCATGGCAGAAGGTTCGGTGTTCACTGGGGAGAAAAACATACAAACAATATGACATTTGCAAAAGCAGAACGAGAGCAGATCGAGAAAAACATGCCCCAGGTATTGTCTCAGCTGCCCTCAATAAGCTTGAGATATATTATTCTGACAAAACAGCAACACTTCAATATTGCACTATTAACTCATTCTCATAAAACCCTTTATCTCAGGCTTTTGTATAGAGTTCTGGAATACATTTTGGCAAACAAAATGTTGTGTTCTCCTTCCTGACACACAGACACACACACATACGTATATATATATATATATATATATATATATATATATATATATATATATAGCCAGTGTCACTTCTAAGATGTCAGCAAGGAAGTTTGAGCGACTCCAAGTATATTGAAGAAGATCTAGATGTTCTCGTTCATTGTGCTTTGTCCAAAACACTATGTAACAGAAACACAATAGCACCGAAACACGTGTGTTAAGCAGCCTGAGGCTTAAATCTAAAGAGACGTCTGTTCAAACCTTGAAACTTTGAAAGTTAAGCAGTTACATGAACAGATGAACACCACTTTTTTTGTTTTGCAAATCGCATGCATATTCATTTTCCTGTCAGAGAATAATTATTCTCACATCAGATGCATTTCTGCTCATTCATTAGTGATAAATGCTTCAGTGTGTTTTTTTTTTTTCATTTTATCAGCAGCACAATATCCAGGTTTTCATCCATGTATTTTAATGCAAATTTTGGGATATATTTAGGATCTATTTGAGATGGAATGATGATGGAAACATTTCAAGAACCCATTGCTAGATGTGCATCAAAAAGTCATCTGACTTTACAATTAATTCAGAATCAATCAGGTAAGTGGCAGCTTAAAACAATACAACAAAAGATTTACTCACAAAGAGTTTACGAATATTACGACTGAGATAAATAATCAAATCTGTCATTATATATATATATATATATATACACACACACACACACACAAACAATATCACCATTATTCTAATGTATGATAAATTATATTGTATTTATATATAGTGCAAGTGCACCCTGCTTTTTTTTCTTGCATGTTGCATTTAATATGCAATAAATGGGAATATTACTGATACAAGGTGTTGATCATCTTCTGTACATTCATTCAGCTATTGTTCCATGCTGACGGAAGAGCCACATGGGAATCCAGTTTATAAACCCCCTTCAGCACTCACAACCTCCATCTCAGATTCACAATCTGACAATACTGAGGACTTCAGCATCAGCATTAGACAGTATTATCGGCTGTTCCACATATCCTACTTACTGATTCAAAACACACATACACACACAAACACAATGTACATGCTATCACATTACATGTTCTGCCTCAGCAACGTGGTATATGGAGCATCTCGGCCACACACTGAGCCGTATGACTCGGCGGTGTGCAGATATCGCTGGGATCATTATTTGCCATGGCAAATTACAGCACAGAATGCGACACAGTGTGACAAATGCCTTTCAACAGGACATGTGCTCCAGCTGTTGAAGACAGGTGTCTCTAGTTTAAACAGGTGGATTGCAAACATCAACACTCAACTTCTGATCTATCCTAAAATGTCTTACAGGCTCGTACAGGAAGTACAGACAGCTTATGCCCCATGTTTAACCATGAGAAAACTTCTTTTTTCCCTTTGAGGGAAGGTAGATAGTGATGTCACAAAATATTTTGATGAAAAGAATGGAGAAAATACATGAAGAAATTATATAAAATAAATAAAAGCTCAGTTTCATTTTCTAGTTTAGTTTAAAATAATAAGTAGTGCAGAAAATAATATCTTAATAAAATAAATGCATACCAAAAAAGATATAATTGAATAAATAAATAAATAGATAGATAGATACAATAGACACAAGAATGACGGTTAGTTTGTATTTCTTTATTTTAACATTTAGCAACTCTCTACATTGGTTACATTTTATTGCCTGGAAAATCAAATAAATAATTAAGCAAACAGTAAAAACAAAACAACTATACACGGTTTTAAAAAAAAAACGTGCAACGCATTTAAAAGTACATAAACTTTACTGCAACTTTTTCCTAATTAATGGCATGATAATATCATATTGGCTGATAGTGTGGATAGTGTAAATCTCAAATGGCAGTGGAACATGAGAGAGGACTTTACCTCATTTCAGAATTTAACCACATGCCACTGTCTCATTCAATATTCCTGCCGTTGCAATCATCACATTAATTCACTCAATTACACAGTCTCAGTCATGGTGTAAGTGATAATAAATAAACAAACATTTCTAGCTTTTTTAAAAAGTACATTGGAAAAACTTGTGCATAATGAGAGAAGCTAATGCTCATTAGCATGTACTAATAGACCTCTGATAGCAGTTCCATGGCATCCTGCAGGAGGTAAATACAGTTGGAAGAACTTTCCCAAGATTATTAAATACAGAACTACTGGAGGCCTACAGTGACATATGGCCTAGAAATACTTTCAAATGGAAAACGATACACAGGTTGGGTTTTTAAAAGTTCCTAGAGTGCTTTCCCTCAGATGGAAGGAAATCCATCTGTCCAAAAATGGAAAGGTACTTTCCCTTTTCTCAGCCTGGTCAATACACATCCCATTTCCAACAAAAACACTCTTACCAAGCATTTCTATTTTTCAGATGCTTTTATTTAAAGTGACTTGTTCATATGCACAGCCTCTTTCATTTGTGACCCTGGATACAAAACCTGTTATTAGGGTAAATGTACATAATCTGAAAGCTGAATAAATAAGGTTTGCATTGATGTATGGTTTGTTAGAATAGGAACATATATGGAATGATTTGAAAATCTGGAATTTCTGCTGTGTGTGTGCACTTGGATGGGTTAAATGCAGATCACAAATTCTGAGCAAGGGTCAACATGCTTAGCCTCACGTCACTTCACTAAATAATAATAAAATTAACAGTGGCCTGCAAAATGAAGCGTGATATCTGCAGCACACTAGCTGAAGAAAACAATTTTTGTTAAACACAAAAATCCTTTTTGCATAATGTCATATGTATGTTTGTTTGGGGGGGGGGGGTGTAATAGTAAAGTAAGTAAAGTAAGTAAAATATAGATTTTACAGCAAATAAAAAAAGAAACAAAGTTGTTGAAGAGCATGAAGATCAGTGAATTTTCTCATTAAAACCTTAGTGAAACTATAGTTAGAAACTATAGAGCTTGCACGTAAATATTGAAGAGATGCATTTTTACTGTACATCTGTGTTAATGCACTGTTAAAATGCTGCTAAATGCACACTACAGTCCTTCTTCCAAAGCTCTGCATAATATTCAAAAGGTGAATTCCCATCAGTATTCACAGGTATTTTCTTGATTTGTGATTTATGCGATAGCAGTTTGAGAGGGTCAAACATTGATCCTCAGCAAAGGAATTCATCTGAACTAGAACGCTGCATTAATCACGGAGGTAAAAAAGAAACTGCTGACTGGACAGTTACCTCAGATGGAGGTTGCAATTCACTGCTAATGTTTTTCACAGCATAAGCATGCACAGTTTTAAAGACAATCCAATCTTCTCAATGTCATAACAGACCAATTTTAATCAGAAACTATTTGAAATTGTTTTTTAAATTAAATACACCTGGCTGGCAAGTGCTTCATATTGTAATTAGAGATGTTCCGATACCCTTTTTCTCTTCCCGATACCGATTCCGATACCTGGGCTCAGGGTATCGGCCGATACCGAGTACTGATCCGATACCTGGGTGTGTATCTGTATATACAGCTGTATATACTACTAGCCCTGTGTAAATTGCTAGAATTCTTTTTATGGTGTGCTTCAGACAGATCCCTCAATAAAACATGAACAAATACATGGTGAACTACTGTATTTATTACAGTATTTTTATTATCTAACATGAATTTGACAGTATTATTTATTTTCATATGCAAAAAAGAACTTCAAATGCAGCCAAAAATCTAACACCGCAAACTAAAAAAGGTATTTAAGTTTTACAATATAACTGTATAAAAAAACTGCAACAAATAAGTCTAGGAATATAAAAAAAGATCTATTAAAAAAAAGATCTATTAATCAGATAATCTCTTTACAACAAAACAAGTAAAAAACAAGCAACCATCTAGGCATAATTATTATTATTATAGAGACGTATTATTATTACTGTAGGCTACAACAGTAGCTTTATATATTGTCAATTTACATGTAATCCAAACATTTATTTTAATGGGCTGCCATGAAGATCTTTGAGTGTCTGTGTTTATGATATGACAGTATTCTCAAATGAAACGGTAAATTCTCATGAAGTGACGGTTTACGCGTTCGTGTCCTCATGACACACAGCAGAGACTACAAAACAGCGAGCTCTCGCGCATCTGTGCCAGTCACCCACAGAGATGTAGATTTTGCGGGAGTAATATTTAAATAGTATTTTGCAGTTTAATATTCACAGACACTAGTATATATTCGGCTACTGTCTGGAGCCCTGCGCTTTGACTTACACGGAAGCGACTGAACGCAGCTGCGGGTACCGAATATACTCGGGAGTCTGTAACTACCGGTACTACAGAGACATACTGCTAACCACTGATCTATAATATAGAAGCGGCTTCACTGTCTTTTGGCAGTTTAGAATGTGATGAGTGATCCAGTCATATATAGATCAGGGCTGCTAACGCGTTTTAATTTCTTCTTCGCTGCTCTAAACAGGGGTTGCTTGTGGCAACACAGCACAACTTCCTGTGTTTTCAATGCATTTTGAGCAGCGAAGAAGAACCGTGCAGCTTGCGGTCATAACTAGGTCTTGTTTAAGAAAATGGTATCGGATCGGTATATGGGTTCATGTACTCGCCGATGCCGATGCCAGAATTTGTTGTGGTATCGGAGATATTTCCGATACTAGTATCGGAATCGGAACAACTCTAATTGTAATTACCATTGATCTCTTTTAGAAACGTCTGACGTGTATATAAATGCTGTTAGTTTTTTCAACACACACATCACACTCAAGAAAAAATGCATGCACATAAGCAGCCCAACAAAAATGGCCACCATTTGTAAAAATCAGTCCAGTCATTTCCAAGTGCCTACAGTGCATGTGAACTAAATGCTTGAAGAATTAAGCTATTTCCTCTGCACTTAATTGCTCTCTCCTCCATTATAGAGGCAATAAAACAATAGTGATGCTGAGAACCATCTCTATGCACCACTCAATGCTACTCAATGGATTTTTTTATTCTCCCAAGGCTTAAAGTCACGTCACCGTGAGAGACTTTCTCATGAGGGTAGATAATATGAATTACATCCATACTTTTCAATGAGGTAACAGTGTTCATTCATTTCTGCATTCATGTCTGTCTTATTGAAAACACACCAGCTGGTTGAAAAAAGTATGGAACCATTTCCTAAGTTTCCTAAGATCCACAGATCATAAAATAAAAAAAACTGCTTTATTTTATTCATTAAAATGCATGAACATGAATTTATGGTGGCTTCCAATCCAACATGCAGGTAAAAAGGTTTATGTGCTGCAATATGGTCCAAAGCACACTAACACATTGTGACAGAAGCGCATTACATTTGGATAAAACATGACTTTGCTGTCAGCACCTCCCCAGTACAGCAGCACTGTGAAATTCTCTAAAGGAAAGTGGAGACAGTCACCCAGTCTTTCTCCCAAAAACCACCTCTCTGACGTCAGCCAGCACAACATTTCTAAATTTCAGAGGCTATGAAAGGTCAAAGCTTCTCTTGGTATTCATCTGTGCAAAATTGATGGTAGATGGTAGCTCTGAATGCTTTCAAGTGCATTTGTACAAGAAAACGAAGCGTATTATTTATAAACAAACTATTCCAATGAGTCATGGAGAGGGTGAATATTAAAGAGACTATGAGGGTGCATTTTATGCTTTCATATGACACTACATACTGTAACTTTATAACACTACAAGATATTCTAGTCAGATAAAAGCATCAAGGCTGTAATACAAGAATAATTTTGAGAACTAGAAGCATGTCATATTCACTTTTTTGAAAGAAAAAATTAACACTATATTTTAAATATAAACAAAGGGATACTTGTCACATATTTTTGTTTTTTAACTACTGTGGTTATTAATCAGATACATAAAAGTCAGTTTATGTATAGATAAAGACTTGGCAAAAAAAAAAAAAAAAACTATTTAACGTTTCAACTATCAATGCCCAGACGAAAAAAAAGAAAAGAAAAAAACTTGCTCAGTTAACTCATACTGCCCTTTTGTGACAACATGCCCCAATTTGCAGGGAAGGCAAAACTTCCTTCAATATATAACTGTTTAACCAAAAGATGATAAATTACTATATTATATGTATATAAAATACTATTTAAATGTTTGGGGTCAGCAACATTTTTTAATGTTTTCCAAAAAAATAAAAATAAAACGTGATTTTTTATTTTATTTTATTTTTTCTGTGATGGGAAATTTTTAGCAGTCATTACTCCAGTCTTCAGTATTATATGATCAATCAGCAATAATTCTTATAAGCTGATTAGAATTTTTGTTTGGTTATTATAAAGTCACTTTTGATCAGTTGAATGCATCCTTTCTGAATAAAAACACTGCTCCTTCAAGTCATAAAAAAATTATAACGGAGCATATTATGTGTTATATATGCATCTTAGCAATGAGAAATATTTAAAGCAAATACGATTTGTGCCAAATGTGATCATGCATAAGCAGCTGATGTATCATCTAGCAATATTTGCAAACACCATCATTTAGACACAGCTAAGACTCCCATCTGTGTTAAAATGAAAAACAGCACTGTAAGTTAATATATTGCAGATAGCACCACAGTGTAATGAATTTTTGAAGTGCAGCTACTTTAAGCATCATGAAGAATAATTAGTTACAGGTTGCATAAGCTGAAGCCAAATTAAACCATGTGCAAAAAATGTATAAATCAATAAATATTATAACTGCTTATGGCGCAGAGCAGCGCACTCATCTATCATGCCATGCAATAAAGCCTCTGGGTTCGTGAGGTATCATCTTACTTGAAATAAATTAACGCTAGTGTGGAAACCATCTGTCCATGAACACAAGCCTCCTGGTTAATAAGCAAGTTTTTGAGGGTAACGCAGTCTCCCAGCATGCTACGGGAACAGGATCAAAATACCTCAGGGCCATTTGCACATCACTATGATTCAGAGAGGAGGTTTGAATTAGCATTTACCTTTCAAATCACTCATTCTAGTGACAGCAACTGTCAGGAAACGGCTGGGCTCATTAGAGGGTGACTTCAGGTGCTGTGTCAAATGCCTGATGCATCCACTCGAACCCTGCAATCACATAGGCTGCCTGGACTTGAATGAGACATGTTCGGAATACTTGATGTTTGCATTTACACCGGAAGCGTAATGCATTTCATTTAGATATATTAATATTTTTTACTCATTTTACTATTTTTATTTTTCTAATTCTAGTTTCCTCAAAGGTAACAATTTCTTCCCCTTTAAAATAAATACAAATAAATATAATGAATCTATTACTGTGTGGAATGATAAAGTCATAAATGCTCATTCCATTTAATAATACAAAAAAAAGACATGGGAGGTGTCTGAATTCATATGGCTGTCAGGATTTGTCAACATTGCACATATTCAGTGAATTTTACGCCTCGGACAGGTCCAATTTATTTCAATTAAAACAACGAGCATGGTGACAGCAGGTGTTGGGGATCCAGCCTTTCATATGGAGAGCTTTTCATGCAGTTGGTTGATCTGATACAGACACCCGCCAGGACGAACCTGAAGTGCAGTCTTCATCGTGAGGGCCTATTACCACAGGTGAGTGAATGAGTGATCAGAATAGAGCCAGACAGCGAGGACAGATCGGCTTCAGAATTAATTGTCCATGAAAAGCAGCAGCTTTGAAACGGAAGACGTTCCAGGCTAATTTTCAAACCAACCGAGACAATTTATTCCCACTGGCACGGGGACTTGTGCAAACTACGCTCCGTTTACACTGACGAGCCGGATTATGACGGGTTGTCACAAAAGATCTATTGGAAAGATCGGTCAGTCCCCATTTGAAATGTTAGCCTGCTAAAATAATGACATTAAAGCCAGAGAATAGTTGTAATGGATATGAGACATGTCCAGAGAGTTTTCCAAGTGTGTTTCTCCCTGAAAGCAGTGGAGCAAAATATGATCTCAGCTTGGGGGGAAAAAAACTGTGCCACTCTAATCGCATTAGCTACTTCACTGAGGCTTGGGCTTGGTGCAGCCTGCATGAAGAAACTGAAGACCACCTATGTATTTCCTTCCACCCATATATCATTGTGCATTTCATGCCTCCAAATCAAACAAACATATAAATAAACACCCTTAACACAGCTGGGTGGTCTTGGACAGGAAAGCAGGGCCATCAATAGTGAATTTTTCACAGCTTGCAAATGTTTATTAAATGACCTTTGGGCATTCATGCCGTCAACACAGCATAATAAACATCCGATTTTGTCACTCAATCACAAGCTGATCTGAATTTAAACTAAATTAAATTCAGCAAAATTTGATTACATCCACATCTATTTTACCGAGGGATAAAATAAGATCAATTTTTGCAAAAACACTGCCACAATCTATTAGCTAGACTATTTTTTCCTCATACTCACAGAAGAAATATTTGTATTGAATAATTAACAAATCTATTTTGGTTATTAAATAATGGACTGTCTGAGTTAATAGCTCCATGCTTCTTAGCCACCCAGCTGAGTTTCTATATTTAGGGATATGAAATGGAATAAAACTCATTAAATGAACCCCAGTGTATTTTGACAAGCTCTTATATCACATTCATCTGAAAGCTGAGTTCAGCACTTTGCATTTTATAATGTAATTTTAAATGAAAGCAAAATAGTAGCCCAGTGCTACACAAACTCCCCGTGTGCACACATATACCCAAGAACACATAACAAAAGAAAGCAATGTCTTACTCAAGCATACATACCATAGCTACATACTGCCTTTCTAACATTTATCTCTTGCTGGCAATATAAAGTGAGCTTTTCTTTTTACCAGAGATAAAAATCAAAGCGCTGCCACTGTCTTTTTGAATTACTATCAATTTAATAAAGGACCATGGGAGCAACAACATCCCCTCTGTCTTTAGTTTTTTCTTAAGCTCCATTCTATTTTAAAACAATATTCATGCAATAATAATCCCCACTTCAGCAGAAGTAAACACCTAGTCCGCTACAAAAATAGTATTGCAACCACATTCACACCAAAACATAACCCCCAGACAAGATTTCATAGATACAATTATAGATTTGTTTATTAAAAAGGTTAATGAACTGAGTTATAGTTCCATAATTAACATATTTATATTTAAATAAAAGAATTGAAATAATTACATAATAATATTTGATATGTTTATTTGTTTTACTAGTTTTAAGTAATAATATAATTAATATAATTGTGTTGTATATATTAGAAATTGCAATAAATGATAACAGTAAAACAAAGTTCTTAAATAGTTATAATTAAATATTAAATGGTTATTCTACTATTAAAGACTGAATATTAAAGTATGTAATATAATTGAAAAATATATTTTATGCATTTAACAATTTTATTTTCAATATTACAGAAACGTTTAATGAACAAGTGTCTAGTGAAAATTTTAAGAAAATCAATTAATCAAGCAATCAATCCATACATATTTTGTGGTTGGGCCAATTAAACTATTGACACTTTTTTCATTTATTCACTTTTCATATATGGTAAATTATGCATTAAAGGAGTCATATGATGCGAAAAATGTTCTTTCTCTTTATAAGTGTTAAAAGCTCTTGGTGCATAAAGAAGATCTGTAAAGTTGCAAAAACTAAAGTCTCAAATCCAAAGAGATATTCTTTATAAAAGTTAAGACTTGTCCACGCCCTCCTAAAATGCCTCATTTAATCACACCCCCACATCTACATCACTGTGTGGAAAGATTTGTATAACACTGCTGAAATGTTCCTGCAAAGAAAGAAGGCGTAACTTTTATTCTCACTGTAGTATTGTTGTTGCTGCAGTGTTGTGGAGATGCTGTGTTTCATTGTGAAAGCAAAACTATTTCGTTTGGCCTTCCAAAAGAGGACAATATCCGCTTCATCATGCCTAGAGCTGATCCGTGCTGGTCGCGGAGGAAATACATCAACTTCGCACTGTGGATCATCGGATCGATTTTTTACCATGGATGAAGCGGAGTTCAGCCCGGGGGAATTCACATGTGTCCTTCGTTGAATCCGCCGGGCACACCGTTCACTAACCCGCTGGCCGTTCCTCACTCAAGCCCGCAGTGTGTGATGCATTTTATGGAAGACTGTTTCCTGAACCAATAGCCTACAATGGGTCTGTGCTCAAAGGCTGTACTTTAAAGTAAGGCTCTTCCAACTTTGCAAGCACAGTCTGGCGCTCCTGATTCACAGTCTGTAAGTATGTTTTATATTTAAAGAATTTGCCACTGATGATTCAAACGCGAGTTTTGAGCAGTGTAGAGTATAACAGAGTATAAGTCATTATATTCAGTAATTATATGCCCACTGGATGCAACAAATGTTTTGTTTATAATGGGTTACATTGGTTTTGTCTTGGGCGACGCTAGGGCCACACGATAAATCGCATGCAAAATTTAATGTGCACTTATCATCACATGTTAAGGGGAACAACATTTCCGTCACACGGTTGAAGTATTCAGCCAATCACAACGCACTGGATAGCTGGCCAATCAGCATATACCTTGTTTTTTAGACCGAAGAGCTTTGTAAAAATCAACGTGTTGAAACTACATAAACACATTGCATTACACCAATTACACAACCATGTTAATTTTAGCATTAATTTTAGAAAGTTTCTTTCCCCCCTTTTGTTCCATGAAACAGTGTATAAATGATATACATGTCCCTTTAAATGGAGCAATGCTTCACTGAACACAGGCTTCTGTGGCAAAGAGAAGTGGATTCTTTGATTCTCTGTCACAAGAGTTAAAATCGACTGTGCCAGGTCAAATAGATCCCACACAAAGAAGAACCTCATCCTTATCTCCTGCTGCCAGTTTTAGCATCAAGCAGTTGTAGGTAATTCACGGACGTATGTTGTGATTTTTATCCATGACAGGAGTTACACATGAGTACAAGTAAAGCATTGGCGCTCTCAGTCATCGATCTGCTGCGTGCTGCGTAACACGGTCGGTTTGTAAATCAGGCGTCCCGGACGGGCAGCACTGGTAATGCTGTCTCACACAGGAGCGAATACACACACACACACACACACACACACACTGAGGAGGCCATTCATCATCCTTGAGATGAGAACACGGGTATGCAGCAGCTCTGTATGCACGCTCTGAACAAACACTAATCTATAAACGCCCTCTTAATCAGGCAGACGGATTGATTGATGTCATAAAGAAATACAGCATATCGTAAATCAGTTTCTCACAGTTTTAAACATCAGGATCAATCAAGTTCTTGTGAATTTACATTTAGGAAAAAGAAAGAGAAATAGGCCTATATCAAGTCTAACATAACATTAGGTCAGCAAATGTGCTTTTGATCTACAGACTTTCACTAAATGTCAGCTTCATTCAAACTATCTCTGGTTCCCATGTCAGATCAGTGAAGACTGACATTGTCTCATTAAATCAGTAATAAAATTAATATGAATAAATAAAAAAATACATTTATATTTGGCATAAAACACAATAGCTATCCTGTATTTTATTAAACTACTTATATAATGATTTAGGAGACTTTGAGGTGTTTATGCATCATTTTTGTTTTTATTCCTCAAATCTCAGTATATGGAAACAATACAGGTTTATAAAACACCAGAAAGAACCATTATCAGTGGCAAATTCAAGCTAAGAAGAAAGAAATTTATGTTAACTTGCAGATGGATTTACAAGAAAGGCATATCCCACAGGAAAAGCCCACCATAACAACAAAGGCTTCTGAAAACGGATCTTAAATTATTCACTTGTAGATTTATTCATTGTTTTCCTGTGTGTGAAATTAGACCGTAAATCAAACAGTGACCCTATTCTTCAACAGGATTTTGTGAGCATCACAACAGAGGTTTAAAAGCAAAAAATGAGCGAAGCAGAGCTGTAGATGACATACGGTGTCATCTAGTGGCTATCATAACATATTACAACATTAGTGATGGCTGTGAAAGCTTCCACCAACTGTGGAAGCAAAAATAGTAATATAACAACAACAATAAATCTCATTCAGAGAAGAAGTGCATTAATATTCTGATCACAATGGTTTGAGCTTGCAACGTTCAACAATAATTGTGGCTCACAATGTTTCCACTATATGCCTTTCTTTTTTTCCCCTTTTTTTCCATCAAAAGGGTTTACAGACTTCTGAATTCTGGTTCTATTTATTATTATAAAATACAATTAATTATAAATAAATAAATATAAATCAATCATATTGAAATATTTTATGTTATATAAAACTATACAATAAAAATTAGTACATTTTAATAAATATACAATAGTAATAATTAAAATATATACATAAATAATAAAAATATAATAATATAATGCTAAATCTCTTTAATGTAATGCTCTATATTTATTAGAATTACAAATAAATTTTAATAAATATATAATTTCAGTACTTACAATTAATATAACATTAATATATACAATTAAAATAAAACTAAAACTCTAAAAACTAAAAATAAAACTAAAAATATGACTTCTTGGTTTTTTTTGTGCCAGTGAAAAAAACTGACAGGGAAAAATGTTACCTGTTAAATGTTAAAATGTTAACTTCTAAAAAATTTCCTAAAAAAACTATCCAACTGCACCGGCAGAGGAAAAACAAACAACCCCCCCATTTGCCATTTTATGTTTAAAAACTAAACTGACCTACTGCACAGAAATTGAGGGCCTAAATGAAACATGAAGACCAGTGGTTGAGTAACAGACGGTAGCTTAATGTTGAGACACTGCAGAGTCACAATGTCAAGAGGAAGACGTACTGTAATAACCACCATTATCTGCTAGAATGAACACACTCAAACACACACACACACACACACACGGCGGCCCTAATGGTCTGCCCTGTAATCCAATGTCACACGTCACACAACAGATGACAGCTGAAAGTGACTACTTTATCAAAATGAGGCCTCGGCTTGGGATGAAATAATAATGGGACAGGATGTGAATATACACTTGAGACACTGTTAAAACTGCAGACCAATTAATTCATGACAACATCTGATTACAGAGCAGAGTATTTCATTATAGCAACCAATCTTCTCTAACAGCCAGAAACGAGAAGATAATTTATTTCAACTGGAGATCCACACACACACACACACACTAGATCATACAAACTAAATCATTTATACTGTAAACAGAAAAGGGCTGTACCCAAGGCAGACACCGTATAGGATACACAGGGCTCAACAGCAAGGCTTTTATTACTTCGGATATAGCTGGTCCAGCAGTTTTTTTGTTTTTTTTTGCCATGTCAACATTTTAACTGGCCCCAGTGTAAAATTAAAGTAAAATAAAGTAAAAATAATGTAAAGTAAAACTCTGAGTATGTGGTTATACGGCTGATAGTTAATCTATGAACTACAAGGCCTTTATATCAACCAAATGTTCCTCTGTGTCAGTCAAAATGTCTGGCAACCAGATTATTTTGTATGTATGCTAAAAGACGTGCATCTTTATCTGTGCCATGCATGGCTCGAAGCGCTATCGGTGGGATTAATAGTTTGCCTCTTCACAGTCGTGGATGAAGAATGCCATCTAGTGAGAGCCCAGAGAACACAAGCAGGGCTGCCAACTGCAGTATATCCCTCAACGCCTCAGTACCCCTGAGAGATTGAGAAGTGGATAAGAACAGCAAAGAGAGAGAGAGAGAGAGAGCTAGAGTGAGAGGGCTTACACGGTAGGTGGACACGCAGAACTGGTATACCATATGTTAGAATCACCCCTGCCGAAAGCCAAAACAGCTCAGAGCATTTCAAGGCTAAAACATCAAAAGGAGTCAGAAGGGAACATGTGACATCTTCACTGCAATGCAGGACATGCAGAAATGCACTATATGGCCACCCGAAACACCACATCTATATGTGCTGCATGTGTGCTACTTGGGTTTAATATACAGATTTCAGAAGGTTTCCCCTTACATTTCCACTAGCTACAGGGATTTCTCTCCGTTTAGATCCAAAAGCATCAGTGAGGTCAGGCGCTGATGATGGGTGATGAGCTCTGGCTTATCCAGCCATGATTTTGCATTCAAACTCATCCCGGAGATGTTCAGTCGGGGTTTATGCCTGGGCTTTATGCCATGCAATGTACTTCAAGTGTCAAGAAAGGGAGGAAGGGGGGGCTACTAATGTGAAAATGCAATGTTTAATAGTCAAAGCTCAAGGCTGGTAACCGCAAGGTTGCTGGTTCAATCCCCACAAGCAGCTGGCACTTACAGCTGACCCTTTGAGTAAGTCACTTAACCCCTGAATGCTTCGAGATTACCTTGTGAAATGTAAATCATGTGAAAGTAAAGTTCTAATGCCTTGTTTATTCTGTGTATTTTTCTTATATTAAGTTCAAATTAAATGAAGACAGAATGTAAATGTAAAATGTAAAATGTGAAATGTAAATCATGTGAAAGTAAAGTTCTAATGCCTTGTTTATTCTGTGTATTTTTCTTATATTAAGTTCAAATTAAATGAAGACAGAATGTAAATGTAAAATGTAAAATGTGAAATGTAAATCATGTGAAAGTAAAGTTCTAATGCCTTGTTTATTCTGTGTATTTTTCTTATATTAAGTTCAAATTAAATGAAGACAGAATGTGAAAGCGAGTGGATGAAATGTAAAATTTTTATATATATGCAAATAGAAAATATGAATTACATTTCATCCACTCTCTCTATACACACACACACACACACATACATATCTGTATTTGTGTGCATGTGTGTGTACTATATAGAGAGAGAGAGACAGAGAAAGATAATTTAATTTGAACAAAACTTTAACACAAGTAGAAAATCATGGTACAAATCAAAACCATAATTTAAGGCAAAAGCAAATCACATAAATGTAAAAACCAAGTCAGCTTCAAACAAACAACACAAAGCACCGTTACAACACCAAATATTTCAAAGGTGTCAAGATCGTCTATATGCTCATAATAATTAAAATCAATCAATATCCTTGCATGTACCATATAAAAAAAAATAAACCAAAAAAAAAAACATTCTGTCCCTGGTAATGTTCAACTTCTTCCTGCTTATATAAAGACAGAGAGAGAGCACGCATCACAGCATTTATTACTGATTTGACCATCATTAGCTTTATTAAAAAAAAAAAAAAAAAAAACCTACTTTATTGGTTATTTGAAAAATAAAAAATTCAGTGAAAGCCGTCCTGCAAATCCAGCAGGATGTTTCACCATAGGAAACAGTGGAGATGCTGCTTTAATCATTTGTCTCTCTTAAAATTCTGTGTCCCTTGAGCACTGAATGAAAGCATTATCTGCATAGATAGTCCAATTACAGGTTACTCGGGATCTACTGCCTGCTTGTCTGCCCATTTACAAAGATCAATATGTCTGGTTCTCTAAGGACCAGTTGTTTTGGTCACTTTCCAATATGCTCTTTCTGTTTCACTCGATGTGTCTGCTTTACATATTCACCTAATTTCTGTCTGTTGCTGTGAGGGTCAGAATATAGATTTAAAATCTCACTCAAAAAATGTATCTTCCTGTGGCCACTGTGTCCAACCCCCCATCTGCTCAATTACACCGTGTGTGAGATGCCTTTTTTGTCTTTGAGTCAGAATCGGGGATATAGCGGGGTGCAAAATTAACAGTAACAACTGCCAATGGAAGGGAAGCTGGGAATTTATTTGCTGTAAATGATGATGGCCATAAAATTGTAGAGTTATTATAATTAGAGAGAGAGAGAGAGAGAGAGAGAGAGAGAGAGAATGAAGACAATTTGGAATTGAGAAACATGCATTCCAAAAAAGGAGGGGAAAAAAAGACAACCAGTAAGCAATTTACTCAGCCTAGACTTTCTACCAAGTTTGTTTGAATTATTTTACTTTCATGTCATTCTTTTCAAATGTTAGTTTTAGTTTCATCACCATGATGACATTTATGACTAGGACTAAAATATTAAAAAACTCCTTGAAAATCACAGGCAGCCTTTAAATCCTCCCAGAAGGAATCAAATTAATCCACATAACCTGTCTAACTCATACCAGAACTTAAAATGTTAACCTCCACTCCTGGAGCTCAACTAATTTATCCAGTTATGCATGTTTGACAGTTAAGCAGATTTTAAACTCACTCCACAGCTACCCACCTATCTGCAGGTGGCAGTGTACCAGTCACACAATAAACCTATCTCTGGGGGATTCTGGAACATTCTCCCCACTCCAGGCTCTGGGGAGAAGCTACAGCATGCTCAAAATAGTCCAGACGTTGACTTGTTCTGCTTTGATCAACACTACAGGACTGCAAGGACAGGGTCATTTTAAGTTGATGGAACCATTTTAATGTCAAAATGGTTTCCTGTCTCCAGCACCATCTCACAGGTCTGTTTTCCCGATGAAGAGTTCATAATCTCAAACGTGCATTTTTTATTTACTTATTTAAATGTGCCCTAAATGGTGTGATACAACACCTGTCCAGGTGACCAGTTCAGTGGGCTTGGTGGAAGTTTAAGAAAACAGTCTCCACACAAACACGCACACCACTATCGCTCCCACACGAGCCCCATGTTATCTCTGGGCGTGGAAAGAGCTTAGTCTACAAAGGAGCGAAGGCGGGATAATTTTTTTTTTTTTTTTTTTTTTTACAAAAGTTAGAGATGGGGGGGGGAGAAAGAAGCAATTTCTTGGCTTTTAATAGAAGGAATTATACCCATGCCCACCATGTGGCAGGAATCCCTGTGTGCTTGTATAAATACCTTTAGCTACAGCTTGATCCACAGAACCAAATCAAGCATCCTAGCATAAAGCTGATAGCATAAAAGACCTCATTTTTAGCAGGGGAACAAATGAGCTTCAATGCGAACTGAAAAACATCCCCTAACTTGATGGAATCAACTGCACTCTTTCCTTTTGTATCCTCAACCAATAACATATGGTTCACAAACTCGGCAGCAGATGCTTTGAAGAAGAAGAAGATGGAATAGATGGTGAAATCAATTTCAGGGTCACCACTGTTCTTGCGAGGAAAGATAGTATTCTCAATGAATGGCATTCTTTCACTTTGCCAACTAGAAAACACACATCCATTTGGGTATTGCATGTTGTAATCATAAAGAAAAAGCATTCACATGCATCAGCTAGTGTTAGACTTTGTGCTATTTTTTAAGTTATACACCTGTATGAATAAGAACTATTTAGATCTTTCTTTGATTTGAATTGCTTTACAAGTCCTTTTTCTTTTTGCCTACAATGGCTGTCTGATTCATGAAGCATGTAAATGTATTCCTTACATAGCTATCTGTTACTAGCATACAGTACACCAGTTAAAAAAACTAAATCAATCCAAGTAATGTAAGCCACAAACCATACTGTACTAAGGAATCAAAAAACACTCTAAAAAACCTAAAAGAAATTCAGGAGGAATGAACTGGCTCAAACATGAAGAAATACTGTAGACCTTAGCCAGGGTAGATACCATTTTGAATTGTATGTGGCTGAAAACAACAAGACTGTGAGGGATAGACATTAAGGTTCTAAGGACCATGTTTTTTTTAATTTTTAATTTTAATTTTTTTTTTATCAAAAATGTATATGTTGTTACTGAAACAAAGATAGAGCAGAGAGAAACCAGGAAATGTTTGAGTGTGAATCAGAAGTGGAAATGGATCCAAGCTGAAATTTTCAACATTTTGTCTACAGTATCTTGCCCCTGAAATAACAAAATCAGCCGGCACCAAATCATAATAGCAAAATGGCCTGCAATTACTAAACATTTTCCTCCCAGAATATTGATGTTTAACACCCTGCAACTGTTGGACTGCTTGAGCAATTTAGCCAGGCTAATTCACATTGAGATAATCAAGATGTGGAATTAATGTCTGGAACACCACCTGCTAAAATTTCATCTTATGTCTCTCTCCTGTCTAGCAACTCCTGAAGTCGCAGGGTGACAAAGACAGATGCCTGGACATGGGCTGCCAAGTCTACGGCAACCGCAGACACTTCCCTGAAGAGCTGGAAGGTGGAGGAAGACAAGGGAGATGGGAGAGGACAGGTGGTGCACCTTGGAGGGACAGAGTGGCAGGACGGGAGCAGCCAAGTAGAGAACACAGGATAGATGAGACCTGAGAAGAAGCAGTCTGCTGTGACCAGCTCTTAACAAACTCCGCCTTCAATAGGAAGCATCAACTTGTAGCCTATTCTGAGTTCATGTCCTTCAACTTCAGACAAATTTCAGGCCACTTCTATTCATGTTTTGTTCCATAGATTCCATTTATTCTCATGTGGATTTTATAAACTCTTACTCTGAAAAGTTACTCTTAAAAGTTCTATCCTGTAGGATGCAGATGTTCTGAAAAAAAGGGGCTGATGGCCAGCATCCACAATTGGTCTGCAGACTAGGACTATCAAATAGATTTTTTTTTTTTTTATATACACAGGGTTCCTACTCCTTTTAACCAATTAATTCATATGATTTTTGATTTTTTGAGAAAATTATAAAAAAAAAAAATGGAAAAACAATTTAAGGCCAGCTAACTATTGCTTGATCTCATACATTTGTATGTAAAAAAAAAAGGAAAAAGAAAAGTTCAGCTTAATATTTTCTGGTTCCTCCTTTGCAGGCTTGAAAAAAAAAATATAATAACAATTTACAATGATATTTCAAGATTTTCCAGTACACCTGTAACCCCTTAATAATTGTTTTTTTCTCAAACACAATAAACAGCTGTAAAATCAAGTAAAAAAAACAGTACAGTTGTAGGTATTAAAGATTAGTGAGTCATAACCTTAACTGTAGGATTTCTGTTAGAGTCCCAGTGTTGAACGAATCAGTTAAATTATGTAATCCAGTGGCCCCTTTTGATGGAGACCAAGCATTCATGTTGGCACAATAGGAAGCATTCTTAATATTTTATCAGACATTTGCAGCTCCCTTAACTGGCAGAACCATTCTGATCTCTTTTAGGGATTTCAATTTCTTTAAATCTCCAACTGCAATAAGCACATGACTTGGCCAGGCAAACTCATGAATGCTACTTTTGCCATGCAAACCTTTCAGACAGCTCCCTGAATGCCTGCACTGGAACCATGTACAGAAACCTAAAGCTGAGGGTCCTTATCCCGGTTGCAATACACATATACAGTATTGTTCAAAATAATAGCAGTACAATGTGACTAACCAGAATAATCAAGGTTTTTAGTATATTTTTTATTGCTACGTGGCAAACAAGTTACCAGTAGGTTCAGTAGATTCTCAGAAAACAAATGAGACCCAGCATTCATGATATGCACGCTCTTAAGGCTGTGCAATTGGGCAATTAGTTGAAAGGGGTGTGTTCAAAAAAATAGCAGTGTCTACCTTTGACTGTACAAACTCAAAACTATTTTGTACAAACTTTTTTTTTTCTGGGATTTAGCAATCCTGTGAATCACTAAACTAATATTTAGTTGTATGACCACAGTTTTTTAAAACTGCTTGACATCTGTGTGGCATGGAGTCAACCAACTTGTGGCACCTCTCAGCTGTTATTCCACTCCATGATTCTTTAACAACATTCCACAATTCATTCACATTTCTTGGTTTTGCTTCAGAAACAGCATTTTTGATATCACCCCACAAGTTCTCAATTGGATTAAGGTCTGGAGATTGGGCTGGCCACTCCATAACATTAATTTTGTTGGTTTGGAACCAAGACTTTGCCCGTTTACTAGTGTTTTGGGTCATTGTCTTGTTGAAACAACCATTTCAAGGGCATGTCCTCTTCAGCATAGGGCAACATGACCTCTTCAAGTATTTTAACATATGCAAACTGATCCATGATCCCTGGTATGCGATAAATAGGCCCAACACCATAGTAGGAGAAACATGCCCATATCATGATGCTTGCACCTCCATGCTTCACTGTCTTCACTGTGTACTGTGGCTTGAATTCAGAGTTTGGGGGTCGTCTCACAAACTGCCTGTGGCCCTTGGACCCAAAAAGAACAATTTTACTCTCATCAGTCCACAAAATGTTCCTCCATTTCTCTTTAGGCCAGTTGATGTGTTCTTTGGCAAATTGTAACCTCTTCTGCACATGCCTTTTTTTTAACAGAGGGACTTTGCAGGGGATTCTTGAAAATAGATTAGCTTCACACAGACGTCTTCTAACTGTCACAGTACTTACAGGTAACTCCAGACTGTCTTTGATCATCCTGGAGGTGATCATTGGCTGAGCCTTTGCCATTCTGGTTATTCTTCTATCCATTTTGATGGTTGTCTTCCGTTTTCTTCCACGTCTCTCTGGTTTTGCTCTCCATTTTAAGGCATTGGAGATCATTTTAGCTGAACAGCCTATCATTTTTTGCACCTCTTTATAGGTTTTCCCCTCTCTAATCAACTTTTTAATCAAAGTACGCTGTTCTTCTGAACAATGTCTTGAACGACCCATTTTCCTCAGCTTTCAAATGCATGTTCAACAAGTGTTGGCTTCATCCTTAAATAGGGGCCACCTGATTCACACCTGTTTCTTCACAAAATTGATGACCTCAGTGATTGAATGCCACACTGCTATTTTTTTGAACACACCCCTTTCAACCAATTCAACTAATTGCCCAATTGCACAGCCTTAAGAGCGTGCATATCATGAATGCTGGGTCTCATTTGTTTTCTGAGAATCTACTGAACCTACTGGTAACTTGTTTGCCACTTAGCAATAAAAAAATATACGAAAAACCTTGATTATTCTGGTTAGTCACATTGTACTGCTATTATTTTGAACAATACTGTACATGCAATATAAATATACATACACACATACATACACACACCTGCACTTTCCAAATTCAAGTATCTGTTTCTGCATGCAAAACACCAGAATCCATTTTACACCATGAAGAATATCACATTGTTTACAGCCGTGGAAGGCCTTATTTCCAAAGAATGAATGAGGCGAACATGTTTACGGCGGGTTTGGAAATTATGGGAAACTATTATCAGCCAGAGTCTCAATCACCTCCTTCTGCAAATCAACAGCCACAATGCAGAGCAGCAATGAACAAAGCATTTTGGGGTTCCTTTGTCCAGGTGTATTTCAAAAACCTTCATGATGTTCATGACTCATGTCTTAATTTCCTCTTTTCCCTGTGTTTCAAAAGGCATCTATCACATGGCTTGCCAAGACATTCAGATTTCCCATTTATGTCGACCAGGTAGCGCAAGTCTGTAGCATCGTGGCGTGAGGGTGAATGTGAGGTGAGACAGAGATAGAGGTGACACTTGAAATGTAAGGAAGATGCTTTCTGTGCACAAATAAATAGCATCTTTTTATGCTACCTGTCAGCATGTTTAACAGCTGTTGCCTTACAGTGCCACAGCCCATAAATCGCGGTTACAAAAACCATCCGTCGCCCCAGGCCTGATAACATACTGTGTGTTCCACACAGCCTGCCAGACACAAGCTGAAGCCTTCTGCTCATCCTCGCACTGCCTCTGACATTAAACAGACACATCCAATATAATCCAAATTCACCAGATGTTTGTTGCAGAAACTTCAGAGAAACAAAGATGAATCACATAAGTTTAAAAGTCACAACATTCCATTAAATGTTAATACTTGGCATAAAACTTTGGAAAAACTGTAAATCTACCTCGGATTTTTGAATATTTTACTTGCAAATGAGGATTTGAGCAAATTTGTCTACAATATCTGCACGTTTCTGGCAGCATGTGAGCTGAAATACTGACAAATCTGGAACAGTATATCTCTATATTGCAGAAACAGATGCTAGTATGCTATTTGCAAGTAATGTGCCAGAAATCTCACCAAATGTCATTTTAAAAGTTGATCATTGATGATGACAAAGCTGTATATTAGCAATTTCTTAAATTGATTTTAACGATTAATTGTTGAATTTCAATCATTAAGACCAGAATATTTTACCAGAACCTGCTTTACTAATCAAATAACCCACTTAGCTGACTGTATCATATTATAAGCCACAGCGTACTTAAGAGGGAGTAAATGAGCCAATGCTGGGCGCCACGGACTAGACAGCCAGTAAATAACAAGGGGATCCTCTTCCCTTTTGACAAGGAAACGCCTCCAATAAATGAGAGCTGTAGTGAGGTCAGGCCGGCAGAATCTAGCCACGTCATGAAGAGGCCGTGTGCTCCACTCTGCTTTCACAAGAATTGAAACCCGACTCTCTGACCACTTCCAACATCTTGGGACTACACAGAAATAACCCTCCGAGCGGGAAAGATGTCAGTGTTGTAGTGCACCAGCCTGCATCAAACCAGGACCTTCCTGCTGAACTCACTGAGCCATGTAAACAAGCTGCTTTCAGCCTTTTCACATTCACAGTTTGTGCAAACACTTTGAAAAGCAAACAGAGTCTCGGACTTTAAAATCTAAATTATTCTGAAAAGTCACTGAAAATCATGTGACATTGTACAAAATGCCGCCAATACAGGAAAATGCTGGAGAAAAAGACTAATTATCCTCAATAGCAGTTAAAAGGAATGTTCTGAGTTCAATATGAGGCAAAGTCACAACACATCTTTTCTTCTGTATTATGATGTATTTTGAAGTGAAACGAATCAATAATGTAGAATAAAACATAGGGCATTTCTTGGTTCAGTCTAAACGAAATCAAAGTTATCTGTTCCATGATAAACTGTTTTAGTCCTAACCACTTGCAAACACAACAGCTTTTGGATTCTATTTATAAAAGTGACTACTAACACTCAACAACTCAATGGACGGAGGTACTAATGGCCATGTATTAGAACATCGCACATGGACAGATGTAGCTATTAGTTCATGTTTGCCTGATAAGAGTTCTTAATAATAACTGAATTGTTTATCATAAAATCAATTATGATAAACACTGTAATTAAATTAATAAATGCAATAATTATCATTTATGCCACTATCTATAATTAAATAATATCCCATATGAGAAAACGCATTAGTGCAAATTACAAAGTCGTACAGAGGTGCCATAAGGCAATATGAATTTCTTAGTTTTTAATTGTTAAAGTTGACGAGTTATCAACATCTAATTAACTTAAAGATGCTGTAAATGAATCATGATGACAAGTATATGTTAAAAGTAATTTGTGGACTATAATCTCCCCTGAAATGGTGACCTCAGAATAAGGAGTCTCAAATAATGTATCTGTCATTTTTTTCTGAAAGGTGATAAAGTCAGGGAAATTAATAGGTTGACATATTCTCTGTGGTAATCAACATGCTGCCACAAATACGGTAAAACTTAATATGCATTGAAGACTTAAAATTACTTGGCGCCTGTCTCGGGACAATATCACTGAGGGATGTCATTCAAAAGGATCAATGAACCGCAATCAAGTCCTCTTTCACTTCCTGTGCCAGTTCCACGGTGTTTAGCATTTAATTGCTGCCCCGCTCTACACCAGCTTCCCGCCATCTGATTACTGCAGAGGGAACAGCTGCTCAGGGTATCCTGCAGAGCAACTAAAAGAAAGGGAGAGAAACAGCGAGTTCACATGGGAAAGGTTGCAATGCTTGCACTGCAACGGCCACAGGATCTTCTCCTATTCTTGAATGTCTGGGAAATAAACATTTATTCTGACCACACGACATGTCTTATGTTAACCTGCTTTGATTATAGTTAACCACAGGAGCAATTTAAAGGAATAAATGATGATTTAAGTGGCCACGATTAAGAAGATGAGCATCATTTTCCTCCATTTTACGCTCCACTTTCGGGTTTAGATGTGCCAGCTTCCTGTCTACGCACATAAGATGTGTGAAATGAAATATCGTGCCGTGCTTTGTGATTCAATCTGGAAAAGGCATCAATAACTCACTTGGGTATAGCAGAGGATCTTGGTTGAGCTTCATTGAATGTGTTCAGTAGTGCATTCTGCTCCTGTTCTCAATAGTGCAACAACAGTTATTGAAGATCTGGTGCATAAACACATCGGTTTTCCCTTCATCTCTGTCTGCAGAAAAGACATTCATAACTTCAACATGCCTTCCTCTATTGCGATACTCAATAGTAATTTCTGTTCATTACCCTTTGGTTTTCTGTGACATAGGTATAAAACATATTGACTAAGTTTCAACAGAAAATGTCATTTCCGTTTGAGCCGCCATGTGCAAGGGATGTCAAGTTGATCAATAATTTGTGCAATTAATAAATGTCAGTGTGTAATAAGTGTTGTGATATCCACCAGTGTGGTTATCCAAAGACATTCATCAGTCAAGACAAAAAGCTAGCAAAAAAGGCAATCCCGCCTGATTCCTAGGACAAATTTATCCTTACACAGGATGGACACAAACGACCATTGTGGCTCGACAGACAGTTAAATTGATCAGCAATGAATCGCCTACTATTATGAACGTGATATTGCTTAGCTTGTCATTGAACTATGGCTCTGTGTAGTAATCTGAGCGAGCCACTCAATCTGAAAGCACGGGATGGATATTTACTACTAATCACAGAACCGGCTTTACTGACGAGATGTGCAAGAAAATTCGATTATTTGAAAAGCCCTAACTTGAAGCAGAAAATTTGGTTTTGATGAATATGCAAACAAACCAACAACCACCACCGAACAAAACAAACATGACAACCTCCCCAGTGAAGAGCAGTCAGGAAACCACGACCAAGTTGACTGACAAGTCCTGGAAAAAATAATCAACAGTATCTATTAAATAACTTTAACAAATGCACCCATGGTTAATCAGGTGAAATTGTAATGTAATTAATAACAAAACGCCACAGTTGCCAGACAGTCCACCCAGTTTTCCCCCACTGTGCTAACAATTTACTAGCATTTATATGGACTTTGGAAAGCTGCTGATTCCACTCAGAAAATGCTTCAGTCCCACCTTTGAAGAACATTTATTTAGTTTAACTTTTTGCACATGGCCAGGACATTGTTCGTATGGGAGCTGTGATGATGTCACTGAACTCCTGCGGCGATCAAACAGTCATATACCCACCTTAGCTCCTTTTGAAGTGCGAGCTGTGTTGGACTGTTTTCTCTGTGGAGCCCTGATAAGTGCATTAATGCTGATCTGGACTCGCCATGATAACTGAGAAAGCCACCCTTCCAGCAGCCTCTTTTCACTCTTTGCTGAAGAAATGTGCCTGTCCCCTGTCTTCACACGCCCTGAGAGAATTGGCTCTGTGCTAACAAGGCCTTCTCATTAGCATTCAACGCTAATGGTCACCGATGCCCTGCAGTGTATTACTCGGATCTCCTGGTCTGAATTTTGAGTGTCAAATTGGTGTATAGTAGCAGATGAAATGAATGTGGACCTGGATGTGTAGACAGAGGTGAAGAGGGAACGTCTGCTCAAACTTGGTGGCCCTGGTTCAGCCACGGCTCTCCTGTCAATCAAGCTTAGAGCTGCGTCAGACCAGGTGTCTGCAGTGATGTGACCGCGTGCAAACGGAAACAAGCAAATCAGCCTAGGAAACAGGAAGGTTGGCACGCAATTATATAATTCTTGTCGAGCTGCAACAGTGAGTTTTAAAAATGTGTTTAAAAGCCAGCTAAACAGAAGAGCCCTTGGGTTTTGCTCACTTTATCATTAATATGCATTCTGCAAAAATAAATTAGAGTGCCAATTATGGTAAACATGGAGGAATGAGCAAACAAGCAACCAAACAATGCTCCAATAGCCTGATGATTAACCCTCATGTTGTATTTGGGGTCAGAGTAATGTGAAGGAGCTTTTTCTAGCTGATTTTACATTTAAATACAGTATATTTAACCCAAAATTACAGTTAAACATCAAAAAGACTTGCCTATGTGTGTATGCTATGTACATGAAAATGACGTGAAGCTTGCTGCTCTACACACGGTCTCATGTAAGCATTGGCATAATGTTGAGATTACCTGTTTCTCATAGAGGACGATGAGTGGACTCTTTATCACAGTTTGACAGAGATGGCCTCCCTCAAGTGCAGGGCATCAAGGTATACTCAGGGCTTAGAGCATACTCAATCCACAAGAAATAAAAGTCATGCCATGCACGGATCTCTCCCATCACAACTTTTGAGCTGGTTGTGTAACCTACTGTGTGGGCTACGCGTATCATCTCTCTCCCAAGTAGTGATTCGTCATGCCAAGTGTGTAAAGCAGAAAGCTGGCGCAAATCCGACAGCCGCTCAGAGGACTGTGTTGACGGTGACATTTCAGTGTTGTGTAACAAAACTGCCTTCAGATTGGTGCATTTGGTTTGTGATCTCTGCTCTTTTTTGGGTTTGAATGCGAGATGTGAAGTATATCGGCAAACAAGAAAACATATTTGGGTTCTTTATAACACTTCTACACTTTTCTCACACACCAGGAGCCTGATCTGGAACAGTTCAGCAGAGTGGACAGAGGTCAGACAGATCTCCAAAAGTTACTGATTTAGAATCAGGTTCCACTAACACCAGGGCCTGGGATAATGTCTTCACCAAAGTTTTTAAAACGCCGCAATGCACTGTTTGAGGGCAGGTTATAAAGTAACATAGTAACTCTGCTCTAAAACACGGCAAGAATTTTTTTTGTTGCTGCCAGAAAGAAACTAAAAGCACAAGGGTACATATTTAGTGTTTACTTGCAAGAACCTTGACACAATGACAACACTACATCTCCACAGCAAGCTCACAGAGCTCTTTTTTCCCCAAAGTGTAGTCAAGACCCTACATTAAGGTCACCGGCTTCCATCTGTCAGCAAGAATTTCCATATCGCCCATGCCCCACTTTTCTTTGAAATCTCTGAGATCTCCGACACATCATAGGCAGGATTGCCATGGAGGGCAACTTGAACGTACATTTTAGAACCTTCCCAGTACCCTCTGTTCAGGTTCCATACCTCCATAATCCTGCCAGGTGGAGGAACAGCTGATTTAGGCCTGGTGGCGTTGGCTTCATAGACTTGGCAATTTTCAACTCTAATGAGCACAGCACTGAAGAGAAGCTATCTGTCCCACTGCAGACTAACATAGGTCATAGGGGCTTAGGACACGTCTTTCAAAAGAAACAAAACTCAGCCCTTCTCTTTTTTCTTAAAAGCCTGGCAAGCTTAAAAACTCATTACTGCTGCCTTGTTGCAGAGTCAGGGTACGGTTGGGATAACCAACTTTAGGGACAGTTTCCCAACAGATATATTTAAGGTTTGTTAGGCATTGACACTGAGCCAAACAGAAACGCCTTAAGGTTTTTCTTGTAACTACGACTGATTCGGCCTTGAATGGTATTAGCAGGAAACAGTTGGGTGTTTTTTTGTGTGTGTGAAAAGTACCAGCTCTGCAGTCCCCCACTCCCCTTCATTTATTTTTCTCTCTTTCAATCTCACTTTTCTTGCCAAGTTGTTCATTTCCTGCATCCTGAGCATGGATGAGGATGATTTGGGTATTTCCTCACTGAAAAGCTTTGTGGATTCTCCACAAATCACAGGGCTCAATAAAAGGCTTGCTTTTACATGCAAACCACATTAAGCTAATACTAGGTACTGTTGATGATCGGGATAACTTAACGAGAAGAGTTACAGAAAGTTACTAAACTAAAACTAGTTAGTAAGTCAGCACACATACATTCCATAGAGCTGAAATATGGGCAAGAGAACAACAATTGCATGAAAAAGAAAATCCCATATTCAATGCCATGACTTTTGAAATCACACATAAAAGCTATTCCTGGAAAAATCTAGAGGCTCTTTCAGCAACAATAATTCAGTAGGTCTTCTAAGCTGGGTTTTCCTAAAGCCAAAAGAGAGAGGCATCCAAGCTGAATGAATGGCTGAAGGAAGTGGCGTGAATCCTCCTACCCAGCAGTGTGGGTAATTATTTTAAAAAGCTGTTTGTACTGCAGGCGACATCAGCTTACGACATGGCACAGGAACACGGATCAACACTACCTTAAGGGAAGGCACCAGAGAAATGGAGAAAGACACAGGTACAGTGTACTGTAGTGTTGTCAAAAGACCCCGTACTTCAGTACCAAGTCGGTACTAAAAAAAAATGTAATGTGACGGTACCAGGTTTCTTTAAGTACCAGTGGTACCGAGTACCCGGTCAACCCAGTTCTTGACGCATACAGCGCTATGATTTCCACGAAATTACTGCTTTAGTCCAGATGAAACAGACCATTTCACAATGTAAACACACTGTGACTTTTAGTATAGGGCAGCAACAGAACACAATACTCCATTCACACAGGACACATTCTCAACTTGGGTTTTGGAAACTAGGGTACTGAGAAGTGTGTTTAGCTTGACACCATGTCTTAGAAAATGTGAGTATGGCACTAGAGTAAACATGGCCAATGACCACAACATCCATTATTAGTAAACATGTCTATCTGGCATAGTAAATGTCCTAACAAAATGTACTATTAAGGAGAGAGGCTAGTTAAGTCCTGTCCCTGCGGACTAAACAAAAGTTCAAGAATTTCACTGTGACAGTTTAGGTTGGGAATAATGTCTCAAAATGCCAAAGTTAAATGCTCAAAGAAGTGAGAAACTAATTCAGAAGGGTCAAGGACAACATTCTTTTGATTTTGACAGCAACTCCATACCTTTGGTTGCGTTGCGCTGGAAAGTGAAGTCGCAGCACTACTGTGGAGACTGACTCTGCCGGATATAATTGTGTGTGCGCCCTGTGGACCCAATTTCCTTTTGTAACATACTTCATTAACAGTATGTTAATCTCAGGTTTGTTGATACGACTTTGAGAATCCATTTTGCTCTCATCTCTCATCAATCTTCATTCTCAACCTTCCTAATCGACAGTCTCTTGTATAGAGTGCAGAAGTTAAAAAAATGGAGCTTACAGAGGATTCGTTTGTGCCATTTACTCACTTGAAAATCTCATCCATAGCCCAGAGCTGCACCATTAACTGCACCATATGCTACGAGCGCCAAAGGAAGTGTTAGCACTAATTAATTACCATATACACGCTAACAAAGAAAAAAGGTTCTGAAGAGCTTAATGACGCAAATTACTTCAAACCATAAAAGAAAGTTTTTTGTAGATGTTCAGTATTAATGAAATTCAGATGTCTTTCCCTCTTGTACCTCAACACTGCAGGCTCGGCTGACATCTGCAGCTAATAAAATCAACAAAGATATGAGCACCAAAAACCCCTTTATTCTATAAGAGCATATCATTCCCAAGCAGAACACTGAATATACCCAAAGTTCTCGTCATACACTCAAATGGCTTTTGACTAAAATATCTTTTTCTTCCACAAAGTTCTACTGTTTATATCTGGAGGAAATTTTTTTTTATGAAATTCAGAATTGATTATAGCTTTGCACTGATAAAAGTGTCACTCAAAATAAGTTGAAAAGCACACCAAAAAAAGGAATGTATGAAAAGCAGCAGTGCATGCAAATGCGACTGCAGCAAATAAGACCACATAAAAGGATAAAGTAAAGCTTGCCTTAGAATCTATAAAGCAATAAGCCCAAAAATCATCAGACCCAGCACAAAGCAGGTGGGGTAGATAAAAGAGACAGTTACTTTACATTGTACTTTCCGTGGTTATAATTAGTAATTTTGTGAGCTCCAGATGTGTGCATGACAAAACATATTATTAAAATAAAATCTGATACAATTTTTAGGTTGAACAGACTACATAAAGAAATAAATCAAACAATGAACTAAGAAGAGAATCATACCTGATTCTGCTGATAAAGTGGCTGCCCAGAGCATATTTTAAAATATCAATGGGATGCCAGCAGTATTTGAACCGCCAACTGTTATTATACCCAAAAAGTTGGTTAACATCCTTTGGAGAACATAAAAAGCCATTTTTTTAACCAAAAACACAGATGTGGTTGGCTCTGACAGTTAACAGACGAATGCACCACTGATCATTAATAAAGGCCAATGCCAAAATCCATTCTTTTTCAGACTCATAACACACCTGGTTCAACAGTTATACTGATTTATTGAATCAGGTGTGTTAGTTTTGGCTTTGAATGAAAGCTTTCTGTCATGAAACCCAGCAAACTGGATGGAAATCAGATTACTGCACCAAATACAAAGTACAGCTGATGACAAACAAAGGTAAGTTTAATCACTTGCAAACCACAAATGTGCAGGGCACCAGGACACCAGCTAGCACTTAACAGGTTAACAATGGTCCTGAAAGCCTCCAACACAGTGGGAGGCCTTGAGTGACCTTGACTTTGTACAGAAATGAAAGTAAAAGACTATTCTTGGGATTTCTTATAGCGTTGTCTACCAGTAGTTAACGGGAAAGGCTAGGCAACCACAGAACATGCTTTACAAACTAAGGGTTACATTAAAGTCAAAACATTTTCTCCTCAGAACTGCAAACTAAAAGAAACTTGAAATTAGTTTTTTTGAAATTTGAAATGAAAGGGTGTTGTTCTACAGGGTATATTGCAAAAAAATAAATATAAATAAATATTTTTTTTTTTTTTTCAAAACGGCGACTTCAGATCTGATTGGCTGGTTTTACGCTACTTCAGGGAGTATTGCATTTTAATTGATCTGACAAGAAACAAATTAAACTTACAACAATGGTTTTGTTTGAGACTCTTATGAAGTAGATACAAATAATTCATATGGACTTTGCTGTCAGAGTTACATCTAGTTTTAGATTTCCCTGACCCTAAATTAAAAATTAAATTAAAAATAAATTGTCAATCAAACAGATCTTTCCTGTGTAAGAGAACAAGCTGCAATGCAAAACTTAACATTGATGGAAATGCATATAATATGACTTCTGGCAAGTGTGCTGAAGCTTTAATTTTTTTTTCCCTCACCAAAATGCTCTTAAGCCCTTGCATCTGAACTACAGCCCATCAAAGAGGGAATGCTTTCTGATTAATCCACACAAGAATATTGACTCAGGTTTTCCTTCGAACAACACATCATTCTCTACCATGCTCATATAAACAAAGGTTTTATTGTGCAAACTCCAGACCGGAATATCTTTTGATCTAGCTGACAGTCAGACAGAAAAATACAAAACCAAAAGGTCATAACAGAATTTATTAAGTTTCTTAACAAATTACAGTAGAAAATGAGGGATGGTTTTCCAGGTAAATGAGCTGTTGCTCTTTTTTCTTCTTGTTGTGTCATGTTACTTAAAAAAAAAAAAAAAAAAAAAATATATATATATATATATATATATATATATATATATATATATATATATATATATATATATATATATATTAGGGGTGTAACGGTTCACAAAATTCACGGTTCGGTTCGATACGATACACTGATGTCACGGTTCGGTTCGGTTCGGTTCGATACGTTTTAGATACAGCAAAATGTAAAAACATCTCAACTTTTCAGAATGCCGCAAGCGCACCGCGGGTCATGTGACAAGAACCAACCAATCAGCTTCATCCTTTCCCGTAACAACGTTGAGAGCTCAGCCAAGATGAAGGAACAGCTGATCATAGTTGTATATGGATTGCAATTTTGAAATAAATTCAGTAGCAGAGCTACTGCAAGCGATTTTTAGAGCTGCAAATCCATTTATCCTTCGCTGAAATTTCCGCGTCTCATGGAGAGAGCACGTCATTGTTGCTTAGCAAAGACAGACGCCTCATGAGCGCTTCTGCCCGAGCGCTTTGGAAAGGAGGAGAAAGACGCGCTTAGCGTTTTTCATGCGTTTTTAGGCACGATATGTGAACGGCCCCTAAGGCGCTCGCTCACTCAGCACGCGCTGAAGGCTCGTTGCAAAATGTCTAATGCATTTAACAGACCAGAAATATAAGATCCTAAAATAACCAACAGGTCTGGTGTTTGGGTTGGATTCCCTGTAAGCTATAGTGTCTAAATGCTGCAGGGATAGTTTGCTGCGTGCATGTTTCTCCTTTTTTTCGTCTTTTCCCAGATAGTACTGACGCATATATCCCAGATATTCCCGCTGGTTTTTTTTTTTTTTTTTTTGTAATCCCGCTGGTGTACCCTGTCATGTTGCAGATGCGACATACCGTTGTTTTTTTATCCACCACTCTCTTGCCATCACCATTATAGCTTAAAGGGAATCCAAAGTGCACCCAAACACCAGACCTGTTGGTTATTGGAGGATCTTCTCATTTCTAGTCTGTTAAACGCATTGGCTATTTTGCAACGAGCCTTCAGCGTGTACTGAGTGAGCGAGCGCCTGCTGAGTAGCCTAACATAAACATATAAGATGGTGTTTTTTTCTTCTTCGGGAGTGTCAGGGGCGTTGCCTGTTACGTTGTTTGGGTTATTGGGCTACCTTGTTGAACGCATATCATTATATTTCTTTCTCTCTCTTTTTTTTTTTTTTTTCAAATATAATTAATTACTCCAACGAACCGAACGGTTCAATACGAATACGCGTATCGTTACACCCCTAATATATATATATATATATATATATATATATATATATATATATATATGAAAAGTTCAGATGCAAAAACCTCTAAATGCCATCTGAAATTTTCATCTAAAATTAGGATTTTTATCAAGCTCCTATGCTTAGGTTGAGTCATTTTACTTTAATGGCAATGTGCAGGTCCTTTTCCAGGCTATTAAAGTGAAATAACTGAACATAAATATAGGAACCTGAAAAAAATCCTAATTTTAGGCTTTTGCATCTGAACTCTTCATATATATATATATATATATATATATATATATATATATATATATATATATATATATATATATATATATCAATTAAATGTCATTCTTCAGCTAAAAAAATTGAGAATGTGCAACTTGGTATGTATAGACTATTGAGAAACGTTTTCACGCACCGTGTCATTTATTTTGTAATATAATTTATGAAATTGGCACACACATATACATCAGCTGATCTCTTAGCATGAGAAAACATTTGTTTTTCATCTTTTAGTATAAAATATACCAGTTTGTGGCACATTGCGAATCTGTCTAAAATTCTAATATTTTCATGACAGTAACTTGATGAACATACACCCTTATAAAGTTATGCTGAAAAACATAACACATGGAACACATATCTGAATCACAAACAGGGAATACAACAGGTAAATGGATGTTACCATATAAAAGTGAGACATTTCAACTGAGATTTAAAAAGTTTGTTATTTGTTTTTCCGGCTAAGCTCTGAATTTGACAGACATTTATTGCATGGCAGAGGCTATAAAAATTTCACTGGTATTAAAATGGAAATTATATTGATTTCCAACTTCTATTGTTGAATCAAGTGGTAATTCCAGGAGCTTTTTAGATATAATGCTATTAAACCGGTTGAATGCAGCTAACTAGGTGGTAGCCTTCACGCTGTGTGGAGCATTCTGGAAGAACAACTTAAAAACCAGTCAATGCATTCAACAGGGGAAGAGGCAAGCTGTGGCTCAGGCCACAGCAGACCGAGTGATTTCTCAGATGTCCTCCCCAATAATCTAGTCATCACGTCAATGTGGTAATTGGCCTGAGAGTCCAGACCGGTCATGTTTCTTTGGCATTTACCCTTTAGTATTATTTAGGCTGTAGACAAGACAACATTACGGTGTTATACACATCACACAGATTTAGAGGATGGTCTGTATACATAGTGAATAGCAACTAAAGCACAGAGCATGCAAAGTGATTACGTTGGCCAAGTCAACTGAAATTATCAAAAAAAAAAAAAGACGTTTGCATGGTAAAAACCTCTTGGGGATGTTCAGGTTACCACCATTACAGGCACATCTAGTACATGCTCCCTTTTTTTAAATCTAACTTAACGCACACTTATTGTACATATGTAGACATATTTGCTTTTGATTCTGTTCTGATGCAGTTTATAAATAAATTTGATCACTGTAAAAGAAATGCATTTAGAATCTTTTTGTGCAAATAATCGTATAATCAGCATTGGTAAGCACTTTGAGTTCATAAATCACTATAAGGAAGCAGGCCAAAAACTAAACAGTCACCAAAATAAATGGCCCTAATAATAAACTCATTTTTACCACTCCACTCCAGCAAAGCAAATGGCATTAGTGTCCCCTCTTCAATGACATCAGTAATGGACTGAGAAAGCTTCTTTCATCACCTGCAATGACACATCTGAACACTCATTGATCATTTGGTTCACTCTGCTCCCAACAAGTATCTGCAGCAATCAATTTGCACACAGTGCAAGCAGGCTTTGATTACGATGCTTTGTCAAGTAATCACACACATAATTATGGCAGAAGCGCTCCTCGTGATGCTCAACCACAAACCGATTCAAGTTGCTCTTTTAATTTCAGTGGCTACGTCAGGGTGAGCTTTGTGCTGGAGATAAACACACATGCTCCACTTGAGTGTAGACTGAGAAAGAGCAAGTAATTTTCAGTGAAAATTGGGATGAGATTGTCGGGCCACACAAGTGTCCCATGTCCCCAGCTGTGTTCAATAATCCCAATTGGCTGTTTTTGTGGGGAGCTTTGCCGTTCACACTAGCACTCTCTTTTCCTCGCTAGCACTAAACTGCTATGATAAAAACAGTTTTCCCCAAGCCAATTAGAAGTGTGCTTCTATCCCTTCATTGGAAGGGACTTCTTTCTTTTCCTTCATTTGAAAGGGAAGGGAATCTCTCAAGCCTAGAGCCTCAACAGGGCATGCTAACAAGCCCCACGTGCCTAGCTGACACTTAGCAATGCAAAAAGAAAAACACCTGAGGCACTGCAAACATTGTCAATCATTTTTAGTACAGCAGCCCCTTTGAACATAGACAAATCATGAGTTTCAATTACACAAAATATACATGTTTATAGGTGGTAGTTTTATACAATATATTCCCACTGTTCACGGTCTTCAAATATGAAGCTTTGAAGGGACTTTCAGGAATAAAGGTATCATGTGACCACTGAGAACTGCTGAAGCGGGCCACTGAGACTCACTGAATCCTAGTTAATTGCTCCCTCAGAGCAAAAAAGGGGCACCTGGTGAGGAAAAGGAGGTGAAGGAGTGGTCGACCATGCAGGGTATTGTTGCATTGGTTTGTCCTGCTTACAAACACCATATATAACTTCTTTTTTTAGATTCTCGCAGTAAGATAAGATAGTACTACAATGAAATCCATTGCCTTTTTTATGATGTTTGCTTGAATAATCAAAATATATATATATATATATATATATATATATATATATATATATATATATATAGATATATATATATATATGTATTTATATGTATGTATTGCACCGCATCATACCACCAAAAAGTAATGTTCTTCATTGATATTTTTGTCTTGTTTTTCAGTGCAAATGTCTGAAGATTCATAAATCCAGAAACATTTCCTTGAGAAGCAAAATACAAGATAAATATTGATTTCTGTGAAAACAATCAAAATTAAGTATTTACGATTTAAAAAAAGTACAAACATTTGTCAATGTGGTCTGAAAAATGTACAACATATTTGTTCACAACTCACTTGTTTTTTCAAAATTTATCAGAAAATAAGACTTTTTCACATATCAAGTAAATTTATCTTGTTTTGGGAAAACAATACTGAGGAAATGTTTTTTTTCCCAGTGCAGGCAGCATTTAATCTCATGTATTTATGTATTTAAGATTTTCTGGTCTGATTTAAGACCTTTCTGAGCCCTTAATTTGTGAAAGGCTGAATTGAGGCATTTAAGACCCACAGAAACCCAGACAAGTAAGTATAAAAAGTACTCAATAGCACATTTTGGCTGTGTATCAGAACTGTCAAAAAGAGTTTTGATATTGTATTAGTATCGACTACAAAATGATGCTATATCATAAAAGACAGATGACCTTACTCATCATTTTTATCATGCAAGCTTTTCAAGTTCCTTTTCAGACACAGTCTGTCAACACGTTGACATGAGGTGACCCAAATCCTAAGACTTCTGAAGAGTCCATGAATGCTCTGTATCACGTGCACCACTGCTGCTGCTCAACATCACATAAAAAAATAAAAATAAAAAAAAAATTTAATTATATATATCTTTTTTTTTTTTTGCAAGGTGCCATTAGGAATGCCCTCACGGTCAAGTCTTTTGTCAAAGGGTTTGTGAGTTTCAATGATGATAATTTAAATGAGCAGTAAAGGAAAAAATTAACTCTATCATTCACCGAGTGGGAATTCGCAACTTGTCACAATGTCATGAATAATATTTCACATTACTCCATACATTGAGGGTGAATGTGATCCTGAGCAGAAAGCTATAATAGCAGTTTAAAACACAACTGACTAATGACTATTAATTTTAAATTTTTTTAAGGCTAGTATTAGTTTTTATTGTGATAGTGACACTAGTAACAAGAATTATTACATTTCTCACAAATGTTGATCCCAAAGTTCTTATTTAAAGTAAAAATAACTATATTATGATATATAACATTTTCCAAAACATATGTTGGGTTTTAGTTTTTGATATATTGTACATTATAAACTTAAAACCTTACAATCCACCAGCATGAAACATGAAAATATCACTAGATCGCAGAAACAATGGTCTGTGCTATGACATTTGACACAACTAAACTTTTTTAACTATATCAGTTAATGCATTAACTTTGAAAGCCCTAAAATATTACAACAACTGAAGCTAAAAAACTAGAGCATTAACTGCAGTTCAAATCTATGTATAAAACTATCAACAAAATATATGGATGGAGCAACCATAAAACAAACAGTGATTACCAAATGGAGCCAGGACAGACCACAATTATCTGCCCAACATTAGAACCATCACAGAAGTAAAATGTACATATAGCACTGAAATGTTAGATCAGATATATATGAGTTTTGCTGAGAAATGTATGGCCTCTAGAGTAAAAAGAATGCCAAAACTCAATCGGAGAAGAAATCCGATCGATCAAGAGGCAATCAACTAAGTGTAAAAAGATCTTAAAATGTTGTATGCAGAACTAGTATCTTGGTTTATATTGAAATCCCTTGTCATCATCACAAATCTATAACACTACACTGCAAAATCAATAAACAATCTTGAGTTATTGCATAGATCCCTCAAAGTAAAGACATTATTCCTAGACAAATCAAAAAAGGCCACAGTGAGCGAGAGAAGCGTGAGTGTGGTTGTGTGTTGTTGAGCGGAACAACCCCCTGTGTTGAGAAACATGAATTCAGTGGAAAGTCGCCAGCCAGGATCCAGCGGGAGAACAGAGAGTGGCAGACTACTAGACAACACAGAGAGCATCCCTAGTGAGAGCACTTACACACGCTCACACCCATTAATGCCAGAGCCATTTTCCCTCTCGATCTTAATAGACACACAGCAACGTTGAAAAACACACCCTGAAGATCACATGGCTGAGCCAAGCTAATGCTCGAAACCCTTGAAGATCAAACCAGGCCACTACCACCACATGATAATTTGAGCAGATAAAGATAATATTTGCCTTCTGTATTAGACAAGAAAAAAAATTGTTGGCCTTCAGCCTACGTGTTTTTCTATGTTACTTGACATTGAAACATTAACTCAAAGGGCCCTATTTTAACGATTTAAACACAAAGTGTAAAGCGCACGGTGCAGGTTGTCCTTATTCTCTTAATGAGTAATGGGTGTTTTTTGGGAGTAACATGCAATAAACCAATCAGAGTCTCATCTTCCATTCCCTTTTAAGAGCCAGTTGCGCTCGTGCCATGATGGATTTGCTATTTACACGGCGGAATTTGGCAAGCGCAGAGACAGAACTCATCTCCGAGATGAAACGGATTGTATATATATTTAGCCTACAAAAAAATCTTATGCATTGCATTCCTTTAATTTTTTACATTTGGCATGTTTGTGTGCTGCTTTGCATCACTGTGTTTAATAAGCAGCGTGTACGCTCTTTAAATAACAAAGAGAAAACATTGCGCCAGACTTTAGACCAGGTTTGAGTTGGTCTATGGCGCAGGCTATTTTCAGCTCCTTAAAATTGCAATGCACCAACAATTTGTCTGAACACAACCCCTTTTTTAGACCAGAACGCCCATGGATGCAAAAATGAGCGCAAATGCATTTGCTAATTAAACGCATGGTGCTGGATGGGAAAATGCAAATGGCGCCAGACTGAAACTAGCAAACACACTTGCGCTGTGCCTTGCGTCCACATTGCGCCGGGTGTATGATAGGGCCCAAAATGTTAAAATTTGTATTTGTTAAGATCTGTTGCCAGTCATTATTCACAGCTTCTACTTCACACATAGCTCTAGATGAACCCATGGTCTCTGTGCTGTTTTAACTTCCTGATGGCGTCATCAAAACACAGGTGGAAGAGACACACTCTAGATCCTGACTGAACCTCATCACTGCACAGGAAGTGGAAGAGGAGATGTGCCAGAGGGGCTAGACATAAATTATTGTGCTGTTTGTAAATCCAAAGTAGTCCAACAGGGTTAATTACCAAGCAAGCATCTCAGAGGATAGAAATAAAATAGATAGAGCATTACTAAACACCGTCTGTGCCAAAGTAGTACTCATTAGCCGTCAACTTCTCCATGAGAACTGGACAACTTTTATAGCACTTAAGAGATTATGGGGTGACGCTGACCCTGGGGTCGATGCACGTTGTGTCAATTCACGCCTATGCCATTTTAGCATTCATCAAGACATTAAAATTGCTATACAACACGATGCAATGGCAGGTGATAGAGTCCGTTTTTTCAATTGCTTACACATCCTGTGAAGAGGTGGGAAATCAAGGGGGCAGAAATCAATGTCTGCCGTACATTACTTTGAAATGATGAATGTCTCCAGGCTGATTAGTGTCCCACCCTTCTTGATAAAGTGCCACCGCATGATCAATACTCTAATAAAGACAAGCCACGGCGGTCCTCTCAGGAAAGATTGCCTCCATGACCCGATGAACTCCTTGTGAGACGCATCCTAAACATACACCGAGTGTGAGATGAGTGATCAATCAGATGAATCAAGTCCAATTTAACATGGATTACACTAAACTCAAAATAAATGGTTAAATTACTTATATTAAATAAAATTTACTAAAGTTATTTTATAAACCTAAAAAGCATATTAAATGCAAGTAAGATGCCTACTTTATTGTTTCAAATAAATTGTGAAAATAAAATTAGTGAAATAATGTTCCATAGTTCTGTCACGCCCCCGGGCTGATCTGTCTGTTTTTCCCCATAGTGTGTGTTGTTTACACTTACCATGTGCTTCTGTGTCACCGTGGTGCCCGTCTCCGCCCTCTTGTTTCATTATTATCTTGTTATTGGTCACCATCACCTGCTCTGCATTATGATAATCACTCCTTCTCTATTTAGTCTCCTCATGTGTGCTGTCTGTTGTCAGATCGTCGAGTTGTGTTCGTCCATGTCTCAACTTTGTCCACATCTCTTGTTTGGCCTACACAGAGATCGTGCCCGTTTTGTTTTCATCCTCTAGTTTGTTTGTTTTTTCCCACTTCCTCCTGCTTTCGGGCAGCGCTACTCTCCAGCCTTCTGTGTTGGAGCTCACCGATCGCTGTCGCTCCTCTTCTTCGCCGCGCCACAGCGCGCCACCAGTTCCCCGCCTCAACAGCGCCCCCGCCTCCCTGTCGGTTTGTCCGGGCATTGCATCAGAGGATTTCCAAGTGGAATTCGTCCAGGAGGCTCTTTTGGATCTGCTCCAGACTGCCCTGTTCCTGGATAGTTTTGTTAATTCTCATTTTTATTTTTTTAAGCCATCTAATAAACTGACCTTTTGAGCACCTGCAACTGAGTCCCAGTCTCGCCCCTTGACAGAACGATCTGACCACCATGGACTCAGCAGGTGCAGATCCCCTCAGATCAGCCGTCACCCAGCAGGGCATTCTCCTGGGCCAACATGCCTCCCAGCTAACGTCCACATCGCGGGAGGTTGAGTTCCTTAATGCCAAGTTGTCGGAGCTGACTGCCCAGCTCCAGGAACTTCAGAGACAGACACCTGCAAGATCGGAGGACCCCACTAGCCTTTCCTCTACCCGTCATGATCCTGAGCCTCATGCCAACAACCCACCTCCCTATGATGGGAACCCTAACTCCTGCAGAGCCTTCCTGTCTCAGTGCTCCCTAGTCTTCGCCCTCCAGCCCCGCCGATATGCCCAGGAAGAGACTAAGGTGGCTTATGTTCTAACCCTCCTCACAGGCAGAGCCCGTGACTGGGGAACTTCAGTGTGGGAGGCCCGGGCTCCCTTTTGTGCCTCGTTTGGGGCTTTTCAACAGGAGATGGTCAAATTATTCGACCGTTCTGCTCGGGGTGATGAAGCAGCGGCCCAGCTGGCACGGCTACAGCAAGGAGGCCGCTCAGTGACCGAGTATGCCATTGAATTCAAGACCTTAGCAGCGGCCTGTGACTGGAATGAGGGGGCTTGCAGAGCTGTGTTTCGAGCTGGACTAGACGAGGAGATCCAAGACAAGATCGCCACCCAAGAGCTTCCACGCAGTTTCGATGATCTGGTCGACCTGGCCCTCCGTGTTGAGAACCGCCTTCGCCTTCGTCACCAACAACTGACTGCTCGCACTTCTTGGAGGGTGGGTGAAATGACCAGCGAATCCACCCCGGTCCTGCCTCTGCCATCTCCTGCTGACCCTGAACCCATGCAGGTGGGACGACTGCGTCTTACTTCCCAGCAGAAGCAAGAGAGACTCACCCGGGGCTTATGTCTCTACTGTGGGAGGGCCGGACACTTCGTTGGAAAATGCCCGCTAAAAGCCAAGGCCCATCAGTAGCCAGGGGGATTCTGGTGGGCACATCTCCGCTTAATTTCCCCCACTCCTCCCGCACACTACTTCCCGTGGGTGTCCAGTTCGGAGGTTCTCGTCACTCCTGTTCGGCCCTGGTGGATTCTGGGGCTGGTGGTAGTTTCCTGGACACGGCACTGGCCAAGCAGTGGGGAATTCCCGCCATTCCCCTCTCTACTCCTATCTCTGTTCGGTCTCTGGATGATTCCCCTATCACTACCATCACTCACCTCACCCCTCCTGTAAGTCTTATCGTTTCTGGCAATCACCATGAGATAACCGAGCTGTACCTTCTTGATTCCCCGAGTGCCCCCGTGGTTCTGGGACACCCGTGGTTGGTGCAGCACGGTCCTCATGTGGATTGGGCCAGAAACTCAGTCTTGTCTTGGAAACAGTCTTGTCTTGAGTCTTGTTTGGGTTCTGCCTCTTTTCCTGGTTTTGTGTTTCCTGTTGTGCAGGTGGATGATGCTGATCTGTCCGGGGTGCCGGAGGAGTACTGCGATCTGCGGCAGGTCTTCAGCAAGTCCCGGGCTGTGTCCCTGCCTCCTCACCGGCCTTATGATTGTGCCATCAACCTCCTCCCAGGCACTTCTCCGCCCAGGGGTCGGTTATATTCCCTGTCTGGTCCAGAAAGAGAGGCTATGGACAAATATATTCGTGAGTCCCTTGATGCCGGTCTCATCCGTCCCTCCTCGTCTCCTGCTGGCGCAGGGTTTTTCTTTGTTAAGAAGAAGGACGGCTCCTTGCGCCCTTGTATTGATTACAGAGGTTTGAATGACATTACCATTAAGAATAGGTACCCCCTGCCCTTAATGTCATCTGCCTTTGAACTTTTGCAGGGAGCCAAGGTCTTCAGTAAGTTGGACCTCCGTAATGCTTATCACCTGGTTCGGATTCGAGAGGGGGATGAGTGGAAGACAGCATTCAACACTCCTTCGGGACATTATGAGTACCGGGTGCTACCCTTTGGCCTGACAAATGCCCCAGCTGTCTTCCAGGCCCTGGTTAATGACGTGTTGCGAGACATGGTTAACAAGTTTGTCTTTGTGTACCTAGATGACATTCTTATTTTCTCTCCTTCACTTCAGGTACACACCCAACACGTGCGCCAGGTGCTACAACGGCTGCTGGAGAACCAGCTATATGTTAAAGCGGAGAAGTGCGTTTTCCACTCCAAGTCAGTTCCCTTCCTGGGCTATATCATTTCGGCGGAGGGAATCAAAGCTGATCCCGCTAAGGTAAGGGCCGTAGCCGAGTGGCCACCTCCAGACTCACGAAAGGCACTGCAGCGGTTTCTGGGATTTGCCAACTTCTACAGGCGCTTCATCAGAAACTTTAGTCAGGTTGCTGCACCCTTGACAGCTCTTACTTCCACTAAGGTACCGTTTAGGTGGAATTTGAAGGCTCAGGAGGCCTTTAATGACCTAAAGTCCCGATTCATTTCTGCTCCTGTTCTTTCATTTCCAGACCCTGAACGCCAGTTTATTGTGGAGGTGGATGCTTCTGAGATTGGAGTAGGTGCGGTCCTTTCTCAGAGATCCCCCAGAGATGGGAAGGTACATCCCTGTGCCTACTACTCTCACCGCCTGAGCCCAGCAGAACGGAATTATGACGTAGGGAACCGGGAACTGTTGGCGGTCAGGCTAGCCTTGGGTGAGTGGCGTCACTGGTTGGAGGGGTCAGCACAGCCCTTCTTGGTTTGGACGGACCATAAGAACTTGGAATATGTCCGTTCGGCCAAGAGGGTGAGTTCACGCCAGGCCCGATGGGCACTCTTCTTTGGCCGGTTCAACTTCTCTCTCTCGTATCGCCCAGGCTCCAAAAATATAAAACCTGATGCCCTCTCCCGTCTTTACAGAGATACAAAAGGAACCAGTGTATCTACTGAAACAATTATCCCTAAAGAGATTGTGGTAGGGTCCCTCTCCTGGGACGTGGAGAGGAGAGTGCTGGAAGCCATACGAGAGAGAGAGGTGCCGAGGGAGTGCCCAGAGGGTAGACTTTTCGTGCCGGATGGGCTGCGCCCTGAAGTCCTCCAGTGGGGGCATTCATCCAAGTTAGTCTGTCATCCTGGGGTTCGGAGATCTCTGGCTGCCATCCGCCAGCGATTTTGGTGGCCATCCATGGCCCAGGACGTCAGGCAGTTTGTGTTTGCCTGCCCAATTTGCGCCCAGAACAAGAGTTCTAATCAGCCTCCTGTTGGTCTGCTACAGCCCTTACCCATCCCCTCCCGCCCCTGGTCACACATAGCCCTTGACTTTGTCACTGGTCTTCCACCATCGAGGGGTAACACCGTAGTATTGACAGTGGTTGATCGCTTCTCTAAAGCGGCCCATTTCATCCCCCTTCCCAAACTGCCTTCAGCTAAGGAGACCGCTCAAGTGGTGGTTGACCACATCTTCCGGATTCATGGCCTTCCGGTGGACGTGGTTTCTGATAGGGGGCCACAGTTTGTCTCCCGATTCTGGAAGGAGTTCTGTCGACAGATCGGGGCCTCTACGAGTCTGTCGTCAGGTTTTCACCCTCAGACCAATGGGCAGTCCGAGCGGGCAAACCAGGTTTTGGAACAAGCTCTCCACTGCCTGACGTCCCATAATCCGAGTTCTTGGAGCCAACAGTTATCCTGGATTGAATATGCCCATAACTCCTTGCCAGTGGCGGCCACAGGTATGTCTCCATTCCAGTGCTCCATTGGTTTTCAACCTCCTATGTTCCCCTCACAGGAACCCGATGCTGCTGTTCCGTCTGCCTTAGCCTTCGTCCGCAGGTGTCGCCGCACCTGGAGGAGGGCTGAGGAAACCTTGGCTCGGGTTTCCAGACGAACCAAAGCAGCGGCTGACCGTCACCGTATTCCTGCTCCCCGCTACGTATGTGGTCAGAGAGTATGGCTGTCTACCAAGGACCTTCCTCTCCGGGTGGCTTCTCGCAAGTTAGCCCCCAGGTTCATGGGGCCATATCAGATCACCAAGGTATTGAGTCCGGTGGCGGTAAAGCTCAAGTTACCTCCCATACTTGGTCGGGTACACCCAGTCTTTCATGTTTCTCGGGTCAAGCCTGTGTTTCATTCTCGCCTTAACCCATCTGCTACTAACCCTCCCCCTCCCCGTCTAGTGGATGGTTCCCCAGCCTTCACTGTCAGGAGGTTGCTGGATGTCAGACGTCGTGGTCGGGGATTTCAGTATCTGGTGGACTGGGAGGGATATGGTCCGGATGAGAGGAGTTGGGTCCCGGCTCGGGATATTCTGGATCGGTCGCTGATCGAGGACTTCAACCGGCAGCGTGGTGGTACCTTCCCTGGAGCGCCAGGGGGCGCTCCTGGGGAGGGGGGTAATGTCACGCCCCCGGGCTGATCTGTCTGTTTTTCCCCATAGTGTGTGTTGTTTACACTTACCATGTGCTTCTGTGTCACCGTGGTGCCCGTCTCCGCCCTCTTGTTTCATTATTATCTTGTTATTGGTCACCATCACCTGCTCTGCATTATGATAATCACTCCTTCTCTATTTAGTCTCCTCATGTGTGCTGTCTGTTGTCAGATCGTCGAGTTGTGTTCGTCCATGTCTCAACTTTGTCCACATCTCTTGTTTGGCCTACACAGAGATCGTGCCCGTTTTGTTTTCATCCTCTAGTTTGTTTGTTTTTTCCCACTTCCTCCTGCTTTCGGGCAGCGCTACTCTCCAGCCTTCCATGTTGGAGCTCACCGATCGCTGTCGCTCCTCTTCTTCGCCGCGCCACAGCGCGCCACCAGTTCCCCGCCTCAACAGCGCCCCCGCCTCCCTGTCGGTTTGTCCGGGCATTGCATCAGAGGATTTCCAAGTGGAATTCGTCCAGGAGGCTCTTTTGGATCTGCTCCAGACTGCCCTGTTCCTGGATAGTTTTGTTAATTCTCATTTTTATTTTTTTTCTCTGTCCTTTGGAATTAAGCCATCTAATAAACTGACCTTTTGAGCACCTGCAACTGAGTCCCAGTCTCGCCCCTTGACAAGTTCAGTGTAAATGATATCTGGGTAAAAATAAAACAACATACTTTCTATTCTTACATTTTACTATTAAAATATCTAAAAGTGATAATTATTTTTTTTTTAAACTTAAAAAGAAAAAGAGTGTGTCAATCTGTCAGGCTGACTGCACATAATGAGGTCAGTTTACATCACACTGCAGCAGCCAATCCCACAATTCAATACCTTATTGTAGGTTGACATGCTGACAGTCATTAGCAGGTGCTGCCTTTATGTTTTGGCAGATTTACTGATGGTGAATTTTGTCCAACGCCTGTGTTTTTGTCTCATTTTCACATGGAGTTATAAAGCTTAAGCCCTGACTGAAGTTTATAGCATAGTGTGTTATGTCCAGTGAGGTGCATGGCATTACGGGCTGCAAAGCCCTGTACTCATAAATAAAAGCAGGAAGTGCAGAGTGGAAACCTGTCACACTTGCTACAATGCAGCAGCACTGCAGGTGTCCCTGTCAACTCAGACCAGCAAATGAAGCATGGGAAATGTCACTGTGACTACCCATACCAGCAAAAAGGACCAATAAATAACCTTTGCTAGAATTTCACCTAAGGGGTCAGAGTTTTTTTTAACTCCTTCCTTAACCACTTTATGACTTATAACTCATGCAATTCATATACACATATACAGTACCTTTAATGCAAGAAATGTCAGAAACTAGCAGTTTCTAAAGAGTCCTTCCATAGTGTAGGCACTGTAGTTAAGTTTGAGCAGTACTGAACATGACTAAGTGACTTTCCCTCCAGCGGGGTTCAATATGTCAGAAAAGATCTCTTTAAAAATATGGTAACATTCACACACATTCACACACACACAAAGGTGGTTGCAGGGCAAAGCAAATTTATGATTAAAAATGGGTCCGAGCCAGTAGGATCATTTCAAAAAGGTCAGTTCAAAAACAAAACAGGAAATGAAATGAGTAGTTTTATGGTGTTTTGGGAAGCCCAGTTATAGGATAGCCATGAGTCTGTGATTGACTCTGCAGCACCCACAGGAGCCATTGAGATATATCAATATATGAGGAATATATCAAATAATTTTGCTTTCACAAAGCAAGATGGAAGACAGGTACGGTTGGTATTGAACTGCTGTTGCATGCAGGAGCCCAGAGCAAAGAGAAATTAGTTTAGATTATCATTGTCTCTTAAGCGAAGTCAAGATTCATTGTAAATGCTCTTGGCTTTGATAATTAAGAGGAGAAACCTCCTGGGCTAATATAGACAAACCAACCCTAATTCATGAAGATACATGTGCCTGAAATTAATGACAGTCAATAAACAATTTAAAAAAAAAAAAAAAAAAAAAAAAAAACCTTGTTCTGCTACAAGAGTCATCTACACTCTTTCTTTACTTAAGACAACAACAAATTAAATGTCTTGGGGTAATAAACTGTTTAATTATTTTAATCAATATTTCTTACTATAAGTAATCATTTCTGGTTTACAGCAAAGAAAATCGTCCCACTGTTCCAGGAGGCTGCAGCTCGCCCAAGCAAGGACAATTATGAATGCTAAGTCCCATCTGCACGTCAATCCATCATCCCCGAGGCGATTTGTTCTCTGCTGCTGTAAATTAAAAACTCAGCTTACATTGGTTTATGAGATGTAGTTGGTGGCATAGTGAGCCTGGAGAGGCACTCTTCGTCATTAAGCATAATTAAGCTGCCAACCTTGTCACCCGTGACTGCAGACGCGTGGTCAAACTCCAGCGTAGCATCAATTTTAAATCATGGCCCTCATTCGGTTCCGTCACCTGTGCTTGATCAGAACAAGATGCAAATAACCCTCCAATTCCACATCATGTTCATTAAGGTCAGAGGAGGTCTTTGATGCTCAATTAGATCTGTAGAGACATGCCGTGTGTGCAATATTTGAATGCAGAAGACCATGTTGTGTGTGACTGTTTTAATAATAACAAGATTTTTTCATTATGTCAAGATAAGAGGCTGAATATGGTACCTTAATCTCACCACTCAACCCTGAAACAATGGTTAGAACATCTCAGTGGAAGGAAGGTACAGTATGATATGAAGAGCTGAGTTGAGCATGTGAGATCAAGAAGGACTTGCTTTGTTATTCTGCAAGGATATTCACCCTTCAGAATTCAGTTGAGAACGCCTTATAGATTCCAATTCAATTCCTGAATTTGAAATTAAGTTTCAAAAAGAATGCAGTACTACAAACATACGTATTTAAAAACAAATTAAATAAACTGACATTAAATGATAGATAGGCCTAGTCATATAAATGTTTAGAACAAGTGAAAGAGAGGCTGATAGATGGACAAATGCAAAAAATAAAAAATAAGACAATAAAATACAACTATTCTATTTCTTCCAATCGTGATACACAATTACAGATATCTGGTGCCATCTTAAACATCCAATTATTTCGCAATCTCACGCTCTATCATTTCCTGACCCCTCTCTAACTGGGCCCTTTTTATAAAATAGAAAACAGGCAGAATAAAACATTTAATACATCAGTCAGGTCTGACTAGAGTCTCTGCCAAATCAAGTCAGCCATTCTGCTCTGGTGCACATTTGAGATTTTGTGCAAAGCCAAGCAGAGACCAGCGGAGACAAAGAATACTCTGACTCCAGTGACCGTCCCAAGATGCTTCTCTAGACAAGAGCCCGGAGCAGGGATGTCCTTTCCCCTCCCCTGTCCAGCATTCTCTATATCTGCATCAGTGAAGGAAAGCTTTGAAAATAAACAGATGGTAAGGAGAGAGAAAGAGTAAAATAAGAGACATGCCATTATGTTATTCTCTCACTTGCTTCTTCATCTAGAAGGCACCGCTGATTCACAAAATACTGGTATTCCCTTAGCAGGCACCAGCCACTGGAACAGGAAGAGAGGTAGGGTTGAAAGGGAACTTAACTTCTGCATGTGAAATTGATGCTGTGCATGCAGCTGTTGGAATTGTCCATTCTGACACTTGGAATGAGGAAAGATTCACTGCCCACTGTATCACTGGCCACAACAATCAACCCAAAACATCAGGGGTCATACTAAAGTGAGGCGAAAAACGCTGTGTACAAAGCAAACGAAGCTCAGGCTGACAAATCCAAATTGCCTGCCGGCTCAAAATGATGATGATGTCAGTCAATGAACGGTAGAGAGCAATTTGTCATCGGCTGCAATAATAGCTCCAAATGCTGCACGCAATTTTGCCATATTAACGGCCTAACAGGAAGCTTCTGAACCCTGCCTTCTCCAAAATAACACTCCAAATAAATAACCTTCAACTTGACACGAGACACTGCACAAGGGGAACAAGAACAGAATCGATGAGAGGGCTTTAAATCGTTTAGGTCATGATCTGGCTACTCCCAGGCAAAGCAAATTGAAACTGTTTAACTTTGCCTTTGGTGTATTTGAGGGCCGTCTTCTCCTTTTGTGCATAAAATAAAGTGGAAAACAGTCCAATATGCAACTTGTCATATTTAAGAGAACATCTCTACCACACATCTGAGAAATAGTGGTATATTTAAGCTAAAATATACTCTGGTTTACAAAGTTACAAGTGGCACCAAGGAATTTTTTTTTTGTTATTTTCAGTTTAGTTTTTATACTCACATGAAGGTCATAACTATAGTCAAACGGGACACTAGGAATGACTTGTGTACAGTGACAAGAGGGACTCCTAAAAGATATGGTGCAACCTATTCATTGGGTCATAGAATTGAACAAGCTAGTGAAACAAACACATTTACCTTTAATTTTAACATACAGCCAAGATTTGCACTTTGCAGTACAGGGGATCTCCATTAAGGTGTACTGAGTGACGGCTGAATCCAAACACACATCTGTTCCTCTCTAAATAGTGTAATTTATAAATCTCTCACTTATAGAGACACAACATCAGCTGCTAAAATGACTACAATCTTTCTTGAGTGAAACACGGCATTCAGTCTTCCATCTGGCTGTCAGGTTAGTGAAATATGGCCTCCAAGATGAAAAGGTGACAGTCTATTAAAACATTGCCACCCTATTCATCACATCCAGGGGCATCAACTCGATTTATTCTCTGCTGGTTCATCTAAAACCAATCATGGAAATTTACCTGCAGACAGTCAATTTACAAAGGGATTTCCATGCCTCATCTCACCTTATTCAATGCAATGAAAACATCCAATCATTTCACACCTGACGAGCTGATGCTGGCTTGGCTTTTCCCTGAAGAACATAAATAACTACTGCATTCACACAGCCCACAGCATTCATTACGATTTCTTGTGGCTCAGATCTATAGCAGAGGAGCAAGGAGGTAGCAGTGTGTCACAGACACAGTCAAGTCAATAAGGAACGATGTTGGTCTCATATATATTCAGAAATACACTACTATAGAACAGCATCAGGGACTTAAAATAGCTGAAAATTTACTTAATGCAAGTTATTACACAAATAAATAAATAAATAAATCTTCTTCCTCATATTTAAAAATGTACTTGCTCTTCTTTACTTTGCTACATATGTCACGTGGCTAACCAATAGCCATAATCTAGTTTCATTTAGTATGGAATGCAGATTTGTTTAATAACCCAACAGATTCCTGCTCATTTCTCTAGTTTAATATCAGCAAATACATAACATTATAGAGTAAAATTAATTCACATTGATAAATGAATACTGTGTCACATTCCAGGGTTTGAGTTTTCTGTTGAATTCTGAAAGTACAGATTCGTGCAGGACAACACATTGGCATTACAGCATAAGAGTGTGGCTCTATTCAGTCCTACATGCACACTGTTATTTCACAGGGAATTTAAATATGTGGCTTAGCCAACTTTTCCACTTGAAATTCCTACTGCTCTCTCTAACTCCTTATGGAGGTTTAAACATAATCTGCTCATGATTTTTCTGGACGAGTCACCCTCAAAGGAAAGTGAATCTGCAGAGATTTGCAGCATTGACTCACGGGGTAGAAGCTGAAGGCTGAAAGTTGGCGAGACAGTGGAGACAGGAAATGACACACCTCCCCTTTGCTTGTGCATTTCCTGTCTGATTTTTCTAAGCACTGTGATCCTCTGACAGGTGTTGTGCTGAGCCTCTGAAATAGTTGAAAATCTCAACGGAGCCTCAATGTGTAATTAACCACTAAGACACTGAGGCACTGCTTCCTTCATAAATAACTGAAACGGCTTCAAACACTCCGCCACAAACAAATGTGCAGCAGGGTTCAAAAGTTTGAGATCATTATTTCCATGTATATTTTTATTATTCTATGAACATACTTTAAATATAAAAATACATTATAAGAAGTCATTATTTTATAAATTTTAGATTTACTAACTTATCTTATCTCTTTAAAACCGATCAGCCAACTTTTCAACTGCAAGTTTAAATTCATTGCGTTTCATGCATCTCTGAAGTTTATCATTTATGGCATATTGCATAATATCCCTTTATCATCATAAATTAATGAAATGAAACAATAGCTGTTGTTCCAAAAAATATCTGCATGTCTCTATTCTGCTGCAGTCTAGTGACTCCTTATCAGCTTCCCCTCTCAAACAAGAAGCTCTTGTTAATATTCTGACTCATTCTACTATAATCTATCTTTTAAAAGGGCACTAATTAATATGAATAATAATTAGCAACCTCATTCTTCCACCTCAGTTTTGTCTCTCCTATTCAGCAGTGAAAGAGGGAAAGAGCTATAAAAGAAATGCAGAACGGCTACAAGAGCCATAAATGATGAAGTCATCAGAAGTTGGCATTACAGAAGCATATTGAGATTGCCCTGTTGCAACAGGGCTGTGCCAAAATCTCTGGCACCGACGGACAAGAAAGAATCAAATACGCTCTGCAACAATTAGCATGAGTGACATTATCTGAGGTTGTGAGGGTGACTCAACTAGTTGAGCTGCCTTTGTACGTGTAGATTTTTTTAAAGTCGAGAGAGTCACTAGATATTTGTGTCTGATACTACACTCAGCTTTCTGAATTCCCCCATGAGATATTTTTAAAATAATGAACACCACAAAGACACTTCATCTTACTCAATGACAGAGAAAAGAGGGGGGTGCAGAATGAGAAAAATTGGCAAGTACTGGCACAATAATGTGAGAAGAGACATCATGATTATGACAGCAACCTGTGATGCAGATAGAAAATTTAATGGGACGCCGAGCCCACTCAGAGTGCCGGATGAAGGTCCATCCTGAGGGCCGAAACTGTTCATTGTCGGTGGTCAAGACTGAAGTCAGAGTGGAGCGAAATAGCACTTAAGTTCAAAACACAAACTGAGCCAGAAGGGAAGACAGGCAGAGACTGGAAAAGTGAAGATGATGACTGGGGGTTGACGAATAAACATCTGTCAATCATTCATTTCCAAACATTTCTGCGATACGGATGGATGGACAAACTCTTGATTAATCCCATATGGGAAAGTTCTGTTTACAGAAAATAAAAAAAAATCACAGGCCTTATTTTCAATGCCAAAACAAACATGCAAGATGGATCCATAGAATTATCATGCTTTGGCTCACTACTTCCAATGCCTTTTAAATGGAGGTAAAAGAAAACGTGCTGGTTTTTGCACAGTCAAACCTACTGCTGTCCTGCTGATCTGACCCCAACAGTTATATGGCACACTTCTTCACTGGGTCCACTCGCAAAAACACCATACATCATCCATAACAGAAGCCTACAACACACACATGTACGTATTTATGACTAAAAGAAATATCTCCACAGGTTAAAAACGATGATAACAGATGTGCAAAGGTGACTCATTCCAATGTTTTATAGAAAGCTTGATTTTTCTCTAGTGCCCTCATCCTACACAAGCATCGTCTCGAAACTAACCAGTTCATATAATTTTCCCAGCATCTGTGGAGTAAGGCAGATCATCCTGCTATCACATTATCATTATATTATATTGCCGCGGGGGTAACTAACCTGACCGTTTTCTCATGATCCGGAAACATGCCACGGATGGCAAAGTAGCTATGCGTCAGTCTCTAGAGGCATTTATAAAAAGGAATGATCCTGATTCCTGCTCACTCTCATGATCGCAAGACATGAAATATGGACTGAAACAAGTCTCTTTAACGCCAGCCAGTTTAGTCAGTAGCCATCTTAGTAATAAAATATGTAATGATTTCCCCAATTTATCTTAATTTTGCTACTAACACATAAATTAATATATAGATAAATAAAAACTTTTTTTAATGAAATAAAAAAGGTTTTCATTGTATTCATGCACATAAGGAGTTCAATAAGTTATTCGGTTTAAAATAATACTTTTAAAGACTATTTTCAAAGTTATTAAAGTGGAAAACAACTGTATTTAAAGTCTAGTTTAAACCAACCTGAAGTTCACAATGCTTTAGCTGCGTATGTTGCATATCTACAGCAATCCACCAAACCATTTTCCACTAACAGACTGCCCTCTGACAGAAGAATGACTTCTCTTCTTAAAAGACCCTCTGCATGATTAATCGCTCTGGGGCTGATGTACGCACCTGGAAATGGAGGAAAACACGAAGTTCTCCACTAGACTTGTTCTGCCCCAGTTCAACACACAGATGACATCCAGCTCAAGCTGTTGGTTTAGAGAGCTGCGGAAGCACAGATCGGATTTAGTGGCAGTCAGAATGTGCTGTTATCCAGCAAGCAGGTATTCCCAGTCCTTCTCCTCTGCCGCAGAGATAGAGCTGTCAAGAGAGGTCTTAGACAGCGCTTGCACTTCCTGTCTGAAAACTGTGCCACATTCAGACAGAGCACCAGGGTTGCCAGGTTTTCACAACAAAACCTGCCAAATTGCTACTCAAAACTAGACCAAAACTAGCCCAAGTGTGTTTCAGGAGGGTCCACTGGTACAAATTGTGTTCTGGGGTGTAAAATGCACTTTTTTTATTTATTTATTTTTGCCAGGGTTCCCTCAGACCTGGCAACACTGTAGAGCTGCTAGAGCACAAAGCTGACAACGTTTCACAGCTTCCCAGTGTGTAGCCTTATATTCCAAACCATCAAAGGAACCCCTCTCCCCATTATATGATCGGAGAATGAATTAATCTTTCTGTCCTCTACGCTCTTGAAAATATGTTCAGAGATTAATAATGTTGAGATGATTAATTTATAGATTAATCATTTACACTTCAGGGACCTCAATTTGCAGATGGGAAATCCTATTATGCAGGTAATTTTGAAGACTGAAACTAAAAAAAAAGAAACTAAAAAAAAAAAAAAAAACGGAATATGCTTGTGTTGTATTTTTATATATTTGTATAAACAGTAAGCCGGACTTTTCAAAATATGCTTACGTCGAGCTCAACAAATTTTTTCATTACAATGTATTTACACACCAAAAAGAACATTAACAGAATGCTAACATGATTAAGTTGCTTAGTGTTCTCTGGATTCAGAGTTAGCTTGCATGAGTGTTAATATGAATTTCATTCATTTCTGATCAATTGTAGTGATTGTAGAGATTTACATAATAGTAATCAAAAGAAGAGTGAGAAATCAACTATTACCACAAAGCATCCCAAACTTAAAAATCCACTTCTAAACTATACTGACTGATGTTTTTTTTTTTTCATTTTCTGATATCACTTACTGGAAAATGAAGTCAATACAGGAGTAGTGATTGATTGATTGATTGATTGTCTGATCAATCATCTTCAATGAAAACGGACACTGTTAAGCACCCCAAAAAGGCAAAGAAAAAATACAAATTTAGTGCAGTGGATGAAAATCTACTTAAAAAGCTCGAAACAGCGCTCTGTGGTTCATGTTTAAAAAAAATGGGAAAGAGTAAGACTATAGCCTATATAGCAAAATATCAGAGGCTTTAAAACAGGACTTTGAAACCAACTAATTAAAACAAATCAAATGTTACAAAAATAGACATGAGAAATCAGCTAGAGAGGCTATGACCCTGAATCTTTGACAGGCACTTGTCATAACCAATAATAAAAAAAAAACATTTCCATCCTAGATGATTCATGAATTATCATATTATAATACAATAGCATTTATACTGGTTTACCAAAAAAATAAAAAAAAAATAAAAAGTGTACGAATATGAAATGAACTCAGACTTAACTGAACCATAAAGTTAACATTTAAATTCATATTAATATCGCTCTACAAATCTGCAATAGCTGCAATTCAATTATTGAAAGTAATATAAGGATTGAAAAATTTAATTATTTGATTAAATTATTTCCAAGACAATTAGTCATAAGCCAAAATTTCATGATCATCACAGACAACATCATGCATAATTTCTTAAAAAATTTATGAGGTGATCACCTCAAATATAAATTTCATTTAATTTATCTCGAAGCCGACTCTCTACATCTGCTATCTACACATAACTGCTATTTCAAGGGCTTTCATCCATCACTTTAGAACCTGCATGCGTGGAACAATAAAGCACTCAAATCACTGACAACACTTCATACATTTCCAATCCAGGGCACTTCAAGATGTCGTCACTGCCAGAGAGTATTTTATGCACCAGTTGGACAGTCATGGGTGTGATTATTAGCCCTAATGAGAGCCATCTAGAGTGGTACATGTGCTCCAGATTGCAACACTGCATTGCCGGATGTAAATTATTCTCTGTGACAAAAAGAGCAAATTGGAATCCATTACCGAGTCTGCAGAATACTGAGCAAAGGAATTACAAATGACATAGAAGCCTTCATTAATCCCAAGCCTCGTGCTCTATTGTGGAAGTGATTGATTGCTTTATCAACCTCCGTGACCTCCTGTCTGCATGATGAGTTTGCCGTCTATTATCTGATACTATAAAACTGTAGAATATATTTCAATGTTCACAAAGTGGACAACATTAAATATGGGGTGCATCGCAAAGTGGATTTCATGGAGTATTATGCCTTATTAAGTGAAAGTTCATATTTAAGGATAAAATACATGAGCAATTTCACAGGAAGAGGACGGGAAAAAAATTCACCCACCAGTTATTGCACACCACCTCAGCACTAGAAATTTAAAATGGTCAGTTTATTCAAAACATAACTTCCTTAAATTTAGTTTTCAAATATGATCTTTAGGACTGTCTTACTACACTGTCATCTTACAAATGATACGATCTGATCCATTTATACCATGAAGTCAATAGTGGATCTACATTGGCTGCTATAGTAATGATGTAAGAGTTACAGTAGCATGACGGCAAGAGACTTTCATACAGTGAGTAGCTGTCAGTTTGGAAAGACAGACAAAAAAATTATTTTACTTCTGCTCACGTCAATCATACTGCATGCACACCTTGTATTTCGACTGACAAAATGCTTGTTGAAAGCTAAAAAAATAACTAAAGATGACGACAACCAAATTTCAAACCTCACATGGATGTTTAGATCAGGGTTTGTGAACATTGGATTTCATGGTGGTTTATGCTGTTCAGATTAAAAAACTAAATGGATTCGAGTTGGATATGTTTGGGAGTGCATTTCCTTTTGACCTTTTTGACCACTTTTTATTGAGAGGAATAGAGTAGTAAGAGAGGACAGGTAATGACAGGAAAAAGATGAAAGGAACAGGACTAAGAAAAGTAGCAAGCCAGATGCAAACTTGCATCAGCCACACAAGGACTACAACTGCCAGGCTAGCTCCAACAGGGAAGTTAGCAGTTGTACTCACGATAATAACAGCTGGGTCTAAGAAAAAAACATTACCAGTTTGTTTGCAAACATCTTAGGGTTTCCATCTTAAAAAACAGGTAAAAAAATAAAAAGCACTCTGGCATCTCAAAAAGCACCTTTAAATGTCTTTGATAAAATATGAAACAAGTACAATGTTAACAGTGGAGCTGCTATTTTGGTCTTGTTTGAGCTTCAAGTTTGACATTTGTGTGTGTGTGTGTCTCTCTCTTCACTGATTTCTTTAGGGTTTGAAAATAACTTATTTTTATTCTAAAAACTGGGATGGTCATTTAAATGCAATTTAGCTAATTACACATCAGCAATGTTACCATGTCTTTGATCATACTTGGTTTCTGCTCCATTTTATAGAAATTTAAATATTTATCCTTAGCAGACACTGTTGTTATAATGATGCATGTTCAATGGCAAATGTTTTATGCAATAAGGATCCCAGCTAAATCCAATATGAGTACTACCTAAGCTCTGGATTCCTTCAGCATTACTCTGCAAATAAAAAGCTAAATTTAAACATGATCTCATATACAGGTATATTTAAAATCGATTGAAAATTAATAGACCCTTTATATAATTGTTCTGCCAATAACCCTCTGTCTAAGCACCTTTAAAGATTCCACCAGAGAGACAAATAGTTAAACATTTATTAGGTGCTACATAGAAACTCCTACACACCTGCGCTGAGAAGATTAAGTTATGGTTAATTCATCGCTATATCACTTTCCGAATCACTGCTGTTTTATTGAACTATATTAAAACCCAAACCATCCCTCCCACAAGCAGCAAAAATTGGCAAACGACTCCCCATATTTCTTCATGCTCTCTGATACATACTCCGCAAAGCGCAGAAACCTGTAATATTCAGGTATGGCAGATCCCAAATTGAACTGAAGTGCGAATCTGACTCAGAGATACATTTAGAGTGCCTACCTAGATGGAAATCACTTTAACCACGCCTGACGAAAGGAGTTTATATGGTTGTCTTTGAACACGAAGACTGTTTAAAGGGATAGTTCATCCTAAGAATTAAAATTGGGCCGTTATTCATTCATTCCAGTTGCATTTCACTTCAATCAGCTTGGATGCACAAGCTCAAGCTTATACAGCCAAGCTTGTCCATGTCATCCATCCACAGTGAGATGACTAGTCTCTTCCTACATGAATTCAACCAGCATTACACGGGGGCTGTAAACCCTAAATTAAAAACATGGAGTCCGTAATGAGTGCTTCATTTGTGACTTGCAACCAATGAGGTGATGTTACATGCTTTGTAATAAAGTTAAATACTCTCTAAACATTGAGAGGCTCCCTCTCTCTCGTGTCCAGGAGGCAATCACAAACAGTTTAATAATAGAAAATAAATCAACTACATGTAATTCATCACCACTATTAACAAAACCGAAAATTTTATTTGCTGCTAACTAACTGTATGCAGTGATTGTTACTCTTTAGCTCATTGAATAATAAGCTTAAGCATTTAATACTGCTGTATAATACAGTAACTGAGGACTCCAGAGCATCAGATTTTACTTCAGGGGGTTTGAGGGACCAAGAAGCCACGAACAAGGAACACAATCTCTGCGCAAAAAATGGGTCTTTATTTGAACCCAAGAAAAAAGTTAACTTTACAAACTCATAATTTCATACAACAAAATAAACAAACAGAAAATGAGATCAAAACAGCTAGACAAACAAACAAACTAAAACTGACCTGTTCAAATGAACAAAGCAACAGCTTATAATGGAAACGATTGGCCCATTACACATTAAGAGGGGAAACAAACCAACTTTACATTCAACATATAACCTTAAATAAATCAAAATCAAATCAAACGAAGATATGTAATAGAGTAGATAAAGATAAAGAAAGCAAAATGTAATCAAATATCATAAATGTACAATTAAATAAAGCAATTGATAACAACATTAACATTTCTTCCTCCCCCGGGCAATTCCAGCAAATGGTATGTTCGGGCGGAACCATTAATGCTTATATTCTGTTCCTGCCCAGACTCAAATCTTCATCACGCTAGGATGCGGCTGCAGCGGACCTGAAGTTCATCACGAACGGTAAGCTTCAACTCAAAATAGAAACAAATATAAGTAACATACAACGTAACTAATTTGTGTGCACTTCAAATTAGTAACAATGTATATTAAATGTGCTGTAAATGTAAACCTTTGAAAACCTAACAATAAATAACTAATTAATATTGTTTGTTTTGTGTGATTTATTATGATCCATCATTATACTCAAATGAATATGAATGACCAAATAAGTTTAAATAAAGATTATTCTTAAATGTATACCCTTCGTGTAAATGTATGCATGTTGGCGCGTGCGCATCCACATTACCACTCGGGCCGTCACAAGGGGATTGACTGGCCTAAGTTTCAACTTTTTAGTGTAAAAAATATATATAACAACCTTTGAAAACTAAAAATATTAAATAACAGAGTATATCCAGCTTCTTTTCCAGAGTATGACATTAATCTCAACGATTCGTTTTCTAAGGTATTCAGCACTTCCTTTCACTGACCTTTTGAAAAATAATTGTTAGTTTCAGGTCCTATTTTGTATGTCAACTGTGGAAAGCACCATTAGAAATTCTAATATGGGAATCAAAGTGAAAAACAAATTCTGCTGCTGTGAGAAAGCCAGATCGACCACCATTGCTCTGGCTGACCCACTGATTGTAATGGAAGTGAATGAATGAATTAATGAATGAATGAATGGCCAAGGGTACAACAACAAAAGTAACACTGATCCCTTCTGTAATCCTGCTGAAAGAAAATCTCCAACAAATAAACAACTGCATCTGGGTAATGCTCAATAAGGTGAAATCTCTTTGGTTTGAACGTACTATGGGGATATCTACCCACCAGCATCCTCCTGTGTGGGAATTGTACTAAAGGTACCGTTTCATGCAGCATGTTCCTGCGCCCCACTGCTCTCGTTAATGAGCATTAGCAAGAAGTCTAGAATTTTCTGCACAAACATTTATTCAGTTCTGCCTGCTAAATGACCATCTTAATTCTGCTGAATTAGAAATTGCATTTTTAAAACTGCCACTAATGATTTAAACACTAGCGGGTGGTGGAAAAAAGTGCACATGGGCAGCTGATAGTATTCAGTGTTTCCATGTCCTCTTGAAACATTACTTTGAGCTGTTATCCATTAAATGAGTAGGGAGGGAATGAAGGTTATCGGAGAAGTATGAGCATAAGCATACAAATTCATATCTAAAAGGAGTATTAAGTGATTTCATCCAGTGTCCTGCAGCTTTGAAGCTTTGATCTCATGAGCCTCCTCTTTAGTGGACCAGGTGACTTCAGTTGCTTTAAAAGCGCACGATTACACCACTGCTGTTAAAACCTACGTCAGTCTCTTCATTTCCAAATTGCCTCCACTATACCAGATGAGCCAAACGTCTTCAGGGCAGTGTTTTCACATTTCGCTATAACTCTGCAATAATTCCCCCAGTCTGCATTAACATCATGTTACATTCTTGCTTTCCTTTAGTCCAAACCTCTGGAATAGAAAAAGCTCATTACAGGACCATAGCATAACCAATTTCTGCAAAATCAGCCAACAGAATTCAAGATTATAGCCTATACATAAGCTCTCAAAACAAGACATCTTTGAGAATTACTGATTACTCACCCGTGTGCAACTTATGTGTACAACATTTACTTAGAAAGAAAATCAAACTAGAATTCCTTGTTCAAGGGCACATTATTACTATCGCTCCGTTTTCACTTCTATCAAATCAATTCATTTTTTTCTCATGTCATTCTACAGTTCTACAGATTTCTTTATAGATTTCACAGATAAAAACTAGTTTCATTTCATTCACCACTGTGTCACACTTAAGAGTGACAGTCCAGTCCTCAGCTGAAATTTCTTTTCTAGGTTATATGCTAAAACACTTAAAAACTGTCAAACTGTCACTCTACTCAAAAATGTGCTTCCCTATCACTTCTCACTTACAGGAAACCAAATATTAACCTTTCACAAAATTTGTTGTAGATGTAAACCAATAAATAGTATTAATCATCAACTGAAAAAGCAGATGAAAGGAGATAAAACGGCTTAAAGATATTATAATCTAAAATGTAAACTATCTGATTTCATATGATAGTTTCTGTAAATCATACTAGAAAACAATATCTTCATATCAACCAACAAATACTAGAGTTATTTCAAATTATTTCATCTTGTGAACATTGGTGACATAACCGTGCCCTTTAAGCCATTATCTTGAAAAGGGGGAATCTATTTCAAGGGGATTATATTCCCTTCCAAGAGTCCTATGGAAGATTTCAACGCAAACACTGATCACAATATGACATCGTATATATTCCAGCTGTCGTCTGGCTGATGCATCTTCCCATTCAGAGATGGGCCTGAGTAAGTTTCTATCAGCGCACAAGAGAAAAAAAACAAAAACAAAAAAACAACCTGTCAAAGCAATGTCTGAAAGAAAGCATAGTTTGGAATAAAAAGCCTGCTTACAGCTGACATTTGCCGCAAAGCTGATATCACACATCAATGCCTGTACAGGAAAAATATACCCTTTGTTTTTGCAAAAGTGCACTAAAATGTCACTCTGACATACGCTTGGAAGAGCAATCTCCAAATGCTGGCTTAAAAGTGTTTATCTCCAATGCGAGATATGAAGCCTAAATTCCACTCAGAGTAATCTGGAGTGATTTTTGTGCGGAGATGCAAAGCTAGTATGGCCCAAATGAGACTTTGAAGGGGCAAAAACATTTACTTCAAAAGATATCAACATTTTTAAAAGCCTACATGGTATTTAAACAGATCTGTAAGGCAAACAACATGCCCCTCACAACTACCAATCTATCAGCATCTCTTTGACAGAGCATCCAGGGAGACGAAACGATTAATGCATAATCCCCCCTGCACTCTGTAATGGTATCTCCCAGTCAAATCATGATGGAATGAAATGGGTCGTTCCAAAGAACTATAAAAGGGGTCTCTGCACTCCTATCTTTCCTGTAAACATCTCCCAGGGTCAGACTACATTTAATCTTTCCCAGTTTTAATGCCCTCTGCCAAATCGTCTGTGGCTGCTTGAGACAGGATTTCACAACCCACTGTTAGTTTGGGAGAAAAAGTTTCAATTAGGTGACATTTGTGCAGTACCGTGGAGGGACAGAGGAACACTTATGACCTCAGTATTGTCTGCTTTCTTGTGCAAAGCTGCTGGGGGTGGTTGAGCATAAAAGGATCAGAAGGTTTTAGGACGGCCAGCATCACTTAGAGAAAAACACACAATAGAGATCCACCTCCAGTACATAAAGGGATGGAAGATGGAAATAAAAAGCTGTGCAAACAAAGTGGGAGGGATTTTTGATGAGGAAATTATATATGGAAAGAAAACAATTCACAACCTTAACTTACTGTATATGTTCGAACATGCTCGTGAAGGACGAAAAACAGGAAACACCCTAAAGGGCTGTTCACACTGAAAGTGGCTTAACGTTAATGCATTTTCAATGAGACATGGGGTTTAAATGCAACACAGGCTTTTGAGAATGCAAGTATGTTGCAGTTCTGATGCGATGGAGCTTTGTAATGGTAGTGCAGACAGTGAAGTTCACATACAGCGATCAAGCAATCACTCACTCACAACAAGTTCAGCAACCCTAATCTATTTTCTGTCAGTCAACACAAGTATTCATATACTCTGTTTTAGGGGTATTTCACAGGATCTCACAGGCTTAAATGTTGAATTTGAAGGTAGGGATCCTTTGGTAACATAACATAACATGACATATAACATACCAGCATACATGTGGATAAATATACACAAATAGATTCATATACATACAAACTAAAGCTGGACCTGATGCATGCATTGAACAAACAAGATGAGCTATTCTTTTACCTCAGTGGAAGCAAATACACCTTGAGCAAACTGAACTTCAAGCCAACAGTGTTTCAGTGTTCGTCTATGGCTGAAGGAGCAGCAAACAGATTTCTCTGAGTAATTAGTCTATGAGTCAGAGACCCGATTCAATCTGCTCCTTTTACCCATCCTGTCTTTCAAAGACAAAGTAATTGACACGCTTGCGAGCATCTGAAACAAGTGTGAAGCCTTGGAGGAGACTCCACCACTATACCTACTTGTACACCCAGATGAGGGTTGTCAGTGGGAGTCTTGGCCCACATTGATGACAAACTGGCCCCTTGTGACACCTACACCCTGTGAGCATTTGTCAGCCTCTGAATCGCTGTCAGACTGCTGGATTTTCAACTTCCAGTTGCATTTGTAACAGCTCTTACAGTATTAGGTCTATGTAAAGCATAGTACTTATGTATAACATAACACCAGAATTCAATATAAATCTGCAGGATTAGCTAGTGGTATTGGTGACCATGCTAGAGGAGAAGGTAAAAGAGAGATCGAAAGAGGGGTAAAGAGAAACTGGTGGGGGGAGAAATACAATATAAAAGAGTGTGAAAGGGAGAGGGAATGAAGGATTGGGGAAATGTGGGTGCTGAAATATGTATTTTAGGCAGGCCCTACAGGCATTCTGTCTCTTCCAGTTAGCTTCAAATGGTTCAAAGGAGTAAAAGAACCCGAAATGTAAGTAATCCTCACACTGTCTTCCCCCTCAGGCACATTTAACCTCGGAAAGGAGGGTGAAATTCTTTTAGACTTTAGTGTAACAACCCATTAAATTAACATTTTTTAAACAAGATGTTTAGTACAAACGTACTGCTGTGGAGAAAGTAACCTGAGGTTGTCCGCAGGAGCCACACATGCAGTCTGCAGTTCAATTCTTAGCCAAGCATACTCATCACTTCTGGTGTTATGAACAGCCTAGAGTACAATTCTCAAGATTTGTGAGCTTCACAAAACAACGTTTTGACTAAAAGACGGTGCAGATTTAATGGTGAAAAGAATCGGATTCTGAGTTTTATATCCTGTATAAATGAACTGTGAAGCAGTTAAAGCTAAACTGTAGATGAGAAAATCTAAAATTATGCAAAACAAACTACCATTTGCAACTAGAATGTGCAATATTTTGTGGCACTTGTTTTACCTGACTTATTGCTCATGTTTAGGGACATTTTGGTGTTATTTGTAAAAATAACTAATACCTTAAATTGTGTGGTTTTGAGGAAAGCCATGCAATAACATAGCTGATGATAAAAATGTGTTAAAAATAGGCATTTCTGAAACAAAAATATCAGAGACTTGAGGAAGGGCTCCTTTGATTGAAAACACTGGATCTGTGATGGTGAATCTTAGAAAATCCACTTCTAATAAGCCCAATCGTTAAAACACATTATAACCTATAAATTACTATCCTTTAAAAAAAAATTACATATGATTAAAAGAAACAATCATCAATCATCCATTTGCATCAGACAGCTAAGATTAAATCGTATATGCATATCTGCATAAATCCTAATAAACAAACAGGTCTTATAAGGTGAAGATTATGCTTGTGCCAATATGTGGTTCTGGGTCACTTTTCCAGCTCAGTTTCAGGCTTATTCATAAGGTTTTATAGTGTACACATGCCCGTGCTATGAAGTGAGGCATGGAATGGTCAATTAAAGAGGATTTAAATGATTTAATCTACTGAAAACGCTCAAAACTGATCCTGGTTCTATTGTGGCTTGTGACCAATGAGCATAAGTCTTACAAATACAGTGACATAATGCTCCAATCAGGAGTCGTCTCTCTGGGAAGTGTGCACATATTTAAATGATCCTTTAATCCTAGTCCTATCATAACCCAAAGGCCGTTCTTTCAGATGGTGGATTGCCTTTCCCAACCATAAATGTCAGATATGATAGTGAACTGAGATGTAGCCTATGATTTACTCTCATGAGACATTTAACCTTTCTGGAGGGAAGTTAATAATCATGTTATGAGATTTATATTCACTTTGTAATTTTTGTCAAATAAATAAATAACATCTCTTAAGCAATTTGTATTTAGGTCAAAATATCCTCTTTTGGAACATATTTAGGTGAAATATTTAATATATCATGACCCTTCCTTCATGCCTCTCCCACCAGAAATAAAACAGGACACGGAGGAAATCTGACAGACAGCACCACACTTTCCCTGAGGTGAAAAGATGGCTGACCAGACATCAGGGAGCCTGTCAACAGTAAACCCTGCCAAAGTCACCTTACATAAACAGTAAAAGACATTTAGACATTATGAATGCAGAGAACCCATCTACTATGAGATGTGAGAATTAAAAACATTACTGATTATCCACAATCAAACTAAAATCATTTATCAGTATTTGTGTGTTATAATGAACATATACGCATCATTACAGCAAGAATTCAGGAAACAAAAATGCATCAAATATTTTTAGAGATTATAATTTATTAAACTGCACTTCAGAGTGCAAAGAAAAAGAATGCAAAAGACTAAGAAAATAATTCAAGAAAATTTTTCTAAAGACCAAGTCTTAACATTGTAAAACAAAGCAGGAATACGGATTAACAAATGTGTTGGAAAGATAGTGATATGAAATGCATCTGGGGAAAGACAAAAAAATTGTTTAAACAGGCACTTTATTTCCATTAGGCGTCTTAACAAGTTCCTTTTCTTGCTGGAGCGTTTGTCAATTTGCAGCAGAGCAATAGAGGCTTCTGTCAGCGTTTTCTCTCCTGATGAATAATTAGACACAAAGAACTGTGGTCCTGAAATCCCCCGTCAGCTGTCAGACATCACTCAATCTCCCTGGGCAAAAAGCAAGCCACCATAAACAGTCTTTAGTAGAAGAAATTGTCATTTGTGGTGAAGGCATGGAGCGATGTACATGTACTGTATGTGAATTCATGTGAGTGCTGTAATTAAATATGGATGTATTCATGCATGCGGGCTTGAGTCACCATGAACACAGCCAGCTGGATGATGGGGCAACAGTGTAAGCACAAAGGTCCAGATTTAATGGTGCATGCACACATTCAGAGATACACACACTCAAAAGGAGATGTGCAAAGCAAAGTCGGAGTCTTAGTAATCCGGTGGCAGGAACGTGCTAAATCCTGACATCAGCATATCTCAAAAGACTGCATGCTAGCATACAGAACAGTGCAGGGGAAGGAGGCGGAAGAGCCCAGCACAGAGAGTTAGCAGAGGTCAGCTGACATTGCAGTGTGCAGATGAGGAGGAGAAGCTTTGTTAACGTTCCAGAATACCGTTTACATCTCATGTGGAACCATAACATTACGTTAAGTGTCACCAGACTGAAAAGCACACAGCATGATCTGATTAATGAGCTATCAAAGCATCTGCCAGACACAGCTAACTACTAAGCTAATTCAAAATGCAAAGATACGCATTAAAAAAAGAATAACTACAAGAGGGTTTTTTTTCCAGTGTAGTATGATGTTAGCATGCTACTTAAGACCCAATGCAAAATTATCTAAACTAAGTAAATACAACTTGTAAACACTTGAAAAGATGCATCAATCATTGCAACATTTCCGTAGTTTCACTGTGCAGCAACAACTGTCCATTGCTCACAGAAGAGGTAATGATAGGGAGGCCATTGGAAGTGGAACCTCAATGTAACATTAACACAGCAAATGCATACAGCCCCCTACAATCTCAGTGGACTATTACTGTTTTGACTTAGTCATGTAAACCTTGAGTCATCACCTGGGAGTCAACATTAGTGCACTGCAAGCTAAGTTGCTTTTAGTGCTTCTGCGTGCATGACACACAGCTGGTGTACTATGCAAACTCTTTGTCCTGTACTTGTATTTGCATACTTACAAAAGAAAACAGGTGAATGTCAGTAAGCTAAATCTAAGATGAGCTACTGCACCAAACCGAATATTAAATACTTTTCAAACATAGAATCAGAATCAGAAAGAGCTTTATTGTTAGGTATGTTAACACATATGAGGAATTTGTTTTGGTGACAGAAGCTTTCACAGCACAAACACATTACCGTGACAAGACACAGATCGTAAAAGTAAAATAGGTAAATAGGAAATAATAATATACAACAAATATTCAGAGTTCAGATGAAAAAGCCTCTAAGTGATATTCAACATTTTCTTTTAAAATGATTATATTTTAATTCTCCTATGTTTATGTTCAGTTATTTTACTTTAATGGGAAAGAAAATAAACTATTTATGGCTATTAAAGTGAAATTACTGAACCTAAACATGGGAGCCTAATAAAAATGCTACTTTTTAGAAGAAAATTTCAAATGGCACTTAATGGCTTTTGCATCTGAACTCTTCATTTATAAAAAAAAATACAACATACAAAAATAGACTATAAATTTAAAGTGTGTGTACAGATATATGTATAAATGCAAGGCCGGCCGATTAATCGATTGATATTTTTTATTATCGGCATCATCCGATTGTGCTGCAAATAAGGCTGATTTATAGGCAAATGCATTGGCGGGCAGCTAAGCATTATTGATGAACTCCCTCTGATGCAGTGTTGCCAAGTCCGGCTACTTTTACATTGTTGTCAAGGGATGTTTTTTATGTCCGCGGGTTAAAACCCCAATAACGGGATATTTAGCCCCTGGGATGCAACTTTTTCTAAGGGAAACCCACCAAAGAATGTGTATTTTACCCCCCGGAAAACTATTTTATCGCCCCTGAAAAGCGATTGGGCTAGTTTTGAGTAGCAATTGGGTGGATTTTGCTGTGAAAACTTGGCAATTCAGCTCTAAAGGGACGGTCCCACTATTCTTTCAATAGGCTAAATTTTTTCGTAGAGAGCTGTGAATATGCGCGGGAGCATAATATAACATCAGGCACAAAGGTTTCTCCTCAGCTATCACAACACGGATTCCGATGTGCTTGTACGGTGTGTTTTGCGACAGTATCGAAAGTGTCTTATTATATTGTAGTCTCTCTCTCTCTCTCTCTCTATATATATATATATATATATATATATATATATATATATATATATATATATACACATATAGAGAGATATATATACACACACACACACACACACACACAATCATATAAAATGTGTCCGCATTCAAATGTTCCATCTGTTCTTGTTTCCACTGACACTGCAAACTATGCAGCTTCTTTTTTTATTTTATTTTTATAATCTTTTAAAGATATATTATATAAAACAGGTAGTAAATATTGGCATCGGCCAGTGAAAAAAGCAATTTGGACATCTAAAGCAAATGTGAATAATAAATATGGTGTGTTAAATAAATAGGTGTATAAATAGTCTTGTGCATTACATGTTTATTGCCAAGTTAACTATTCATGAGATGTACTGCTGCCTGAGGGAAGGAACTAGGGCTGAAACGACTCCTCGATTAACTCGATTACAAAAAATGATCGAGGCAAATTCCTCTGCCTCGAAGCCTCTTTTAATTTATTTTAAATCTCACGTCAGGATCTTTCGCAATGATTGTTTTAATGTGACACAACGCGTTTACGTCACCCACAAAGCGGAAGGAGACACAAGACCTGCATCCGAATACGCATACTGCAAGGAGTCAGCGGTGTTTTGATTTGAGGGCGCGGGCAAAGGTAAAGAAAACGTTGTGGAGTGTGTCCATTGCAAGATAGAGCTGGCATATCACAACTAGGGCCCTATGATTTCCGCAATGCAGAAAACGCGGAGGGAATTGCAGAATCCAGTCATAAAAACGGAATTTACAGTTTAACGCAGAATGGCACGGAATTTGCCAAATGTTGAATGAATTAATAAAAAATAGGTCATTGCACTTACATCAAATCACGATATGGACTAATATGTGTAAATATTAAGCCGGAACAGTCTATTTAAATATGGTCTGTCCAAATGTTGCAGGATGTAGTGTAGTCCAACGTTGACTGCATCATCCATAGACCAGGGACCTATAAGAGTCCAGTGATGTCCATCAGGTGGGCCTCAGTTTCTTTTACAAACCCGGAGTGCAGGAACGGGGGAGAGGGGGGTTGCTGGAGGCATTAACAGATCGAAGGAGAGAAGGTCAGAATGGCTGTGGGGTGTGGATAGAACTTATTCAAAGCGTTGGCCAGTTGTTGATTCAACACAGTGTTGGGGGATGGGATATTGTAATTGGTGATGTCTTTCGGTCCTTTCCACGCTGATGCAGGGTCACTGGCTGAAAACTGGTTCCTCAGCTTTTCGAAATAGTTTCTCTTAGCCATTCTGATCTCCTGTCTTTCATTGTTAAGACTCTAGCTCAATCTGTAGAGCAATGTCCAGGGTAATGGGTTTAATTCTAAAGGAAAGCAAGAACTGATCAAATGTAAATGTGTACATTAAATGCATTGTAAGTCAATTTGGATAAAAGTGTCTTGCCAAAGGCATAAATGTAAATGAAGAGACGACATGTATTAACAATGTCACAAAACTGGTCTTGATTACGATACATTCTAAAACATTTTAACAATTAAAACTCTCCCTGGTTCCTCTGTCAGCTGCTGTCCAAAACTAAAGCAGTACTGTTGCACGGGAAGAAAAACTAACATCAGCTATCGCAGCACTGAGTTGACAATATCTAGTGATCAATATTGAGCAGTCTGTTCTTGGCAGGCCAGTAAGCATCACAAGGCGCTTCATCTCTCCCATGCCCTGCTGACAGCATTTCTGGCATCCTTACACTTCCAGCTCCAGGACTAGTGCGCACTAAAACTACGATGCTCTGCGCCTCATAAACATCCATCATAATAAATAAAAGACTGATCCCACGAGTGTGGTTAATGCAAGAGGAGGAGGAAAAAACTGATTGGTTGAAATCCATTATTCTCTGCAGATGGAATAAATGAGAATTCATGACAATTGAGAACAATTGCTAGTTGTACATGCATGAGAGAAATAAAACGAGATGAAGAGGGACTGATATATTAGGTGTATTTGGCCCAGACTGCTATCAGAGAGCAAATGCAGATATGTTTTTCTTCAAGAGGAGGTATTCCAAAGGCTTGTTAAGTCACTTTTATCGCTTCTACCTTTCCCACAGTAATTTCCTTCCCTTCTACTTAGCGGATGTGTCAATATGTATTACTTAGTCGTACATGACTGCTTTATCTGCTTCACTTAGCAAAGACCTTCCACAGACTGACTCAAAATGTAGTAAAAACCCAAGGAAAAAAGGGAAGGCGGAAGAAACCAAATATCAGGGACAAAACCAACAAAAAACACATTACCTAGATAGTGCCTTACTATCAGGGGAAATTCTAGGACTTGTGTTGTGATTTCACTGGAATGGAGAGTGTTCGGTTGAGAAACCGAAGGGGAGGAACAGTAAGAGAGAGAGGAACAGCACCCATGCCAAACACTACCACCATATTTTATCTTTATTTTACCTGGAAATTAAAATATAGGCAGCAGATTTAGTTACACATAAAACAAATTACATTTGTTTACATATACAGAAACATACACAAATCACTCAAAACATTTACAATCAGATGACTCTACAAACAGATCCTTTAAAATACATTTAAAATCATTAAGTGTTACCAACTCTTTTAAGCATAACTTATTAAATACTAACAAAACGTAATTTCAGAAAATTACAAATCTTTATATTATTTGGCTTTCTATTAATGCAATACAATGAATCACAGCCATCTACAGTCTCCCTGTGGCTTCCATTATAGGCAGTTTAGTGTAAAGTTACATTACATTAAAACAAAATATAACATCTATGCTTTCATGTCCAAAAACATTATTTTTGTCTTACATTTCATAATAAATTCAGACAAGCCCAGTACGGACTCGTTTTTCCTTTTTAAATTTTTATGTGTACAAACGATTGTGGGTGAATGAAGGTCACAAAGGATATATCCCATGCATCCTTGAAATTCAGCGAAACTAATGCTGTCTTCCAAGGATCCTTCCAATTGAGATGGCCTCAGTGACATTTGATGATGTGGCAACCGAGATATGCAGCCTTCCATTTGAGAAGCACCCATAGTCTGCAGTATCCTGCACTGACTAGAAAGTCAGGAGGATAATATTTTACATAAGGCTGGCATGAATATGATTCGGAATGAAATAGTCTCAGACAGCTATTACAGCCACTGTTTTCAGCAAACTTGAAGAGGTGTCAATTACGCATTTTTAAGGGGACTGACAACTGAGTGCATCTGAGATTTTGAGAGGGACTAAGATTAAAGTCTAGCAATAACTGTGTGTGCTATTCATGAAATGAAGATGCATATACTTTTATTTTGGTTCAACAACTACCACTGGTAATAAACTCTTGAAAAGGGACATTATTTTTTCCTATTTTCCCAGGCAAGTGTGAAAATGAATCTCAGACTGGAGGACTCAAAATCACCCTTCATTTTGTCATCCTCTCCTGACGGTTCAAAGAGCCCCCAGATTCTAAGATGCCACTTACGTATTGTGCCAGAAATGAAAGCCTCTTCCATCTGGAGAAGATCATTCAGATTTGATGACAATACAGATAACAGCGGCCGTCACATTCGAGTTCAACCTGTCATTAGCAGTACCCACGCAAGGATCTGTGTGTGCCTCTGTGCCCCGGCTGAATCATTACTGTTTGATAACCTCAAAAGCTCACACTGTAAAAAATAAGTGTAATTTTAACTGTAAAATTTTGTAAAAACGCTACGGAAAAAAACTGATAATAGGTTAACAGTAAGTTCCCGTACTATATACAGGGAAAAACTGTAAAAGATCTAACAAAGCATTTAATGTAAATTTACAGTAAAATTCTGTTAATTATACAGCTTTTAGAAGTAAAAAAAAGAACAAATCAATGTATAATTTACAGTCTAAAACTGTAAACTGATATTCCCAGAATTCCCTGCGTGACACTCCACGTTTGAAAGTATTTTGTTTAAATAATCATGTTTTTAAATAGTTCTTGTTATCAGTTATGTACATTTGAGCTTTATGTTACATCTTCTGTTGCTTAATGAAAGTTTTTTGCATTATTTAAGTATCACGTGTGTTACCATGATGGTGTTTTGTGTTTCCATAAATGTGCACCTTCTATATGTTAATATATACTTCTGCTTGTGGTGAAGCTACTTGTGATGAGCTTTGATACTTCATGTGGCTTTCTCTTATACAGTACCATCTTTATTATTATGGTGGTTGTCAGTATTTTCAAGGTACAAAACAGATTTAATTTTGTGTGTTGTTGAATTTACTGGTTTATATTCACATTTTCTTGTTTGTAAATTACAGCTTTATATTGTAAAATTAACAGTTTTAGACGTAAATGTGTTTACAGTTTTCTGTATTTTTACAAAATTATTCTGGCAACCACAGCTGCCAAAAAGTTTTTGTAAAAACAACAAGAAATTTTTTTACAGTGCAGGATGTAATTCTACCACATCTGACGTGCTGTAGAGATGCGGTCGCCAAAGGACGAGAAAATAACAGCGCAGCTCGATATGAACTACGCGGTGGGGAGCGGTGGTATGATTTGAGCCTCCTGTAGGGCCTTCGTTCTCCTTCGGTTGCTTATCTATTTTCTCACAAGTAAGCATGGTAAAAATGGATTGAAAAGAAATTACCCTCTTAAAAATAAAGGTGCTTCAAAAGGTTCTTCACAGCGATGCCATAGAAGAACCATATTCGGTTCCACAAAGAACCATTCAAATCAAAGGTTCTTTAAAGAACCATCTCTTTCTTACCTTTTTATAATCTGAAGAACCTTCGGTCACCACAAGAAACCTTTTGTGAAACAGAAAGGTTCTTCAGATGTAACCATTTAGACCAAAAAAGGTTCTTCTATGGCATCATAAAGCACTTTTATTTTTAAGAGTGGATGGTGACATGAGAGAACAGAGCTAGTAACAAGTGATGGACAGGCTGCAACCTGCTTCAGTGCACTTTGATGCAGAATGCCCTTTCAGAAATCAACAGTCTGTGTAGTCTTTCAGTGGGAACAGCTCATGGATTCTCTTTTTGCACACGAATGAATGAACTGACTAAGGTGAGCTTGACTTCATAAGTATAATTCAGGTTCCTTGGAGACATGCAAATGTGCAATATTAAAGGGAGAAATCCAACAAAATTTCATAATATTAGCACTTATAATTGTATGTATTTTCTAAGGGTTAAACAAGCCACATTTTAAATTATGCCCTTAAAAAATCTATTTAAAGGATACACTTGTGGAAACCCATCTAGACTTCCAGATTTGGAAAAACTTGCAAATTTGGTATTCATTTCTCTTTCTCCCCATCTCAAGACACTGATTGATCTCTGTCCAATTTATTCTGGGTGGTATGGAACCACATGTGAAAGGCTTTTCACTGCAGGCAATTACTTGAGTCTCCTCAGTAATTGAGAGAGATGGACTTGGTACAGACAGGAAAGGACAAGATGACAAACCCCTCCCATCTCAACAGTCAGAAGTCCAGTACAAAATCAATAGCCGTTTGAACTGACAATAGTGAAAAAGAGCTTCTACTTGCTGTTCTGACACTGAGGGTAGTAAAAAGAGGTAAGAGTGTCTACCTTTGTGTGCCATTCCTCCCACCTACATACAGTGTCAGACAAGTGAAATTAAGCCACTACTGAGGAGTGAAGCAGAGATGTGGGTAGTTCTAAGAGGCTGATGTGAGGGCATACAACTCCCAGTGAGCTCTCAACCCAAAGTACCAGATTCATTTGAAGGTGAAGTGTGTAATTTGTTCTATGTTAAGAAACTTTTATGCCAATGCATAGTGAACTGGGTGGGATATTTCTATATTGCAATCCCATTGACTTCTGGCTCAAACGATGCAAAATTTAGGCGAGGATTGACTGGTGATGTTTTTGGAATCCTGTTTAAAAAAATACAAATGTATTTTATTTTACTATATGCCTCTGAGGCACAAAAATTACACACTTTAAGGATATAAAATGAAAGCTGTCATGTTTCTTGTTAAGTTGCATTGTAACAGATATTGAAAGAGATCATACTTTAATATAGTGGAGTACATCTGAATGAAATTGATTATAAAAAAACAGGGCAAGGGCAAGGACTGGTTCTATCCAACTGTTGTTGATTAGATGGAGGCAGATCGTAATGTACGTTTGCAGTAAGAAGACTGTAAGAAAGTAGCTGGGATTAAATGGACTAAATGTAGTTACAGTGAAGTAATTTCACTGAAATATCTGAAGTTATGATATTTCTGTTAATAATTATGTTTTAAAAATGGGATTAATCATTTCCAGTAAGATAACATATTTAGAAAATAGATAGGGTGAAATTTTCTTTTAATGCCATTTAAGGGACCCTTTGTTCCATCCCTTTTCTAACAAGCCAAAATTACAATTATTTATTGTCAATTTGTGCAAAAGGCCATTAAGGCTTCCTTGCATTTTAAAAAGCTTTACCCACTCAAACACACAAGTAACCAGGTTGAGTTCATCTTTAATAAGACAATAAAGATGAAAACAATCAGCAAGTAATCTACCTTTGCCTCTTCCTTTCTTGATGATTTGGAATTGAGATAAATAGCTTCCCCTGGGGTGCAACACCTGATTGCAGCATCCAGCTCTGTCATTCTGCATGCTCACAATCACAACGGAGGGAACAACTCATTATCTCACCTGCACTGATCAAACCGGTTATCTAATGCTGCAAAAGTGTGCCGAACATTTCATGCTAATCAAATCAAAGGTCATCAGCAAAACATGCTCATCCACCCTGCAAGACTTAAGACTAATGCAAGAATAAATCATACAATCAAAGGCCATTTTTTAAATATTAATAAAAGGCCAATATGTTTCATTACAAATCTAAAATAAAAAATAAAAAAAGACAAGATATATTTATTTATTAATATTTTTAAAAATAGGATTGGAGATTGAAAAATAGGAGATTGCATCCTGAAACGTGGGTTTTTTTGTTTGTTTTAAATCACACTAAAGAATCTGAATAAAATCTCACCACTGTTCTTCATTGATACGATTAGATCAACCTCATCCTGTGGTGCTTTAGAGTCTACAGGGTCCTTCTGTTTATTCCATTTTTCATGCTGACACATCACACTATTAATCTTCAACTATTGATCCTACATCAGGGAGGAACGCTGGGGTCCAGTTATTATCGGTTGATTGTGCTTTTGCATATTCCTCATGATGGCAACCTTTTCAAACTACCTTAATGAGTGAAGGAGGAGTTTGTTTTAAAGGTTGGTGGTCAATGAAAATTGACAGCTGATGTATTGATGGCTCGCAGAGTATGTGAGCGGAGTGGTAACAATTTCACCTCCACACTCCAAGTATTCAATAATCACTAGCTCCTCACTCAACTGATCAGAAACACTGCTCCGCCTTCGCTCCATCAACAAATCAGTGGCTAAAGTATTTCAGTATGATTGGAAATAATCACAAAGTTCTGTTCAGAACTTATATTAAACGAAAAATAAATATAATAATCTCTACTACGCTGAAGCTGAGGGTTGTAGTTACTTCAGAAACAGAAAGAATATACTGTAACGTTTCAGTTTTTAAGAAGATAGATCACAAGACAACATTGGCAATTTTTTGCACTCCTGAATGTTTCGATGTGTGTGCAATCTGTACGTTATGTGCAAGCTTGGATGTTGTGTGCGCATGTACAGCAATGTAGCAGCACATTAGTTTAAAGCAGAGATTAACCCGTACAATAAAAATGTGTATTCACCTAATCAGTATCAAGTATCCACAAGGTTCAATCAAAAATGCTTGAGCTATAACCTCTCAAACTCATCCATTGCTGTCATTATTAGTTGAGTGATCCACATATCGGTCAAGCTAGCTAATGATGTTTGCTGCATGAATTCTTGATAAAATGCAGTTACATTATGGGCTGTAGGGGTGTGACGGTTCGTATATAACCGTGAGACCGGCGGTTATAGTTGAACACCGTCATTAGAACTCTATAACCGCCAAAACAGTGTCATTAAAATATTTTTAACAAACATTTTTTAGATAGGATCATAAGATGCGCAATATATCGGGAGACATGGTTTTAACCACTTAATGAAGTTTTGTAAATCGTCAGACATGATATTTACCACTTCATAAAATTTTGCTTTGTAGAAAACCTTTCTTAAAAACGAATTTCGTTTTGTACAAATTTTGTCTTAATTTTAATAAATGTTTCATCAACCAATTGCATGTATTTTAATAAATAAAAAGCAAATATAGCAGACAATGATAACCGACATGGAAGCACCAGCGCGCCGCGTTCACTTTCACTGCACTGTGAACTAGAGCGCATCTCATCGTAAATGAAACTCAGCATAGGCCTATGCCTCATACATTAGCATTAAATATCTTTGCTGCATCCTTTCTAGAACAGACAATGGCATTTTTTTTGCGGCACGCATCAGCAAAGCATTGCATGGCCATAGACCGCAAAACAATCAGTGGATGACGGGCGGGTGCGGCTTTGAAATTTGCTCAAAAAATGTTGCCGTGGATGATGAGTTTTGTGACCGATCTCCTTAATAAATGGAGGTCTGAAATCTCTGCCCCTTTACCGATCAGAGCGCGCGCTGACACGGAGTTAACCCGCTATCTCCAAGAACAACCAATTGACTCTATGGCAGATCCACTACCCCCCCCCCCACCCGACGGTTTTGTTATGAACCGTCACATTTGACTCACGTCATAACTGTCATGACCAATTCTGAAACCGGCACACCCCTAATGGGCTGTTGGCATTAATCTTTCGAAAAAATCCACTCCTTTCTCCAGTCAAAAATCACGCCGTTTTGCTCCCACTCCATTCCACTCACATACTCTGATGGCTACACCCTTTCAGTTTTAAAGGGGGGGTGAAATGCTCGTTTTCACTCAATATCCTGTTAATCTTGAGTACCTATAGAGTAGTACTGCATCCTTCATAACTCCAAAAAGTCTTTAGTTTTATTATATTCATAAGAGAAAGATAGTCTGTACCGATTTTTCCCGGAAAAACACAACCGGCTGGAGGCGTGACGTGTGGGCGGAGCTACAGAATCACGAGCACCAGTAGGCTTTTGCGTTGAGAGCGTTTGGAAGCTGTGACATTACCGTGAAGGAAAAACCATCATCCAAAACAAACCATGGCTTACAGTCAGATTCAGCCGTTTATTTATGATCCAGAATCAGATCCAGATGCTGAAACTGAACGAGAGCAGCAGCAGCAACGACTCACTCCGAGCGGGGCTCGAACCCGGGTCTCCGGCATGGGAGGGGACGCACTAACAAGGAGACAGAGATATTTTAAGCAGTTTTACTCACCGCCTGCGGTTCCAACACACGATCGTGACCCTTTTTCGTTGGGATTGCATCATCCTTAAGAAATAAACGATACGCAAATCCGTCGTCAAACTGGGCCTTGTTTGTAAAACAAGCATCTTCGAAATGCAGGGAACAAACAAAAACACTTGCACAACTCCTTTGATGCTCTGTAAAAATAAACTCCATCCACTGGTCCCTTAATGCTGTTTCTCTTTTGGTAATCTGTGCAGGGTTGTCTTGCCCTGGCAACCAAAAACACACTTCTTTTGTGACTTTTCGCGACGCTCTCGCTCTGATCAGTGAATCGCTCTGATCAGTGAAATGTCTGTGCTCAGCCTCGCTATACGGGAGCGCGCACTCTTCCGGCAGAAGTGCCCTAGGACCCATATAAGGAAATTCCGCTCCATCTAACGTCACACAGAGCCATACTCGAAAGAAACTTTCCGAAACTTGTGACAAACCGGAAGGAGTATTTTGGGAACAAAAATACTCCTTCAAACGTACAACTTAATTTCTGAAACTTTGTCCATGTTTAGCATGGGAATCCAACTCTTTAACAGTGTAAAAAACTCCGTATTCATGACATAGCATTTCACCCCCCCTTTAACTCAAACACCTGAAGACTGAGGTCTGTTGTATGTCACAAACACGCACAGAGATAGTTGCAGAATGAATTGCGTATAACCAGGGCTTAACAAAAACTATTTGTTCTTCTGTCATAGCTGGGCCAGTATTTCAGAGTTCCTTAATCTTGGCTTGGCTTGGGGCCATCCTAATTGTTGAGTCCTGAAAATGTTTGTAAAGGCCTCTGTGAGCGAAAAATCTACTTGACATTGTTTCAACAGAATCTCCTAGTTTTAGAGAGTCTGACTCTGCAAGCAGTTTTTCAACAAAGTCCATATGAAACTTGCACACCTTTTTCGCCTAGAGCTATAGGGATCTTACATCCCACATGCCATATTATCTTTGTGAACTGAGACATGTTTGTACTTGCTGCTACCACAAATGACATCTGAGCTGAACAGCAGTTCGAGGAAAAAATAAAAACAAAAAGCAATTTTGTTTTTTTCTGAAAGCAATCATTCAAAAACTTGACGTGGCCATGTTATGTTTCCATCATGACCTGAGAGGCTACTACCCCATACTGCTGACAGAGACAAACCTCTGGGAAACTTTTGACTAAATAAAATGAACACAAAAGGAATGGGCTGCTTTGAATTTTAAAGGTACCGTAGCTGTACTTTTTATGCAAGTGAACAGAAATAAGGGAAAGGTTGCATGGCTGCAGTTATTCAGTGATGCCAGTGAAGCTACTCACATTATTAACAGTCTGGTAATTTATCATGGAGGAGACCGAGCAGGGCTTGAATTTCTGCATGAGATTGCGGGAATTGCACATACATGTACTCATTCCCACATGTTCCGCATTTATAACGCGGGAAATTCAACTATGTTTTGCACCTTATTGCGTGTACATGGTCAAATACATAAAAAAATTGTCAAAATGCCCATTTTGTCAAGTATTCATGTAAACACAATAGGGCTTGGACAAGCGTCAAGGTCATCGATGACATCGATGCAAAAAATACGTCGACACAAAATATACGCACCAATTCGTCGACCTGTTTTTATTTCTCTAAAAAACGTTTGCAAAACGTTTACCTTATGTGCGCTGAATATACGCGATGGCTTCTGTCATTCTGTCCAACATTATATAACCAATCCAGGGTTTTTTCTGCATTGATCTTTTTTTGGGCGGCTGTCAAAGCCTTATTTGATCACTGTTCCTGAGAGGGTGCGTACGAGAGTGAGCCCCTGCTGCGCGCGCACTCACAGTCTTCAAACAACACGAGCGCTTCTTGCTCTCTCTCTCCCTTGTGGAAATTAATCAAAATCATTAAACACGATAGAAAAAGGGCGAAACACCAAAGTTTCACGCGTGCTCGCGCACTCGCAGTCTTCAAACTACACGAGCGCTCTCTCTCTCTCTCTCTCTCTCTCCCTCCCTCGTGCATATTAACCAAAATCATTAGACAGGATAGAAAAAGTCGGAACGTCAAAGTTTCACGAGGAGGATTCAGAGATTTCTTTTTTCTCCATGACAGGCTGCTGGCTCCCACTGTTAATTTTTATTATTTTTTTATTTTTTGGAAAAGCACTCTCTGTATTAGCTTAAAGCCCTCAAGTTTAAATGGGTTACTGTATTCTTTCAATTACTCTAAACAAGTATTTTGGGTGACCTTTTTTATTGAATGCTAGATATCAAGTTGTTGTTATTTTCATCTGAAAGAAGAACTTTTTTTCAGTAAGCTAGGCCCTTAGGTTGAGTAAGCTTGTTTCAGTAAGCTGTGTTTTCAAGGCTTCAAAGTTTAATTGAATGCTATCTCTATACAAGTGCAAAGTAATGCATTCTTAGTCAGTCTTTTATTTTGTAATTTTAAGAGCAATAAACATATATTGCAATGTTAAGGAATTCATGTTTTTTTTAATTCAGATATGTAAATCAACATGTACAAAATGTTAGTAGTCAATTAATGGGGAGATAATCGAAATTGAATCGGTCAAAAAAAATTAATCGTTAGATTAATCGATGCATTGAAAAAAATAATCGCTAGATTAATCATTTAAAAAAATAATCGTTTATCCCAGCCCTAAAACACAATCGTTTAACATTAATTGTAGACAGTATATAGGCTACTGTGTGAATGTAAACCGCTGAGAAGCTAAACATACATGTAAAAAAAATATATAGTATATCAGCTCTGTGCATGAGCTCTTAAAGAGACAGCAGCCTAAATAAACCTGTTCCTGTGTCATGTTTATTTATCCAGTGTTCAATAGATTATTCAGTTTCTGCAGTAATTCTGTGCCTAAATATTAATGTTAGACCTACCTGAAAAACAAAGTACTGTTAATTTCATTTGTAAATTGTAACTGTTTTTGTATTGGTTCTTTTTATATTACTTAGATTTTACTTTTTTAGTTAAAATAAATTCAATTCTGAGTTTAAATGTTTTTAATTCTTTAACCAGGGGGAAGGGGGCATGGTCCATGTGAAATCACCCATGGACAATACCCTTCTCCTGGTGGAAATAAGCCTGCCACCCCAGCTGGAAATAAATCACAGAGAAAACACTGTAATATCTCCATAAGTGTTGCCAAATTACAAACATTATCACCATTTAGCAAGTCCACCCCAAACCCAGAGTCAATGTTGTCATTTTAGGCTGGTCACTCAGGATACTTAAAGAAAAACAGAAATATTTATAGCGCCACAGTCTGTTTACACTCTTCAAATGGCATTTCTATTATTATTTTTTACTTACAGTTGTCTCTAGATATGAAGCTTGGTTAGTAGTATTTTAATATCAAAACAAATGACAAAAAAAATAATCGTTTAAACTATTTAAAGTCAACATAACCTCCAAAACCCACACTTAAAAGTTTCTGTTAAAGGACTAACATGTCCATATCAAAGCTCATGTGAGTTGACCAGCATACATCTGATTGCACAAGATGGGGGAACTGAATCATCATTTCAATTACAATTCCACTCTCTCATTTCCAGCATATAGACTTTACTTGGTAGATTAACAGCTGCCCAAGTAACGTTTTTGCTTTTTTTATTTTTATCCTCTATTATATTTTTTTTATCCGCCCGAAATAACGAAGCTATTCATGATCAATTAATCCCTTTCACTACACGTTTTGTACCTGCTCATTCTGTGTGATCAAAGAACTGTTTACTTCTGCTGACATTCCCTTGTGCGCTGCAGTGACATGCAGGATATTTCACAGACAAAGACAGGGCTCGATAGTCGCATTTGTGACTAAAAATAGATGTGTCCTACTGTAAAATGTATTGAGGAGCATTTGTGTGAATAAAGCAAAATCCCTCCGGGTGAGTTTTCTTAAATTTAAATGTCATAAAATGTCTTCAATACATGAAAACAAAAATCTTTATGATCATTTTAAGACGGCTTATATTTTGGGGTTGGAAAAACATAAATTGTGATACAGCCTATTGATTATTAAATTTCAAAAGGCTATGATTTCATTAAAAAAACATTTTAAATGGTTGTGAGAATGCATAGTTTCTCTCTCATCTGACGGACCAACCCGCAATAATATAGATATTTCGATATAAGAGTTACAACGTACCACCACAAGTATAATTCAAACCTGTGGGAAGCACTGCAGTTTGCTTTCTCATTCTAGCCAGAGGAAATCACAAGTATGAAATAATGGTAAGGCAGTGATAAGCATGTGTGAATACACAAATATGATGTCTCCACTCCTAACCACACACTTCTATAAAAATCCATAATTACCGATTTCAAGAGGCAAATATCATCATTCGGCTTCAGGTGCGGAACTGACATTAATCTGTTGTTCTAGCGGTTCAGCTTCTTCAAAACAGATCAGACAGCAAAACAAGTCTGTGCTTTAGTGAACGACTACATGCCATTCCCCATTCATATCTAAGAGCGATAATGAAACAATGTCACCGTCCCGTTTTTGCTGAAGTTTTTCAGTTGCTAGGAAAACAAAAAAACAAACAAACAAAACCAGCAGACATTTTTTCCAAATAGCAAACACACAATAAAAGATAAATGAAAAACTAATCAGTGTAAAGGGAGAAATCAAGTGGTCTAATTATGAAACAACCTTCAGAAACAATATTTATTCTGACAGAGACACGGTGCTGATGTTCAATATAAACGCAATAAAAAAATATGCAATAAATGGTTAAAGATATACATAAATATTTATAACTGAATGTGCAAAAGCTAACAAGGTGGTTGCATTTTGAATTTTTTTGCATTTTGCAATTATGAAATTATCTTCTCTGTTATGGTTAAAGGTTATGCATTTTCCTGGGGATTAAAATTGTATCTCAAATTTGCAGCAAGTAGACACATTTACTAAATTCTCGATAACCTGAAGGCAGTATAAATTGCTTGCTAAATGTCCTTTTTTATGTAAACTACAGTATCTCTGTAAAATAAGAAGTGTATAATCAATATCTAGAGGCAGACACTACAAGAAGATCTGTGCCGCATCATTCAAACCTACTCATACATGATATTTTAGGTACTTCTGACTGCTATTATAAATTGAATACTCTCCTTCAATCCATCACCAAGTCCTGAAATCTGGTTAAATGTTAGGATGAATGCATTGCCTAGGTGCACGGACAAGCACACCTGTATGCTGTGACGAGTCCCTCGTTACTTCCACTTAGACCGGTCAGTGGGTGTGGTTGGAAGGCTCGTCAATGGAATTGTGTACACCTGTTCCTTCCCTATATAGTTTCAGCTCTGTTTGGTGTGGAGTGTGAACTCCCGGTTGTTTGGTTTTGCTTTGGCTATTTTGAGGTTATGATTAGTTTAACTTGGTTCTGTTGGATGCTTGGAGCATTCGTTTGTTTGAAGGAATCGTGTTTTGGTTTGTTGATTTCTTATTTTATGTTCTTTATTTATATTAATAAATATCTTTGTTGCAACATACCAACCTGACTATGTCCTCCTTCCCATTTGTCACGGCTTTGAGCCGGTCGTGACAATGCTCAAGATCCAAGCATTAAATACTACTAGATATCCTTAAATTGAATTATGGAAAGAGTGATAAAAATGTAAACCTATTTGTCCCAACAACTGCAGTCCTGCAGCACACAAGAGAAGCAGCATCTAATAGACATACAAAGCTTTACCCTCCATGCCCTAGATCTCCCTACCCGTTCAATACAAAGACTCAGAGGAGGAGGTGGAGGAGGTTTGCAAGCCATAGCAATTCAGCACTGATCCAAGGACAGCAACATACACAGTTTTCTGCAATATACCCTCAAACCCAATTACATTGGCACCAGATCACAAGTGCCAGCATGCCGAAGATGGCACCAATGCCATGCAAAATTTGCTTTTACACGTGGATCTGTAGCATTCAACAGCATTCCAATAAAGTCTAAATACTTGGCATTAAAAGTGAATATACACCTGTTTAAACCATACCGACTCATACTGTGGCAGCTACATGCAAGCTATTTTTTGTTTGTTCGACTGCAAGTGGCTTGAAATAACCTTGTTCTAATAAAATAAGCCTTAACATTTCCATTCCAAACAGACTCTATAAAAATGATGTAAATGCTTTTACACAGTCTCAAGGAAGCATGGCTAATGCAGGCGAAATCATCCATGACAAAGGTGGAATGAAATTCATCAGTCCGGAGTCATGATGACACTGACCAAATGTTCACATTCAACACCTGAGAGTCATTCAAGTCATCTTAGAGGTGCATACATGATCTCAGATAATTCTCTCCACACATGATTTATTTATACTGGTTTCCGAGAACCACATGTGTCAATGAAAATGCACAGAATATGAACATCATAAAAATTCCCATTCCCCATTCACAATTGCATAAAAAGACACAACCCATCCAGAACCTATCCATTTTCTGATTAAAGCGCATATTCTGGTTAATCTTATAATTTGAGTGAAGAAATAAAATCCATGCCCATTTATATATTTTTTTTTTCTGTGTTCATTTATTCAATCTATTACTGTTGCAATGAACTAAATGTATTTTCATGTTTGGAGGGAAATTCTTCTTGCCCCAAATCTTTGACTTCCAATAACAGCCTGTATCAAGCTGCACAATGCATATAGGAATTTTCATGTATATAAATAATATGGATATTGCCAATAAGGTCTTTACATCACCCAGAATTGTGATTAAAACAAGAACATACCAGCAATCAAATTCAGATTTCTTGGAAACAAAATCTTATTTCTTGCAATCAGATTAACATGATGCATATATGTAATCAAAATACAATAATATTTCAATCTTAAACAGAATGTTCATGTGCATATAAACACTGTCAACTGACATGTAGAGCTGAAACAACGAATCGATTTAATCGATTAAAATCGATTATTAAAATTGTTGCCAACTAATTTAGTAATCGATTCGTCGCTAAATAAATTTTATTTGCCATAAGCGGCTCATTTCGTGCATATTTCAAATCTGCGGTGACCAAAGTGTGGCAGTAATGAGTCACCGGAGGTTTTACTCAGCCAGTACAGCAGGTGAAGTAGCGAATAGCCAATAGCTGGCCTCGTTTTATGTCACGTGCTTCCCGAACAGCGTCTCTGTAGCATTCAGCGGGAAGTGGGAGTACTTTACTTTGAGCCTTCAAAATGAAGAGTAACCTGTAAACTCTGTACTACTGAACTGTTTAAGGGACCGTTCACATATCGTGTCTTTTGCGTGCTCAAGTTCGTTATTTCCTATGTAGGCGAGCAGTATGCACTCTCATAATGGAAGCGACGCGGTCGCGACACGGTCGCGACACGCACGCGACACGCACGCGGTGCGATGCGCCCGTTTTTCCAGGCGCGTCCACACCGCATCCATTTATCCTTTGCTGAAATTTCCGGGTCTTCATGGAGAGGGCACGTCATGGAGAGAGCACGTCATGGTTGCTTAGCAAAGGCAGACGACTCAGGAGCGCTTCTGCCCGAGCGCTTTGGAAAGAAGGAGAAAGCGGCGCGACTAGCGTTTTCCACGCGTTTTTAGGTTCGATATGTGAACGGCCCCTAAGAATTTTATTTGTGCAGATTCTCCAGTACAAGGTTGTTTGCAAATGTTTAGTCGTAAAAGCTGATAACATTGCTTTTTAACAGTTAACATTTAAAGCTTTACAAACATGTTATGTGATCAGTTTGTTGTTTACCAGTTCATAATTCAGACTTGCAGCCTAATTATGACTGAATGAGAGAGGTAAATGTTTGAGTATATTTAAAATGCACTTCTTTTCTAAGTATTCACTGCTCTTTTTCACACAGAAGGTTTTTTGTGTGTGTCCCAATTTTTTTTTTCTGGACAACCTTCTGATGGATTTTACTTTAAATTGTGAGTTCCATTCAGGTTTCATGTCATTGGCACTTTTTTTTCGAAGGATTGTTTACAATTTCACAGCATAAGCTATAAAGCTTTTTCCCAGTAAATAATAAAATACAATGCACTGCAATTTTATTCTGTTTTATCCTTATACTTCGTAAAAATATGTTCTCAAAGATTCCTTAAGCTTTGTTTGGGATGTTAAACTACTTTAGGAGCTCTAAGGACTGCCATGGTGAAAACAATATTTGAAATCTCCTTGTGAATTTTGCTAGAGTATGGGTCAGTGTTTTGATTGCAGAAGAGTTCGACAAAGGATTACTAACATAATAAAACAACTCCAGGTATATTTTTGATGAGGATATGACAATGCAAAATGGTTAAAATCTCTTAAAAATCTATGCTGAATGATAAAGACCCTTTATTAATAATTTACTTGGGGAAAAAATGGAAAAAACTAAAATATAAGTACATAAACCGATTAATCGATTAATCGTAAAAATAATCGACAGATTAATCGATTATCAAAATAATCGTTAGTTGCAGCCCTACTGACATGTACTTATATAGAGAACACAGCCCTTTCCAAAAGATCTGCCAATATTATCTAACTAAAAAAGAAAAGAAAAAACCCTGCATTAATATTTGCCCTAAGTGCTGTTGCTCCATATGCATAACACACAATCTTTACAACGACAAACCACGTGTGCAAACACATTTCACTGTCCTCTGAAACCTGAGCATTCCACGCTGCTTTGATTTGATTCATTATAAGCCCGTGCTCGGTGTACTCAGCCGGTTTACTGTGGGCAAGTGCACCTGACTTCTCCCCCTGACCATCCAGACCCGTCCTACTCGACTTGCATGGCTGTGATGGATAAAATTTCATTAGGTGCTGAATAGTGAAATTCAAACCCAAAATCACCTGTGCGTGAGGAAAAATCTAAACCATTAGCTATTTACACACCTTAAACGTTAAATAAAACGGGTAAAGACAGCAACGAGCTGCAAATCATGCCCTACGGCTATGAAGACTTTTAAAGCGAAAGGATAAGCCCATATGACAGACATATAATACAGCACTAGTAGCTACAAACACACGGTTCCATTGGTGTGCATTATACACTCGGTTTACGAATAGGAAAAAACTGTCACATACCGCATACACATGGTTATCAGCCAAGCCAAGTGGAAACGACAGAAACATTTTTAAAACCGAGTACGATGAACATATACTATCTATCTATACTATCAATATGGGCGGTGCATTGGAAACAACAGACTTCAGAATGCATTCTACCGAAAACAAAGGAAGCAATAAAAGAGAAAAGTAACCGTAAGCGACCCTTAAAATGTCGATTTAAGAAAAGAACCCGGTCGAGCAAGTGCATAACTACGGAAATCCTCGCGGCGGGCGCGGTATTATGTCTCAATCCACTGATCACCAGGAAAAAGTTGATACAACGTAGCGCCGAACGTTCCAAATATTTCGCGCCAAACATCAGCAGTTACAATGTAACAAACAAACAAAACGCGAGACCTTAACAAGAAAGACAACGCGCCGTTGAAACAACGCTCGTGCAGAAGCAAAACTATTAAAGCGCTGCTTTTCATACCTCCTTCTTGGTCGGCTTGGAGGCAAGCGGGGATATTTTTCTTCCAGCCCGGCATTTCGGTGTCGTCGTGTGCATTCAGGGGCTAAATCTCAGGCGCATTTCACTGACGGCACAGGCGTGCATTTCCCGCACCTCGTCCCTTCTATTCACTGGCAACCGGTGTAATTGAACGCCGTGTCTCCCTCAGCCTCGTTGTGGAGCTGATTTGAGTTGGGGGTGTGAGCAGACACACGAACGTGACGGTGCCCACTACAACCCACTACAATAAAGTCTTTCCCTTTCCTACCTTACCCAATCCTAGAATTTTCTCATTATTTTGTCACGTTAATGATTCAGTAGGCTGCAAACGTCACCCCACAACACGTTTCTATTAGTCTGTATTCTAAATTAAGTGTAATTGTTTGCACTGAGGTTGATGGTCTATTCCACTGTGTGTGTGTGTGTGTGGTCTTATTCATTCACATCTTAATAGGGTGGGTTGTTTAAGTGGGTTTGAGGCAGTGTCAGAAATGCACTTATTTATATTTAGAGGCAATATTTGCCCCCTGGAATGGATTTTCTTTGCCTTTGTGAAGGTTTATTACCTTTCTAGTCACGTAAAACACAGTATGCTGTTCATTTAGGTCAAATGTTTCAACAACATCAAAGAAAAGTTCATGAAAATGACTTGATCTACTATGATGAAGTTGTTTTTCCTTTCTCAATTAAAAGTATTTTTGAAATGTGATATTTTTTACTTGATGGTTACACCACTTTATATATTTTTTTACATTCAATGAATCAAAGGGTTTGTAGCAAATGGCACAAAAGTTATTCACAAGTGGATTCTTATAACCCACTGTAACTGTAAATGGTTCTGAATTGCTGTTCATTGCAAAGCATTATGTTCTCTTGAACAAGTGTAGTACCTTTAATGGAGTGCTTTTCGATAAGTGTTTAGTTTAACTTTACTTTAGTGTTTCATTGTAAACCCATGGCCAGATAGGAAAATACCACCACTAATGAATTATGTCAGATGTTCAGTAACATTAACTTCATTAAAGTGGCCTTTTTACACATTTTAAATATCTCTTTTTCGGCCACTCTTTTTCCACCTGTGTGAACAAAACAAATTAGGAACATGATCCATAACACAGTGTTTCCAGCATCGATTTGTTGTCCGTTGCATGCAGTATGCATCAGCCCACCTTTAGTAACTGTGCAGTAGTTTACCGTTTCAACTTTAACTCCTTTTAACTTCTTATCTCCTAGTGAGTGGGTTTCGAGGGCCTATAATGTACTGAAAACAAACTTTAATTAACAGTTTATTTCGGTGAGCTGGTAATTTAATTATATCTGCTTATATAACATTTTCCATAGATGTTACTGAATTAAGGACTAAATATATGCACAGTAAAGAGAAAAATAAATACTTCAGTTAATGTAATAAGTTAAATATTACTGTATATGAGTAAATATTCATATCTGAGCCCAATCACATCTGCTGTTATTTTGAATTAGTTCAACAGCACTAGAGGAGCAAGCACTGGAAAAACAATTATTAGTATAAGATTTTTACAAAAACAGTTGTATATGAAAAACTATTTCCAGCATATTGTGCTTTTTTAGTTCTCTTTAGGGAGCACACCTTGCACTTAACCCTTCTGCCCTAAACAGCTGGTTGCTGTCTATGTTGTTAGTCTCCTTTACAGCTGGCATAAAGCAACATGGCGCTTCATACTACCGCTAGCATCTGCACATCAAATACACAGCCACTGAGAAAAAAGCATCCAGATAAATGTAGGTTAGGTGACGCTGCTTCTTAGTGGACATTTTTACACATCATCATCGGCCTACTTTTTCTCAGACTCTGCTATTTTTTTTATTCCTCATGTGTTCCCTCCCCCTTCTCGTTCCCTGTCCATCCATCCACTGGGGTGTCCTGGCGGCTTCATGCACGCTAGAGCATAGACTATGGGGCAAGGCCAGTCTGTAATAAGTCGGGTCAGGCAGAGCTCATCCTCATTCTGAGTCCTTTCTTCCTTTCTTCTATTATGCCATCCATCCATTCGTCCCTCGAGCTGCATACCGAGTAGCACATCATCCTCTCACATGTTACAGCAGACAGGAAGTGGAAGGGGGTTAGCATGAGGGAATGCGATGCCCTTACTTAGCGGCTCCCAATGCCTAATGGTTTTCACTGGTCAGTGTAGAGGTGAAGATGTTGAGAAGCAGCGCTGAAGTGAGGATGGTTTTTTATTACACTTGGGAAGGATTCTACTTAGAGATTAAATATTCAGGTGAAGGCAAGCTTGATGTCTCTTATAGTTTTTATTATTAATATGTGTAGGTTTCTACTGTTGTTAAGCACATAGCACCAGAGCACGACGACGACCCCAGTCTTTTATGGGTGGTGAGGGGAGTCCAGAAAACTACATTTAGAGGTCTCCTCAAGGACCTTTTTAGTTTTTGCACTATATTTCCAATAAAGCACTTCAACATAAATGTAAGATATATTTATATATTTTGTGATAGTTTGTGTTTGAACAAATGCCTAATCAAGACCATAGAGAATTAAAGACTTTCTGGATAAAAAGGATGGTTTGTTTAGAGTTTTCACCTGGAGAGATCCATGTGCATCCAGTGTTTAGATCTGTTCCCTTAAAAACACATGATGCTAAATGTAGCACTTTTTGGGCCTACATATGGTGGCTTTATAAAATTCCTGAGGCGTAGTAGTTATAAAAACTGATCATATATGTCATAAAAAAACAGTTTTCATTATTGTATGGGACAAAATCCTAAAATTATTATCAAGTAATAGCAGCTTAATAACACTGCCGTTCATAACAAAATACAGTTTTATGCATTGATTCTTAAACATTTTTTCAGTTGCCATTTTAAACGAGAACAGTAACAAATAGAAAGTCATAACTGCAAAGGGAATAGCTGTTCTCATTAGAAATAGCTTCATAATTAAACATAACAAGATACTCGTTCTTCAGAAGCATCATGCTGACGACACGTCCTTAATAACGATTTCCAAAAAGTTGCAAACATTTCACAGTTTTTCCATCATGGTCCAAACATTCCAGCTTTTATCTTCCAGGCAATTGAACTTGTCATCCACCTTGCCCACAATACGCTTTCATTTAACTGCAGAGGAAGACAGCAACACAATTATTGTCACATTTTGATGGATATTAAAGCGAACATGTTTCTGAGAGACTTTGATGTGATAAATCTGTGACGATGTACGCTGGATGCTTCCGCAAGTGTATATTTTAAATAAACTTTTGCTATTCGACCTGTCCACTGTGGTTGTACATAATTGACAATGTTTAGCAATTAAAGAACACTCTGTAATTACCATGCAGTTGTAATGAAATACCAGTCAGCAGGCATTGATCTTGACGTCTTGTCTAAGTATTGGCATGCTGGCATACGATTGATGGACTGCCTCATTTGAAGGTGTAATCAAAAGACAAGCAAGCCGCCATTACTGCTCTTAACTCTCAATGATAATAACAGTCATTCACCCAACTGTGATTCATGAGGTGACCTTTCAGGCAGGACATGAGGTTAGACCCAACTTTAAATACACACCCAGCATGCCTTGAGTTGAATTCCCATTCACTCTCAGCAGGGTGCCAGGCCAGTGAAGCTCCATGTACTGTATGTCTGTAGAGTTGAGCAGATGGAGTGTAAAGAGAGGGAGCATAAATAAAGAATACTGGAAAGATGGTTGAATGTACAGATGAAAAAAAAAAAGCAAATTTCTTTGCTCCTGAGGAGGTACCCGAGGGTCTGCAAAGAGAGCTGAAATCACAAATTCGCATGCAGGTCTTGCAATAGAGACCGGCTCCTGCTGCTGCTGAGAAAGGCCAGGCTTCGCACCACGTCTGCCTGTGCACAATGTAATTCACAGCCCTGTGGCAGCGCTTCAAGTCTCACGGGGCAATATGATTTCTGCTTCAATCAGAGTGCTTTAGTGGCCATTACACTTCTTGTATGCATGGGCAAATAAAAATCCAGTGGCGGTGTACTTCCTCTTAGCAGCCAATAAGCTTCTGAGGGACAGATATTGAAAAGCCAAGATGAAGCCAAGGAGGAAATCAAGAGAAAGTGCAAAACAACAAAAGGGAGATGTGCGCAACTACTCAGGGAGAAATTAAGAACAAAATATTCAAAAGAAATTCAGGATCACCATGACTAGACGAGACTATTGACTTCTTGTGACAGTCCTTGGAGTTTTTTATGAACAATATTGAAGCTCGTCCTGTTTCTGCCTTAGAAGGAACAAAAGCAAAGCTCGAGGACGTCCTCTGTTCTACAAACGGATGAATTCTTATGGTTTTTGAAGCACTTTTCATCAAGGTAAAGCTTGTATGTTTGGTTTTTTATAGCATAGACCCTTTCTAGTGTGCAAGCATATACAAAATTATAATTGTATATATATATATATATATATATATATATATATATATATATATATATATATATATATATATATCCTAGAAATCCTAGAAAGGCATAATAACACTGTCAAAATTTTATAATGAGAGTAGTTCTGTCAACATTGACATGCTCAAAAAGATCTATGAAACAGTCATTTCAATTTCACTCTTGTTTGGCTCTGCTAGAGTGTAGAGAACAGTCCCTATGAGACCCAACGCTCTAGACAGTGTAGTCACGCATCCTATGCTGAGTCAGAAATGGCCAACAATAATTTTGTCTTTATTTGCCGTCCCTATCTAAGGCTTGTCAAGTTCCCTGATGTTCAATGAATCGAAATGACAACTAGCAGCAACTATGAAAAGTGGAGGCACAGCAGGGTTTTGTGCCGTGTTCTGCTGTAAGGCCTAGAAACGTCCACTGCAGAGTCAGCCACTAATCCAAACGCATCATGACAACTCATGACATCACTGCGTGCTTCTGTACCTTTTAACCTCTGAAAGTTTGAAATGTACTGTCTGTGATGACTCAAAGTAATCTCCCCAAGGACATAATCTATTAATGAATGCTCTATTATGAATCATGTTTGGTAGGATGAAATCACCTGAAAATGGAATTCTGTCATCATTTACCCTCTTTTCATTTCAAACATGTATGGGTTATTTTCTAAAGAGATTTTGTTAGGCCTTTTCCATGCAATTACTATGAAATGGGTATAACCTTAAAATAAGATGTAAAGACCCCTAAAAGTATTAGAAAATTCATAAGAATAAACAGTCTTATGATAGCTTTCTGTGAAGAAGGGTTACTGAGTTGAGAATGAAAATTGGATCAGTTTAAGAAACGTTTTGTGAACTGATTCATTGAAATAATCTAATTTAAAAGAATGTTTAATACATTATTCTCGTGAACTTGGGCATGAAATATAAGAATAGCTGTCAAGATTTTTAACTAATGATTTAAATCGAAGTCTGTTTGTCACGCAAACTTATTGCATGACATGGAATATAGCACTCAAGTCATAAAGACACTTTTTGCCACTCATGTGATGGTGACGTTTTGTTAGTCCACGTACATTCGTATTATTTAAAAAAATGACCAGGATGTTCAATAACTCACCTCAGTTATTCATACGAATCATAAGTTCACAGAACTCCTCGCAATGTTTGCTTCTGTGCTGAAATGGACAATGAAGTAAAGAACACAAAGGCCCCAAGCATCTGAATCACTAGACTAGGAAATCAATAAATGTACCAGTACAACCTCTGAAAGAGACGAGACAAAGGCCTGATGTTACACAAGGACAGTGCAGCATTTCATTTACTGAATAAGCAACTGTTGAGAAAAAATGATTGTTAAGAAAGTTAAAAAACACACAATATACTCAATCTGTCCTCATTCTCATCTCATTTTAATCAAGTCAACTACAAATTTCTTGATCATTTATCAATGCATTTATCATTTCTCAGTCTCATGTTTTAAATCATTCTTTTTATTAATTAAACTTTGAAAAAGTACCAGAGAATTCAATAGCATTCATTTGAGAAGTTACCGCACAAACAAAAAGCTCACAGCTATCTTTGATATTCTTTACAGTTCTATGTGATTGTGTGAGTATGTGATTGTTTTAGCAAACAATGGATGCAGAAAGAGCACTTTTTAATAAGATCGTTGTTATGCAAGCACTACAACATCAATTCTCAGAAGACCAACTGAATACAAAAAGGTTGGTTGTGTCCCTGTGTTTTGCTTTGATTCTTAGATATTTCATTGAGAATTTGTCTGCATTATTAATCTGGTTCATTTATCAAAGAATGTCTTTCTGCCTCAAATACAGAATAAATATCCACTTCAAAATATATTTCCAACTCAAATAGCTGCTAGCCAACGGAGACATTGCTATCAGTTTTAGAGACACTAAAGCCCAAATTATGAAATAAAATATGATCACACATGGCCTGTGGTCCTTAAATTTCAAACCCAATTAAATCAACGGCTTCGAAAACAGCTTTCTCTGAGGTCTTGCTGTCAACATTAAGGCTTCATTGGGTTCTTGGTTAATCAAATGTGAATTAGATTATGCTCTTTAATTAGCTAAATGTGTTGAGAATAAGAGTGGGTTGGCCAATAATGAGTCTAATTAGACGAGTCCAAAATCAGCTGGAAAGGACATGACAATGTCAAGTGATGAATTACAGAGAACATGATTTTCTACCACCTCTGTTTACTGGATGATACTAAATTAACAGAGTTTTCTTAAAGGGTTACTCCACCCCAAAGTGAACATTTTGCACCCATGTCATTCCAAACCCGTAAAAGCTTCGTTCATCTTCGGAATGCAATTTAAGATATTTTGGATAAAAACCGGGAGGCTTGTGCCTGTCCCATTGACTGCCTAGTAACTGGATTCAAACTGCATAAGCTATTCTATATCAGTCGCGACACAAGGATACATTTACTATGTGTATTTACACTTTGATTTGAATGAAAACAGCACATCTGTAAAGCGCAACTGACACCGAAGAGTTTGCACTGCTTGCGTCCAGCGGATATTCTCCAAAATGGCACTATGGTGATGCGGAGAGACACAGAGGAGACAAATTGTTGAATAAAGTCATTATTTTTGTTTTCTTTGCATACAAAAAGTATTCTCATGCCTCATAACATTACGATTGAACCACTGATGGCAGATGGACTATTCTGACATTGTCTTTCATACTTTTTGGACCTTGAAAGTGTAATTTACTCGACAGTCAATGGGACAGTCACAAGTGTCCCAGTTTTCATCCAAAATATCTTAAATTGTGTTCCAAAGGCAAACAAATCTTTTACGGGTTTGGAACGACATGGGGGAAACTTAAATAATTAAAAAACCCATTTCAGTATAGAACAAATCTGAATATCTCCTTCTATGTCTATGGTTGTCTAGTTCCTGGACTGACCATAAGCCATTGCCTAAATGTTTAACTGAAAGTCACGTAACTGATGTGGTTAACCCTTTCACAATCAGTAGATACCGGTATTTAGGTAACCCTATTCAGGGGTCTGTACTTGTTGAAGATCGTTAATCGGTGACATGTATATGTTGTCCATCAACCTGATGTCTCGGAGCAGGTGGTGAGGTCAAAGAGGTTGTGCTGGAAAGTGCTTTATACCTTGCATTACATCCCCTTTGGGAGCCTTTGGGCTATTCCGCTGTGCTCTGTGTTTAAGGCATTGATTAATCAGAGAGCATGCCGGCAATGAGACCACCACACACGCATACACCTATACACTCGCTCCTGTGCCTACCTCCCTTAAGGGCTCTGAACTATTTCTCACTGTGAATCATGAGGCAGAGAGAGAGAGAGAGAGAGAGAGAGAGAGGCCATAAGAGAGCAGAGGTGATGAAGAGCTAGATCAGACATTGTGATAGACAGACTCAAGGAGGACGATGGATGACACTGTCTAAGAATACATGACCTTGTATAATTGCCCTTTGCATTTAATTTAGCCGCTGTTGACCAATCATAAAGCGAGAAGCTCTTGACAAGTATGTGGTGATGGGTCAGACATGGAAAAGGACATGTAGCATCTGTAAAGGCTTCGTAAATGCTGTCGGAATGAACATTTTAGGTCAGTGCTGTATTTCAGTCTGATTAATGCTGCTGTAACAATGACTCTAATTAAGATAGTAATTCAGATGTGGATATAAAATACTTTGACTAAGCAGCTGTCGGAAGCAACATGGTGTCCATATTAAAATGCAGAGTTTGAAGCTGTGGGTAATTTTGCTTGAAACTGGAGAGAAAATATAAAGACAAAAACTTCTGATAAGTCGATGTAGCACAGTGTGATCTCTTGCTGTGTCTCTTCGTCTCTGTCTGTTTTTTCTGTAATAAAGTGAGGTGAGGTAAACAGTTTGATAAAGGTGAAGTGTGTAATAATGTGGATGTTACACATTCTCTTTAGTCCAGCCTAAATGAATAGTTAAACAAAACAAAAAAATGATGATGAAAATAACTACTTAAATCTCTGTTTCTATCTCAATGTGAGATCTCACACTTCACATTTAATAAAACAGAATGGGGGTAATGAAATGAGCCATGTTGCTATTTCACAGTCATCCGTCTGCTTCTTTGAGATAGTGAGGATGAAGTAGAAGATAATGTTTATATGTATAGGAGCCTGTAGTAATGAAGTGCTTTCCTGAGACTTGGCATTGAGGCTTTTTATATTTAACAAATAACATCTTTGCTATTACCATGTATTCACAGCTGTGTGGCCCATTAATTCATTTTTTTTTCTTTTTTTATGCGTCTGTTACTTGACTAGCAATTTAAGTTGAGTGTTGGGCCAGGAAATTAAATTAAACTTTAATGTTAAGTGCAACAAGGGGTGGCCATTGCTTGAGTAGAACGCAATTATCTCAATTGAATAAGTCATTAATGGTCCATAGATTGCAGCCCTTTAAAAACAAGAGGTCATTTGTAATTTCCAAATTGCATGTAGCAGAATATTGGGAGAAAAGTTGGAGAAAGCAGTTGAGAGCAGAAAAGGAGGAGAGAGATTATATTGTAGGACAGAATGCTGGCTGACTTTTTAATACTGAAAATAAAAGGAAAGGACAATTACAACTTGATAATCGATTATGGCTCTCCTGGGTTCATTGTAAACAAAAGGTTTATCATTAAATTCCATTATGTCTATGTAATGCACTGTTTGTGTTTCTTTTGTCATCTGGGCTGGGCTTGTTTATTTGTTTCTTTAATACCAAAAAAGCCTAAAGTAATACTTTACTCGAAAAAGTAATCTGATTACGTAACTGTGTTACTTGTAATGCATTCACAGACAGCATCAACAGAGTAGATTAACATTTTATGTGACAATAGAAACTTTTAAATACAGACTTGGAAATGAGGCCACAGCAACAGTCTTTTCTTCCCCTTGCCCCTGTTTTGCTATAGGCATCTTAGCGTTAATGCCTACAGAAGAAAGCATGCAATTATGGGAGAGCTATGGGCATGCTTTTCTGCTTCCATCACACATCAGTGCCTACATGAGGTAACATAATTGGGACATCATTTCCTGAAAAAGCCTTGGATAATCTTAGGCAATGGCATAAAGGTTTATTTCAGTACAAGGAGATGTTTCTCCACAATGACAAGAGGTCTCTCTCTATCATTTCAGTTCAACGTCTTTCCAAAAACACACACAAGCACAAAAGCTGATGCTCCTGCTCTCATGACACCTACTGAAGCCTTGACCCAAGAAATCAACCAAAAGGCAGTTTGAATCCCGTACATATTCCAAAAAAATGCTATCTTATCATTCTTAAAGAAAACGAACTAATCTTGAGGTTTCTCATAGAATTCAGTTTCCTGCATAGAAATTATGTATCACTGACATGTTTAAAATCTCAATCTAGTGTGCTATTTAAAAGAAATGAAAAAGACATCCACTCATTTAATGAGTCTTAAATTAAATCGCCTCATTCATCTGAGCCGTTGCATGCAGACACACATTGCTATCTTCTTTTTATTTCCTTTCTATGCCTTTGCCACCTGGTGTCGATCCAAGAGCCATTTTCCACACAGCTGTTGAGGTATTATGAGAAATCCGAACTGATTTCATGGTGAATTGATTTACTGTTGTGCTTCAAAATAAACTGATGGATTGACAAGCATGAAATCGTAGCCAGATATTATATAGCATTGCATTTACATTATCATTTTTTATCTTAAGTTATTCTGTGATTCATATATTTGCATGCATATGGAGGCGCAAGGGTACATTTCACTGTATGACCACGCTCTGCACTGGCAACAGTGAGAGGATTGTAATCCTAATTATACTTGACCTTCTGTCTCCTACTGAGTCAAAAACACAATGTGTAGTGCATCTAACCATACCATATTTGATCTCAGAGACAAATTACGAAAGACGTTGCCATGCTGAATGCATATTTGGGACTGTAAGAGTGGGTCAGACAATGCTGAGAAGCAGTCTTCAGCAAAGACATCATGCAAATGCACAATATGCATTACAGTAAAACACATACTGAATCTCTGTATAACATTCAGCCACGTATAATCTAAGAACCACTAATCTAAGAAATTAAAGAATGCCCTGTAAGTGTAAAAATTCACATAAGGGTTTTTGCATAAAAAAGGCATAAGATTTGGTTTATCCCTCTGTTTTGGTATAATAATAACAGATGTGATTTTTGGACCACTGTAAAAAAAAAAAAAAAGCATTTATATGTTATAGAAAAGACATCCAACACAAGTAAATAAATAAATAAAGCGCAAGAAGAATTCTGCGTGGGACAAAATGATGACAATTGCATAAGCTTCTCTATCTATTCCTTCCTATTTTACGATCTTACTAAGAGCATTGCAAAGCAGATGATGGGAGATGTGCTGGATTCTTCTTTGGACCAGGGTAGGCTTTGAACAGTGACTCTGAATGAAGACACATACACTGAAGGACAGGATGATGTATCATAGAGGGTGCACCTAACACTTGTTCATTCCAGAAATCAAACCTGTCCTAGAGAGTACAAAGTACAGAGTCTCTCTCTATCTCCCGCTCTCTCTCTCTCATTTCAGTGATTGAAATGAAATTATAAAATCCTATTAATTTAATCTGTCACTAGAGGTTCTAGACAAAATAGGCTATCATTTGCAAGCCTTTTGGAGAACCTAGTACCTAATGACCTCTCATTATTAGTCAGGGTGGATCTGATTTCAATAGTTGAAATATTGACTGTTGACAAATATTGGGGGGGAGGGGGGTTGTTTAATAAAAATATACTTTAATGTTAGTTAAAATACTGAAATTGTTCAGATCTCTACATATATAGACACTGTAATGTTAGATAAAATAGTGTAAGGGCAAAGGAAGGCAAAGGAAATTGTTATATATATATATATACATATATATATATATATATATACATATATATATATATATATATATATATATATATATATATATATATATATATATATATATATATATATATTCACAAATATATTATTCGTTGACTTTCTAATCTATATTTACCCACTAACCTACTCAATTCTGGGACAGCAACCAGGACATGTATGATTAATTTTGAGTACAAAACAAAAGTGTTATGTTTAATGATTTGCGTACAATCAAATAATATTTATAAGAACACCTTTACTTGTCATTACCACGAAAATGATGCCCAAAAGAAGGAGTTCTCATGCTATCCAAGTAGGCAGCTCACAAGGTTTTGAAACACAGCCCCACTCTCACCCTGTCTTCTCACAGCAGCGCCTGTCTGCTCAGAGCTCCTCCCTCCTGCAGAAGCGAGCAGTACCTCCATTCAAACCCTTCCAAACTCAAGGTATGAGCGTCTGCTCTTCCCCGCACAGCTGCTGCTGATCTCCGACCTGCACAACAAACTCTGGATATTCGTCTTGTACTTAGCAACCCCATCAAACCTCCAAAAAAGAGGCGAACTCAATCATTCTGGCTCTAAACATACACACAAGTGGTTTTTCAGTCTGCAAACATGGCGAGTGCCTCGTACCACATCTCTAATCTTTTGGAGAAAATGACATCCAGCGACAAGGATTTCAGGTCAGTCGTAGTGCAGATGCCAAGATAGAGTGTTAAGGAGCATGCATGTGTATTTCTAGGACTTGTGATGGCGTTTAAATGTCTTAATAAATAACGAAACGATCGCAGAAAGTTTTAGGCCCCGAATAACGCGACTGTTGTTTAGATAGCTGCTTAGCTTAGCATGTCAAATTCGTACTGTGCGGTTCTTTATTTTTTATTTTTGTCGTTTGAAATTGTGCATGGGTCATATATTTATGGCAGTAATTAACTATTTGACATTGCTTGCTGGATTTGAAGCTGCTAAAAAGTGTGGGTTTTGGTATGGCTGTTAGCCAGCTATCTGCTAGTATTAGCCGATTAGCTTTAGCATTTCGTTTTGATGGCACTCCTCTCAAAACTGTCATATAATTCGTAACGGGTACAGTAACTTACAACAAACCATGGGCGGAATGTGCAGAAAGTTGGTAACGTTAAGTCAGTGCAATATCTAGCATTTGATGTAATTTCTTCGCTTCGGGTTCATAATTCGGCTAATGTTAGCATAATTGCACGTCCATGATATGTGCATGGAATTAAACTACAAACGCTACTTTTTGGAGAAGTACTGACACGTTTGACATTTCATGATTTTATTTTCTTCTTTCATTCACCTGTTATTAGCCACTTGTATTTGCAAACGTGTAGATTGAGACAAATGCAGTGTTTGACTCTTGTCGTTTATTAGTAAGACTGTGTTAAATGAAAGAAATTCCTTTTTTTCCCTTAATGATATATATTTATCTAAATGGACTATCAGTAAGCAAAGTCTGAATGACAGTTCCTTGTACACTTTATTCTGAGAATACTTGCCTGGCCAGAAGCACATAAATATGTTGATAACAGTAAAAATGCATAATTAAAGCTGCAAGCAGCGATGAACGGGCCCTCGCACCCGGGCTCACAGCAATCGTGTGGCTTTAGTAAAAAGGTGAACGTTGAGAAATATGCATTTAATGTCCTAAATATAAGTTGAATATATCAAAGTATATCCCATATATGTGCCAATCTTCCTGTTGCCAGCAGGTGGCGCTATCATTATAATGGAATATTGGCCTTCAGATGTGTTCAGGCCAGGACTTTTATCAAACATGTGAAGTTTGGGGAAGATTGAACATTTTATGCTTGAGTTACAACAACTTCTCTTGCTGTGGCAAAACATCAAATTTTGTCATGGCGCCATGGAAACACCCTTTAACAAAAACTCAAGATCTCCAAAAGTTAACATTGCACAGGCCTTTAGATTAGACTGACCACAAAATATATGTTAATCTCAAAAAAATTATAGGAGTAGTTTGTCGCAGCCTAAAACATGTCACTTCCTGTTGCCAGCAGGTGGCGCTATTACTATAACTGAATATGGGCATGTTGATCTGTTAAGGGCAGAAGTCTTAACTAACATGTGAAGTTTGGCGCAGATTGGACATTGTATGTCTGAGTTACAGCAACTTCCTTTTCATCGCAATATATCAAAATTTGTCAGGCCGCCATGGACACGTCCTTTAACGAAACCTCAAGATCTTCGCAATTTAACAATGCAAAGGCCTTTAGATTACACTGACCAAGTTTGGTGAAGATCTGAATAAATCTCTAGGAGGAGTTAGTTAAAGTACAACCCCTGAAAATGGCAAAAACAACACCAATTTTGCAGAGAAAATTCTAAATAACTGACTTCCTGTTGGGATTCGGATTTCGTACCAAGAGACTTTTTGTAGGTATTGGTGTGTTACATGTGTGTACTGATTTTTGTACATGTACGTGAAACATAGCTCGATGCACACTCCGTTGAAAGTGCATATGCACTCCGTTGAAAGTGTATAGGTGGCGCTATCGAGCCATTTTGCCACACCCAATGGAATATTTGCCTTCATATATGTTCAGGCCAGGACCCTTATCACACACGTGAAGTTTGGGGAAGATCGGACATTTTATGCCTGAGTTATAACATCTTTTATTCCCATGGCGAGACATCGAACTTCGTCACGGCGCCATGGACACGCCTTTTAACAAAAACTCAAGATCTTCACAACTAAACATCACACAGGTCTTTAGATTAGACTGATCACAAAAAAGACATTGATGTCATAAAATTTCTAGAAATAGTCTGTCACAGTGTAAAATATGTCACTTCCTGTTGCCAACAGGTGGCGCTATGACTATAACTGAATGTGGGCATGTAGATCTGTTCAGGTCAAGAGTCTTATCCAACATGTGAAGTTTGGGGCAGATTGGACATTGTATGTCTGAGTTACAGCAACTTCCTTTTTCATGGCGAAACATCGAAATTTGTCAGGCCGCCATGGACACGCCCTTTAACGAAACCTCAAGATCTTCGCAATTTAACATCGCAAAGTGCTTAAGATTACACTGACCAAGTTTGTTGTTGATCTGAATAAATCTCTAGGAGGAGTTCGTTAAAATACAACCCTTGAAAATGGCAAAAACAACGCCAATTTTGCAGAGAAAATTCTAAATAACCGACTTCCTGTTGGGATTCGGATTTCGTGCCAAGAGACTTTTTTGTAGGTATTGCTGTGTTACATGTGTATACCGATTTTTTTACATGTACGTGAAACATAGCTCGAGGCGCACTCTGTTGAAAGTGTATAGGTGGCGCTATCGAGCCATTTTGCCACACCCGGTGGAATATTGGCCTTCAGATGTGTTCAGGCCAGGACTCTTATCACACATGTGAAGTTTGGGGAAGATCGGACATCTTATGCCTGAGTTATAACATCTTTTATTCGCATGGCGAGACATCGAACTTCGTCGCGGCGCCATGAACAAGCCTTTTAACGAAAACTCAAGATCTTCACAACTGAACATCGCACAGGCCTTTAGATTAGACTGACCACAAAAAAGACATTGATGTCATAAAATTTCTAGGAGTAGTTCGTCGCAGCGTAAAATATGTCACTTCCTGTTGCCAATAGGTGGCGCTATGACTATAACTGAATATGGGCATGTCAATCTGTTCAGGTTCGGAGTCTCATCAAACATGTGAAGTTTGGGGCAGATTGGTCATTGTATGTGTGAGTTATAGCAACTTCATTTTTCATGGCGAATTATCGAAATTCGCCAGGCCGCCACAGACACGCCCTTCAACGAAAAGTCAGGATCTTCGCAATTTAACATCGCAAAGGCCTTTAGATTAGGCATACCAAATTTGGTGTTGATTTGAAGAACTCTCTAGGAGGAGTTCGTTAAAATACAACACATGGAAATGACCAAAATTACACAAAATATGCTCATAATATTAAAAATAACCGACTTCCTGTTGGGTTTAGAATTTCGCTCCAAGAGTCTTTTTTGTAGGTATTGGTGTGTTACATATGTGTGCCAATTTTCGTGCATGTACGTGAAACATAGCTGGAAGGCTGTTGATTTTCTTGGTATAGGTGGCGCTGTTGAGCCATTTTGCCACACCCTCTTCTGAATCCTATATCAGACGAAAATTTTCACCAGGTTTGATGAGTGTGCAAAGTTTCATGACTTTTTGAGCATGTTAAAGCCCTCAAAAATGCGATTCATTCGGGAGAAGAAGAAGAAGAAGAAGAATAATAATAATAAAAAACAAAGCAGATACAAGAGGGTCCTCGCACCTCGGTGCTCGGGCCCTAATTATTACCAGGAAGTTGTAGTTCATAGTCTAAATGGTCTATACAGTTATGATTTGTATTTTAGGGTATAATGCTGTTCTTGTTGTTGGGGGGATTCCCTTTTAATGATGTCAGTGTATTCCTCAGTGGCCACCAGGAGGTTACTGGTTTGTGAGTTTTATACATTTCTGACAGGAGCCCTCAAATTAATTCTAATGCATTCATCGTATCATATTCCCAGAATCTTTCCTGCCTGTCGTCTCCGTCAAACTGTTTGCTTCTCTCATTCCAGCTCTTTCTGAATTGCACAAGATTTCACCCCCTGGGAACATTTTGCTTACACACCCTTTTAGGTCTCCGCTGTTGGTGTGTGCTGACATTCCCTCTCTCTCCATGCTGTTGGAATGTGTGCATCTCATGCATTATTCATTCTTTCTTAGGCTCTTGCTGGAATAAGAGATTCCATGCTATCAAATATATGCCAAAGCAGATGCACTTATGTCTGTGTTTGTGTGTGTGTGTGTTTGTGTGAGCAATAGAGAGAGAGAGAGAGAGAGAGAGAGAGATGGCATGTAATAGATTATGTATATGTGATGATAATAGGGTATCACATATGAGGTTCAGTGCTGAGGCTTTAATGCTGGCACCCAAAGACAAGATCTCATTTTAATTCACTCCAGTTTCAGCTTAGAAGTGGATTATGAATTTAGGAAACCATGACAAGTGAGATGAAAAGGTGAAAATGCTTCAGTCAGCCCATTTGTTTTGACATAATGCCAGCTGCCTCACTATAAAGGTTGCTCTCACCTTACAGCTATGTGGGTGACTTTACATTAACCATTCTGTTAGTGCTGAAGTCAAATGAAACCCTCTTGGTGTGTTTGGACCATTGGGAACCCCTTGCAACTGCTAGTCATTGCTTGTGTAAAATGTTTTTTTATGAGTGAAACAAGATATGCAATGGAAGAAAATGTTGATGAGTGGTTTTTATCTATTGGGAATTGGTTGGATAATGAAAACGGGTCTTTTTATGATGTTGTTGGATGGTAGGGATTGGTCAAGTTTATTACATTTTGGTGGAAGAAACTTCTTTTTAATCAGAATAAAATGAACTGACAAGTCTTTCATAATAGGTTCTTGATTATTCCCTCAGATTCATGGCCACCAATGATTTGATGTCCGAATTGCAGAAGGATTCGATAAAGCTGGATGATGATAGTGAACGGAAGGTGGTCAAAATGATTTTAAAACTCCTGGAGGACAAGAATGGAGAAGTTCAGAATCTGGCTGTAAAATGGTAAGAGTTTTGCCATTATTCATTTGTTTCTGTGATCGCATGAACTTGAAAGCTTCTCTTTGTTGGATATTTTCATTGTGTCCTTCATGAATTGGCTTCAGTTTGTCCTCTGAATATGTTTTAATGTGAAATTGATTCATGCGACAGCGATTTAGTGAGAGGTATTGCAGTTTTTTTTTCGATTGATTTATCTCTGTTATTAGCCCCTACGATAATTTTTTCCCTAGATATTTCTGAAGGGATTGCATGAATAAGTCTGTAATCTATCTTCGTTTCACTCTGTTTTTCTGATGAAATACAGGTTCGCTTCATCAAATAGCTAAATCATCAATGCTAAACAGAAATAACTTGCAATTTTCCATTTTGTAGCAGAAAAAAGTAGATGTTTTCTGCTAGTAGAAAGGAAGCATTTCAGTGGTTGTACTAAAAGTCCTTTATTTCTTGCAGTTTGGGCCCACTTGTCAGCAAAGTGAAGGAGTACCAGGTCGAAACCATTGTTGATACATTGTGTACAAACATGTTATCAGATAAGGAGCAGCTGCGAGATATTTCCAGCATCGGCCTCAAGACGGTGATTGGAGAGCTCCCGCCAGCGTCCAGCGGTAAAACAACATGTTTTCACTGCGTAATGTTATTTATACAATTGTTTCCAGAGTAACTGTTTTTTTTTTTCACTATCATGTGCTAAAAGGACAGAAAATTCATTCTCATGTGTTTGGCTATATTTAGTCATTTCCCTTCACCATCTTGCCTGCTAAGTCCATTTCTCTATGCTTTAGGCTCTGCTCTTGCTGCTAGCGTTTGCAAAAAGATTACAGGCCGCCTCACAAGTGCCATTGCCAAGCAGGAGGACGTCTCCGTTCAGTTGGAAGCATTGGACATCATGGCAGACATGCTGTGCAGGTATGTCAGATGAGCCGTGTGATGACTGCTGCTTTTGTTTAGACCAATTGTGCTTTTGAGTGCACATGGGTTCCTGCCTGGTAATTTCTGGATGTGTTTGTGCACATGCATCTCCCCTCTGTGACAATTCTCAGTTCACTGAGCAGAATATACATGTAAATCTTTCAGTTTCACTGTAACTAATGGCAGACTTTGAATTTGTCTTGGATGGTTGCATTTTTCATTTATATTTACATTCATGCATTAGGAAGAAGCTTTTATCCTGCTTGTGTGTTCCTTGGGAAATTGAATACATAGGTGTGCCAAGGTCTTAAACTACCAGTTTAAATGCATTGTGAGATAAAATCTGCCCTTTTTTATAATGCATATTTGCTCTATACATTATATGCATTAGAAATCGTAAGAGTATTATGTTAGTATTCCACATTTCCTGTCTAATAAAGAGGCAAAATTTGTGGTCTGCAACAAATTCTTGTTTTTCTTACACTGTTTGTGTTCATTCATCCAGACAAGGTGGCCTCTTAGTGAATTTCCATCCTTCCATTCTGAGCTGTCTGCTGCCTCAATTGACAAGCCCTCGCCTGGCAGTGAGAAAGAGGACCATCATAGCCCTGGGACATCTGGTCATGAGCTGTGGAAACTTGGTCTTTGTGGACCTCATCGAGCACTTACTATCCGAGCTCTCACGCAACGAATCTATGTCAACCACGCGCACTTACATCCAGTGTATTGCTGCCATCAGCAGACAAGCTGGCCACAGAATTGGTGAGGCTCCATCTTTGTTACAGACCTCAGTTAACTTAATGTCTTCAGGGTTCAAGTCCTCATCTCACTTACTCTTGAAGTGCTGAAAGCAATTTTAGTGTGCACTTATTGAAGCCATCAACTGTAATCTTCTCAAACTGCTATTAGGTTCACCATTGATGCCGCAATTTAGCCTTTGCTGAAATGAGCTAAAGCAAACCAAAGCTGTCCTCAAAGATCTTTAAATGGTGTAATTATTACAATAAGTTTTTTTTGTTGCAGAAAGCATAGAGGAAATACGTTTGTGTAATGATATCTTCCCCTTCTAAGTATTGCCTTTTTAGCACAGTTCTCCATGGCTTGATCTTGAAGGCTGGACTCCTTTCTTATTTTAGAAAATGTTTCACTCATGATTGAGGTCACCAGCATTGGCACTGAATCTTGATTACATTTCACTTTATGAATGCTCAGGTTGATGAGCAGTAGAAGTTATTCAGGCCGATGTGTGCCATCTTTCTCTTCCAGTTTTTCGCATAGGGATGGGTACCGAAACCCGGTATTAAAATGGCCCCTGGGCTAAATTATGAAAGACCGTAGTATCAGTAAGATCTAACGGTATCGGTTCTGCTTTCGGTACTGGAGGAGAAATTTTTTTTGCTTAATAATGTTAATAACATTTCTAATGTGCGATCATCTTAAGACATTTGTCTGTGAGATTTGCGAGATCTCTCATGTGCGCTGCAGAGGCTGTCTGTCAGTCATACACACACACACACAACAAGAATGAGCACGGCGCACACACACACATAAGGGGCCGTTCACATATTGCGTCTTTTGCGCGCTCAAGTTCGTTATTTCAAATGTAGGCGCGCGGTATGCGCACTCATAATGGAGTTAAAAACATCTCAACTTTTCAGAATGCCGCAAGCACACCGCAGGTCATGTAACTTCCTCACCTTTTCCGTAACAACGTTGAAAGCTCAGCCAAGATGAAAGAATCGCTGATAGCTGAATGTGGATTTTTTTTATTAATTTAGTAGCAGATCTACCGCAAGCAGTTTTTAGTGCTGCAAATCTATTTATCCATTGCTGAAATTTCTGCGTTTCATGGAGAGAGTAGGTCATAGTTGCTTAGCAATGGCAGAAGCCTCAGGAGCACAAGTACCCGAAGGCTTTGGGGAAAATAAATCAGAGAGTGGCGTGCCTAGCGTTTTCAATGTGTTTTTAGACGGCCCATTACAGTAAGAAAACTCCTGCATAATACAAAGAGTGACGATGGCGGAGACGGTAAAATGTTCCAAAGGGTGGTTATACTTCACTAGAGTTGATGCAGACAATGCTGGTTGTTATAAATGAAAAAATATTTTTGCATGTTAGGGCGGAAACGCAAGCAATCTGTCAAAGCATCTTTCAAAAGTGCATTATGTGCAGACAAAGTTGCAAAGTTTTCGACTGCCTAACACAACACAAAGTACCGATAAGAATACCGTTAAAGTACCGGACCGTTAAGCAGTATTGGTAAGAGTAGTAATACCATTAGAACCTTAACTATACCCATCCCTAGTTTTGCATTGACAGGATAGATTTTGACATCATTCAAAGAGATTTTGTTGATTTCTCTTTTCCACAGATTTTACTAACTGATACAATAATAGGACACATTAAAGTTTAATTATTCAAAAGACTGTTTTATACAATTTCACTCTCAAAGCACAGTTGTATAGGGGGTATAAGCTTGAAGGCAACTCTCCTTGGAATTTGACCGAACAAATTGCCGGAATGTTAAGCCGCGTTTCCACCGCAGGAACTTTACCCAGGAACTAGGGACTTGGTCCGGTACTTGGTGCGTTTCCACCGCAGGAACCAGGAACTAAATAAAAGTTCCGGGTAAAAAAATGCCCCCCAGAAAGTCCCTGCTGGCGAGGTGGTACTTTTTTAAAGTTCAGGAACTTTCGGGGGCGGAACTTTGGCGCTAAACATCCTGATTGGTTGAGTTCACGCAGCATTGGTTGAGTTCAACCACCATTTATTCGGATCAACATTTTCAAAATATTACTGTTATTGTGTCATGAAATGTAATTTTAAAAGTATTTCAGGCGAGAATGTAGTTGTTTAAAACTCAAATCTGTTGTTTATTTATAAAGACAGCGCCTATTTAAAAATGTGTTTCGCCGATCTCTGAGACGGTGAGCTCCACACGATCAGCGAGAGCTCAGTGATCATCTATCCGCCCAGAGGCAGCCTCACCTTGGATAGACCTTCTGATATGTGCCGCTGGCTCTGATGTGTCTTTAGTGGTTAAACATAACATATAATTCAGCTGCGGGGTAAATCTAACAGGTTTTCTTTGGTCTGTATTCAATTTATCTATATGTTAAAATGAAAATAAAAAAGGCAAGTCTATATAATATTTCGTTTCATTGTAATGGCTGTATATAACGTTACACATATCCCTGAACTAAGTACATTTCTGCAGCTGTTATTATGTTTAAATGAAAACGAAAGGAGGCAGTGGTATTTTATATCCTATTTCGTTTTATTGTAAATGTACTGAGGGGAAAATTGCAGTAGCCAAAGCGATCTGAGTTCACGCAGCATTGGTTGAGTTCAACCACCATTTATTTGGATTTTCAAATATTACTGTTATTGTGTCATGAAATGTAATTTTAAAAGTATTTCAGGCGAGAATGTAGTTGTTTAAAACTCAAATCTATGGTTTATTTATAAAGACCGCGCCTATTTAAAAAATGTGTTTCGCCGATCTCTGCGACGGTGAGCTCCACTCGATCAGCGAGAGCTCAGTCCTCATGTATCCGCCGAGATGCAGCCTCAAATCGGCTAGACCTTCTGATATGTGCCGCTGGCTCTGATGTGTCTTTAGTGGTTAAACATAACATATAATTCAGCTGCGGGGTAAATCTAACAGGTTTTCTTTGGTCTGTATTCAATTTATCTATATGTTAAAATGAAAATAAAAAAGGCAAATTTATATAATATTTCGTTTCATTGTAATGGCTGCATCCCTGAACTAAGTACATTTCTGCAGCTGTTATTATGCTTAAATGAAAACCAAAGGAGGCAGTGGTATTTTATATCCTATTTCGTTTTATTGTAAATAGGAAAATTGCAGTAGCCAAGACAAGCTGACTGAAGTTATCAAGTACGCTGCTGTTTATAGATTTACCGGACTTGCGTCGTCGCGGACATCACACTCCCGAGTCGAATGCACAAAGTCTGAACTAACTACCGAGGATGCACGTCCAAAATCAGCGTACTTAAAAAAAAAAAAAAAAAAAATCAGCAGTACTTTGTATTGAGAAACGCGCGCAGACCTACGTCACCAGTCTATTTGCCTAATCTTCCCGGTACTTTACACCGCGGTGGAAACGCAGAAAGCAACAGGTCTGGGGGAAAAAAAGTTCCTGGGAAAAAAAGTTCCTGGTAAAAATGTTCCGGGTAATTTCGGTGGAAACGCGGCATTATTTTGTGACAAGAGATGGAACAATCTCCAGTACGGTCATTATTTCCCATCACCTTGTCATCAGCATTGTTTCACTGGTGTGCTGCTAAGGCAGGCCATTTGACACAAATGAAATGAAGTGAAAAGTCATTTAGGTTTGCTGCTGTGGTGCACCATTCCCCCGTCAGCCAATTACCGCCTACGTTTGATGAAACAAAGACAGCTGCGATTAAGATGCGTAAGATTACTTCAGTGGAACGCACTCAAAGTTGTTTTGTAGCTATCTCCTGTGCTACTGTTTTAATTAAGTCTTTGTCATCTTAAGATTGCTTCTTTGATTGTGCTGAACACAGCAAGGCCTTTATCTTGCAGCTTTCTTTATATTTCTCAATGAATTATTGCAGTTTGATGTTAAGTTTTATAACCCAGCAAATCTGTCTGATCTGGGTGTAATGATGGTAAATGACAACTTGTTGGTTTTATCTTGCAGGTGAGTACTTGGAAAAGATCATCCCGTTGGTGGTGAAGTTCTGCAATGTTGATGACGATGAACTGAGGGAGTATTGCATACAAGCTTTCGAGTCTTTCGTGAGGAGGTCAGTCTGCATCTCCGTCTAACTGCTGATACCAGATGATATTAAATTGATTCACATGATATTATAATGTATTAGTTATTGGAGTTATTTCATAATGCACCAATTTGTTAAAAAATGTTTGTGAGTAGTAGTAGTAGTAGTAGTATCTATTATAAGATTACCAACAAAAATATAGCCGATGATAAACCAAGTTTTTCACTTTTGCATGATTTGATGTGAACTGATCTTTTGTGTAATTAAAAAAAACTCTTATTGCCTATGATTTCCAGGTGTCCAAAGGAAGTCTACCCACATGTCCCAACAGTCATTAGCATCTGTCTTAAGTATCTGACCTATGACCCTAACTACAACTATGATGACGAGGATGAAGATGAGAATGCAATGGATGCCGAAGGTGTAGACGAAGATTATCAAGGTATGAGGCGGGGCTCATTTCTCTCTTATTATCTTTCCTGAACTAAAAGTCTGTTTAGCTGTAAGTTTCCAGCTCTGTTCATTAGTTATGGTGTGTGGTAGCCTCGCCTTTCGTAGCTGATGAAATTGGCTCTGAGATTGGGGTTGGGGGGGTACTTATTGCCACCAATCCTCTGTTACCTTGTCAAGCAGGCACCATTTAATCTCATAAATGCATGTGCTGAGCATGTCATGCCACTTTCTGTGACACAGATTGTGCATTCTCTGAATGAATATGCTTCTTTTTAACCGTTAGTGCTCTGAAGCACTGCCGAGTTTGGATGTGCTCAGTGTTGCATGTTGGAATGAAGTGTTTCATGTGGAAGTACGGTAATAGAAATGGAGGTTGCTGGAGCCGTCCAACTATGACGATGACAAGCCCCTGTCTAAAAGCTTGAGTTAGATATCCATGCCTTTGGTTACTTGATCTTTTCTGGCATCAAGGATTTTTATTTTCAGCCACTACTGGATTGTTGTTTTCATCCATAAATCATTAATACCTATTTGTTGTTATCTTTTCAATAATTGATTGTGCTGACTGCGCACTAGCTTGTAAGCAGCCTTGGGAGGCGCATACAGTTTTGCAGCGGATTTGAGGGTTTTATTTGTTTTCCTCTCAGAAGCCCACGCTCTTAGTGTTGCTGAAGCAGTGGGTTCAGGGGACGTACTTGTTGGCCTGTATGTTAAACAGTGACTGAGTGTTAACGTCGATTCTTTTCAGGGCTGCTAGCTTGGAACTGAAGCTCCCAGACACATCTACATACATAACATGCCATCTAATCTGAACAATATAGATTGTAGCAGTTGCAAAAGATGGGATTTTTCAAATAAGCAACTGTGATTAATATACCATCTAACTCATGTGATCCAAACAGGAAGTGATGATGAGTACAGTGACGATGACGACATGAGTTGGAAAGTGAGGAGAGCAGCAGCAAAGTGCTTGGATGCCGTGGTGAGCACACGCCATGAGATGTTACCAGAGTTTTACCGCACTGTTTCTCCAGCGCTCATTGCCCGCTTTAAAGAGCGGGAAGAAAACGTCAAGGCAGATGTTTTCCATGCCTACCTGTCTTTACTCAAGCAAACACGCCCTGCCCAGAGCTGGCTCTGTGACCCGGATGCCATGGAACAGGGAGAAACTCCTCTTACAATGCTACAAAGTCAGGTAGGGAAAGATATCCTTGTTTTTAAGTACTGCTAGTTTATACAGACACACAGATGTGAAGAGTATTTGTAGACGGTAACAACATTACTTCATACTATTGGGCTTTCTAATTATGTAAGTTTATATATAAGGGTGATATTTTGTGTACCTTTGCAGGTGTCCATGATAGTAAAAGCACTGCACAAACAGATGAAGGAGAAAAGTATTAAGACCCGGCAGTGCTGCTTCAACATGCTGACAGAACTAGTGAACGTTCTGCCAGGGGCCCTGACACAGCATATCCCTGTTCTCATCCCAGGTATGTGTCGCAGGCAAGCTACTAAAATGTTAAAGAGAGTACAATCATCCCTTCCATGATCATACGGTTAATTCTTGATCAGCATTTAACCTGTGACATTTATAAAAGCTAAACCTTGGAATGTTAAAGAGTTTTGGGGGGGTGGGTCTGTAAAATGCATGTAGCCTTACGTTAAAGCAATTCCTTTTTTAGCATTTGGAGTGACTTTGTAAATTGTATTCCATCTAGGAATCATATTTTCTCTCAACGATAAGTCAAGCTCTTCAAATCTAAAGATAGATGCCCTGTCTTGCTTGTATGTGATCCTGTGCAACCATCAGCCTCAAGTCTTCCACCCCCATGTTCAGGCGATAGTGCCTCCTGTAGTTGCTTGTGTGGGGGATCCCTTTTATAAGATCACCTCTGAAGCACTGCTTGTCACCCAGCAGTTGGTCAAAGTCATTAGGCCACTGGATCAAACAGATGTTTTTGATGCCTCGCCCTACATTTCTGACCTTTTTGCCTGCACCATTAAAAGGCTGAAGGCAGCAGATATCGACCAGGAAGTCAAAGAGCGAGCTATTTCTTGTATGGGGCAAATTATCTGCAACCTTGGTGATAGCCTTGGTGCAGACCTACCAGGCACTCTCCTCATCTTCCTAGAGCGACTAAAGAATGAGATAACAAGGCTGACGACCGTCAAAGCTCTCACACTCATCGCAGGGTCAAAGCTGAAGATCAACCTGAGGCCAATCTTGGGTGAGGCTGTTCCCATTCTTGCCTCCTTCCTACGTAAGAACCAACGAGCGTTGAAACTAAGCACACTGGCTGCACTGGACATTCTGGTCAAGAACTACAGCGATAGTGTAACACCGGCTATGATTGACGCTGTACTGGCTGAGCTGCCACCTCTTATCAATGAAAGCGATATGCATGTCTCCCAGATGGCTATCAGCTTCCTCACCACGCTTGCACGAGTCCACCCTGACTCGTTGTCTAAGATAAGTGGCTCTATTTTGGCTGAACTCATAGCTTTGGTTCGTTCACCGTTGCTGCAAGGTGGCGCTCTTAGCGCCATGCTGGAATTCTTCCAGGCTCTTGTAGCTACGGGAACTGCCAGCTTGGGCTACATGGACCTGCTACGTATGCTAACAGGTCCTGTGTATGCCCAGAGTGCAGCGCTCACCCATAAGCAATCCTACTACTCCATTGCAAAGTGCGTGGCCGCTCTTACCCGTGCTTGTCCTAAAGAGGGCCCTGCGGTGGTGGGACAGTTCATTCAAGATGTGAAGAACTCGCGCTCCACTGACTCCATCCGATTGCTGGCACTGCTTTCCCTTGGAGAGGTCGGCCATCACGTTGATCTGAGCAGTCAGCCTGAGCTAAAAACAGTCATTCTGGATGCCTTCTCTTCAGCCAGTGAAGAGGTCAAATCAGCAGCTTCATATGCGTTAGGCAGCATCAGCGTGGGGAACCTCCCGGAGTACCTGCCTTTTGTCCTGCAGGAGATCTCTGGCCAACCCAAGCGACAGTACCTGCTGTTGCACTCTCTCAAGGAAATCATCAGCTCTGCCTCCGTGGCAGGGCTGAAACCGTATGTTGAAAATGTGTGGGCGCTGTTGCTCAAACACTGCGAGTGTACAGAAGAAGGCACAAGGAACGTGGTAGCAGAATGTTTGGGAAAGTTAACACTCATCGACCCGGAGACTCTTCTGCCCAGGCTAAAAGGCTATCTCTTATCAGGTGATTGACAAACTCTGGCTATTAATTCTGTATCAAAAAATTTAAATCAAAATGGTTTATTATTTAGACATCACAAATAGTAAATCTCAGAGTTTTGATTGAAGTGTTCTCTTTCTCTCCAGGATCATCTTATGCCAGGAGCTCTGTAGTCACAGCTGTTAAATTCACAATCTCGGATCACCCACAGACAATTGACCCCCTTCTTAAAAACTGCATAGGCAAGAGCTGTTATCAGTTTGTTTTCTTCTTTGGGAAATATATATTTTTTATCTTACTCTAAATTCAAATTTTCACCATTTAGAATTTTGTGGAGAATACATTTTAGAACTGCTTTTAATTGAATTTCTTTTTTATACTTCTAGGCGATTTCTTGAAAACACTGGAAGATCCAGACCTCAATGTACGAAGAGTGGCTTTAGTTACCTTCAACTCTGCAGCTCATAACAAACCTTCTCTTATTCGAGAGCTGTTGGATACAGTTCTCCCTCATTTATACAATGAGACCAAAGTGCGCAAGGATTTAATCCGAGAGGTAACCTGCCCTTTATCCACAGCCTTTTGCTTTGCTGCCTTTTTAAAACCTCAGAGCTCAGTGACGCCTGTCTCTTTCTAGGTTGAGATGGGTCCCTTCAAACACACAGTGGACGATGGTCTGGACATCCGGAAGGCTGCGTTTGAATGCATGTACACTCTATTAGACAGTTGCCTTGATAGACTTGACATCTTTGAGTTCTTAAACCATGTTGAAGACGGACTTAAGGACCATTACGATATCAAGGTAAGCCATCAAACTCAACCCATGAATCTTTCATGAGACATGAGGCTTCTTGCCATACAGATCATTTAGCGACCACAGAAGATGAAAGGGTGAATTGATTAACACAGATTCAGTGTGCGGTCATCAAAGGCATAAATGCATAATGCAACAGATATGATCCAACTTTATTTGAGAAAGTACTTATTACCAGGAGAACTTGCATCATAATGAAGCGGGAGCATTAACTACTATTTTAATGCAATTGAAGGCTTTGTACTATAAAATATCTCGTTTATACGTTTTATTTGTTACGTTTCACCTTTACACTTTTAACAGGAATTATCAAATTATGATATATAGTATTTACCTAGCAAGCCATGGGTGTTTGATAGTTACAAGGAACTTGTAGTGGGACTAAAAGTATGTTCATAGACCTATGTATCACAAAGGTTTATAGCTCTTTTTGCTCTGTTAATGTGTTTACAGATGCTGACGTTCCTCATGCTGGCCAGATTATCTAGTCTTTGTCCAAGTGCAGTGTTACAGAGGTTGGACAGACTTGTAGAGCCGCTTAGGGCAACGTGCACCACAAAGGTAAGCAAAATATGCAACAAACACCAAATTCAGACACCGTGCAGTTTCTTTGTATGACATTGGAGAAAACCTGAATTGAGCGGCAGTTAGCACATAAGCGCAGAAATCTGTGGTTTCCATAGTGGGTGAAAGTTTGAATTCCGCCAATCCTGTTCCCCCTTTTTCTCACCAGTTCCTCTTTTTCTCAGTAATCACAGGCTACTGGAAAGGTCATCAAATAGTGTTGCTAGTTCATAGTTAAAAAAGTGAGAGTTTCCTTTGATTTCTAATGATGTTCTTTCTCAGGTAAAAGCTAACTCTGTGAAGCAAGAGTTTGAGAAGCAGGACGAGCTCAAACGATCTGCCATGCGGGCAGTAGTGGCCTTGCTAACCATCCCAGAGGCCGAGAAGAGCCCCCTAATGAGTGAGTTCCAGTCTCAGATCAGCTCCAACCCAGAGCTGGCTGCCATCTTTGACAGCATCCAGAGGGACTCCTCCAGCGCCAACATGGAATCCATGGACACCACTTAAACGACTAAGACAACGCTCCCGTCACCGTCGCTCCCGAGAAAATCCACAAAGAAAACCAACCCTGAGGGACCTTGTATTGTTCCATGCATTGCACTGAATCAAAAATAGGAGGAAAACAAAATCTAAAATTAAGAAAAGAAAAAGCTAATGAAAAGACAGACGTTCGTTCTCCTAAGCTTCAAAGCTTATTACCACATTCTTTGTTTTTCTATAAACATCAGGAAATGGCTTCAGTTGTTCATTGTTTTCCATTTTTACAGATTTATTTCTTGTTCATTTTCATAATTCCTGAGCTTCTGTAGGTACCTCCATTCACAGAGGTGCAGAGGGACTTACTAGATTACCTGAAAATGAATTGACCACAGTATTTGTGTTACCATGGGAGATTTGTTCTTTACACTCTAGGCTGCTGACGACTTAAATCAGAATCTACAGGGGTAAACAATAGCACTCACTGAGTTTAAATCATTTCAGGACCATGTTGTTTTTTTGCTTTTTTTTCGTCTCGTTTCTTATCAGACACGTTTTTGTACGATTTGAATGTCATCTCCTCTTTTTACTGTTGACAACTTAAGTACAGAGCGAGATAAGTCTTGACCCGAAGAGGTGTGGCATAGTTAGGGTATTTCATTGGATGAGTGGCAGCTTATTTTTTTTCTTCACTGCATTTCATTACATTCCCACTGTCCGCAGAATTGCCAATCATCAGCATGCGTCACACATCCAGAGAAATGAGCATTGAGCTGCAACCGTTCTGCATAATATTTTTTTTTTTCTATTTGATGACAGTTTTGTTTAGCTCCAGGCTATAGAGGTGAAATATGACATCAGACATTGTTATGAGAAAATATTGCCCTGTATGGAACGCACATATGTGAATAAAATGAGTGGAGAATATTCTCTCAGCTGCTCGACTGTATTCTGAAAGCATAAGGGTTTTGTTCTCACCGTTTAGATCCATTATTATGCTGCCTTGTTTGAACTGCTCACATGTAAAATTGGTTGGAAATATGATTTTTATAGAGCCAGTTTAATTTAACATAATACTCTGTGTTTGGTGTGCAGGTCTCTTTTTAAGGATATCTGTTTGTTGAGGAAAGGAACAACATCATATCTCACCATATAGCTGACCAATGGATGACTGAAGATGGATTATCTGATGCCCTGGAAAGCAGTGTGTAGAATACACTGTCTAGGTTCATTTGTGTAGTCATGTATGCACCGCGTTCTACATCCATTTAAGTATGACCGTATGGCAGTGTTCCTCCGTAAGAAATCAATAAAAGGTCCATTGCTGCCTGCATCCAAATGGCATTATATGGTCCTTCAAATTCATTTAAGAACCTTTGTAATTGCTCACACACACAAATTACAAGCTGGCTGAAATTGCCAGTTCCAATATGCTTTACTCACTGTGTTCTGCGAGTGAGTACAGGTTCTTCTGTCAATACACCTGGAACCAAGGTAGTGGGTGGTTACATTGAGCACTTTTGCAGAGGAACTCCTCAGAATTTGACAAGGGATGGTAGCATCACTGTTTTGTTTGAGGCTCTTTGTACCTCATCTATATGTCATTGAGGTTGTATCTGAAATAATACATTTGGTTGCAGATAAATTCTGATCACAAGGCCATACACGTTTTTGTACATTTATCTCAGAGTTTGAGGCTGACTCCAGCTCTTTATTCGCCAATCTATCCGTTCCACCTTAATATATTTTTTAGGCAACTGTTGAACCAAAAATTACATGTGGACAGCAGCTTTCATTGAACACACAAATATATATATATATATATATATATATATATATATATATATATATATATATATATATATAGTCCTGCAAAAAGTTTCTTAAATTTTTCAAAAAGTAGTGATAAGAACATAGGGGCTGTTATGGCTGGTGAATGTAGGTATCTGATGCGTACAGGACTAAAAGTGGGATAGACAGCCAATTTTGAATTGGTAATGTAGTCTGTGAAGTATTTTAAATTGAATGAGGGAATGTACTTTGTCCAAAACACCTACCCATACCATATCAGTAAAGTCTCTTCCCAGGTCAAGATGCCATGAGTTTTTAACATGGTCTAAGCTTTGTGGATCTTATGGAGCTTGTAAGAGAATAAATTCGAGAAATTTGACCTTTGCCCTCTGTTTTTAAATCCAGCATTTCCTCAGTGACTGAAGGAGCAGGTATCTTAATGTTTTTTTTAAAGGTAGCCTATATGCATGGAGAACGATTAAATTCTGTTTGCAACTGAGATGTAAATTAACTTTATTATAAGTTAAACCCTTACTCCAGAGTAACAGATCAAAGAGATATATACATTAATTCATTGTTTCTTGTATTACAGTATTTTCTGATGTGTTATTGGTGAAATGATCCCTAGAACATGCCCTGCAACTGTATGACAAAGCATACTGGCCATATCATAACATCATAATTTCACTGAAATTATAAATTCTGAAAAAAAGAGCACATAGATGACAAGATAAAATCATTATTTAATGAAATCTTGTATTGCAATATTATCTTTTTTTTAATGGAAATATGACCTCCCGAGCAATTTGATGAGCCAAAAAAAGCATACTGTGTTATTTCTTGATTAATTTACAAGCTCTCAAAAATAGCATGCATGCGGCAAGATAGGTCCAGTATAAATGCCCTCTACATTATTTTTAAAGTTCTCAATAAAACGATAAAGTTATGCCACACCCAGTATGCTTTGTTGCCACATACAGTTGCTTAGGAGGGCATGTTCTGCATGTCACATTTTCAATAACAAAACAACAGAAAATGTTCTAATGCAGGACCTGGTCAGCTGTGACGTCTGTCCTCACTCGTTCCATCATTAGAAAACATCATTAGAAAAACAAAGCAACACTGCAAGGATCATTGACTCTACCCATGCATGGTGAAGTCCTGGCAATTCTTTTCTATAAGCTCACAAAAACTAAAATATCAGCATTTCAACATGCCATGGTGGACAGACAAGCTAATCTGAGAGCAGAAGAGTCAAAAACAGGGTTTTGAACCGCGTCTACCGGGCTGCTGGAAGCATGAAAGTACATTAGCAGTTTGTCATCGCTTAAATGAACCCACTTCCAATTTGCACGGTAATGAGTCACGCAAATGCTATTAAAGGCCAATTTACAGTGGCCTAATTTGCATCTGAGGTGTGAGGGCTAATGCACAGCCGTGATCATTCAATCATCAGGACAGATGTAGGCCAAGGTGTCCTCCATGTTAATGCTAATTTTAGATATTTCCATGAGTATTCCATGAAATTTTACATCACAGAAAGTTGTCGACATTTCACCCAATTCTACGTCTAAAAAGTTTGCTTTCTAAAAAAAAAAATATATATATATATATATAATAAGAAGCCTATGGCACACAGCCTCCCTCTTCCAAACTGTATATATGTGATCATATCATTTTGAGGAAGCCAACAAAGGCTAATCTTCATTGTAGATGAAATGTGTTTCATAATGATGAAAAAGTGTTTGTCTGCACTGCCCTATGGGAGATCGCAGCAGGAGGCCGTAAAAAGCACACTGCAGATTAATGCTCCCCTACTGCTGACAGATCCTCCACGGCCTGCTGAGCAGCTGCTTGTGGCTGCTTTAAAGCCTGAAGCTTAATGTTTCACCTCTAAGTCAGATTTAAACAATCAAAGGAGGTCTCGCCCCCTAAAGAGGAATAGAACTCATATCATCTCACTAATGACGCTTACACTAGCTACATGCAGAGTAAAGTCTCATGACAAATGTCTGTATTTTGAGGCAGTTTCTCAGAATTGGAGCATGATTACTGAATAGTTGCTTTTTTAGGGTGTGTCATGAGCTGATTCTGTGGCCAGGAAACCACCGTCAAAAGTTAAGTGAGTCCTGGGCTTTTACTGTGTTGTACAATAATCTGTATTATTCTGTTATTCTGATACTAATGACCCTTTGCAAATCATTTAACAAAGAGATGTTCTCAACTCTGTGTTGGGTTCCAGGACAGAACCAGACATTCAGCAGCCATTTGTCTTTGATTTTGACTTGTCTGTCAGGGTGGTCATGGGAATGTCCTGGTTTCAGTCGTTTAGTCTGTCGTTAGTATGTGGCGGCAGCCAGCCTTTCCACTGAGCGGTCTTGATATTCTGCATGTCTCTGGTAAGTTTGACAAGATTTATCTCTATCAGATGTTTTTCGAAATCACCCTGACGCCAAAACAGAATATTTGGTTACTCTATGGCCCCCTTCCTCAAATCTTGCCCTGGAGGTCCAATGCACCGCAGTGTTTAGCTCCAACCCTGATCAAAGTCACCTGTCTGGGATTCTCTAATGATCCCAAAGACATTAATTGGCATTGATTAGCATGTTCAGGTGTGTTCGATTAGGGTTAGAGCTAAACTCTGCAGGAAAGTGGATCTCGAGGTCCTGATTTGAGGATCCCTGCTCTATGGTGCCTTTGTTGCACTTTCAAGAACTTATGTTCAAATAAGTGTTTTCGTCAGAACTGTGAGGTGCAGATGGCGGTGTTACAAATCTGTGCTAAATGCTGTGTATTTTATTACAGTATTATATTGTTTTTTTCTGTTGTTGGCTTCAGTGCTAGAATACACTTAATTTCTATAGTTTCCATGCTAAATCGTCTTTAATCTGTCACTGACAAATATCAAATGGAGAGAAAGAAAATTTGAGGTTTATGTGGAGGGAAATGGGCAGGCAACACGCTTTATATTTCATGGTGGATTGCGTGTTTGATTAATATCTGAAAGCATGAGATTGATTTTAAACAATCCTGATGTATCAGTAGATGAATTATCTCCACTGTTGCCGAAAATATATTTTCAGTGCACATGCATTGAATTTATGCCATGAATCACCTATTTATATGTTAATGTACTTTTTGAAGACTAATGGAATTCTTGAAATCCTGTTGGTAAAGATAAGAGCAGAATTATTGCTCGAGAATATCTTTAATTAAACAATTATTTATGGGAGGGAGAGGTTTTGTAATATTTATTAAAGTTTATTTGGTAATCATGAATCTTGGATTTTTTTTAAAGGGAACATCTTGTTCTCTTTAAGGGTAAATAAGAACCAGGATGGGCTTTCCTGGCAAAGGCTTTGCTATGGATGAGAATGGAGACTGGTAATATTCTGTGCTGTTAATATGCAACAAGAATACAAATAATTAAAAATAATATTTATGTTGGAATACATCCCATATATGGTCTTAGAAACATTTAGTATGTTACAAACAGAAATAAGAACAAACAATAAAATGACCATTTATACCACAGTTAAGTTTACTTTCAGTGTAAATTTATCAAATATTCTTTGTATCACTTGCTCTGCCAACAGGCTTTCCAAAAATATCTGGAAACACATAAGTCAGTTCCCTTTTCGTGATGTTTCACCAGGGGGGTATTCCAGAAAGCTTGGTTAACTTACCATTTGATAAACTATAACCTCTGGGTTGATTTACCCCAAACAGGCATACCATGAGTATGTCGGTTCCAAAACACCTGAGAAGAGTTAGCTTAATCAACCTCTGACTGGTTACCCAGAGTTAATGCGCGTGCACAGTGCATGTAAAAAGACATTTTCAATGGATCGCCGATTTCACGAGTCACCATGGAAACTCAAAGCGAAAAAAAGAGAGCGGCGTATTTCACAGAGGCGGAGTTGGAAGTTTTAATGCATGCTTATGAGGAGTTTAAGCCAATAATATTAAAAAGAAGCAATACAGCTGCATCGGCTAAAGCAAGAGAGTTGGCTTGGCAAAAAATAACGGACAGAGTAAATGCGTGAGTGTATTAAATTACAAATTTGGTATTGGCTCCCGTTTTATTGAAATGCAAAATAATGAAGTATGACTTATACATCCTTTTGAATATGTTAAATCACTATGAAAGCATTTACTTTTCCTGCCATTTATTTCTTTAGCTTGAAATAATAATGTATATTTCTTATTTAATAAGGTGTAATCCTTCTGGAGCCACAAGAACTTTAAGCCAAATCAAAATGAAACACAAAAACATTCTGCAAAAAGGTAATATTTGATTACACAATTACTGAACTATTATTATAACAGGATTTAGTATATTCATTCTGTCATGCAGCTAACAGAAAGAAGACTGAAGCCCGTCTAACTGGCGGGGGGCCACCACCACCTCCCCTCACCCGATCTGAGGAGCTGGCTCTGTCCCTTAATAAAGGGCGACCAGTGGTTGCTGGCATTCCAGGGGGCAGTTCATCACACATACTATGCACCACACGTGATGGTGAAAAAAGGGTGACATGTAAGTTTACCTCTATGATTTGTTTTCATTTTTTGTCCTGATAAATTACTATCTCTGTCACTTAAGGCTTTTTGAACAAGATTAATTTTTTATGTAGGCTTACTTTATTTAACTGCATATGATGTATTATTTTCTTTGATAATATTGAGAATTTAACGGGTTGTGTGTTCTTATAGATACTGATGGACGGATTGTGTTATTGGACTCTCCAGAAAGAACACAGTCTGTCACAGTTGTAAGTGATTTGTTTGGTTTTTTTTGCCAAATAATGTATACTTGAATATTTGTCTTGTAGGATGAAGATGATGATGACGATGAAGAGACCACATCTGCTGTGACAGAAGTGGACAATGCTGGTAGATCCACTGAGGTATGATGCATACCATTATGATGTGTGGCCCCTTTTTGCATTAGAGTAACAAACTGTCATTGTCCTTTCTCAGTACATACCTAGGGATTTGCCCACAGATGAGGGTCCTTCAGCCTCAGCACACAATCTAAGCAGGGTAAGAATTTGTGTCCATGTGTCCATATTTGAATTTTATTGTCTGACCAAACAATATCATTTATTACATTTTTCCACCTTAGTTGCCAGCAAAGGAGCTGTATAAGGTCCATCTTCAAAAACGAATAAGAAAAAGTGACATGGAGATGGACCTTATACAGCTTCAAATGGAAGAGAAAAGGCTCCTCATTAAAAAAGCAGCACTTGAAATAGAATTACTTGAGAATTGCCTTAAGGTGAGAACTTGTCTGAATATTAATCTGTTGCATGTTAAAAGTGGTCTGTCTGTCTGTCTGTCTGTGTCTGTCTCTATCTATCAATCTATCTGTATGTATGTATGTATGTATGTATGTGTAAAGCAATATAAAAAAAAACATTTTAATGAATTTTACTTTTATTGTTTTTCAGGAAATGAAGAAATAAACTGCCTGGCAGACCAGTGCAAAAAAAACTAATGACAAAAAACTTGACAAATCCTGTCTCTCAAAAGTCTTCCGTCTCTGTTGGCCTCTAAAATCTGTGGGTGTTCCTCTGGGCCATCTTCCTCAATACAAGGAGGGTGGCTCTCTCCTCTTATAGTGGCAATATTGTGAAGCACAACACAAGCCACAATAATGTCGCATGCCCTCTCTGGACTAACCCGGAGCCCACGCAGACACAGAAACCGAGATTTGAGGATCCCTATAGTCATCTCCACCTTGGCCCGTGTTCGGCTGTGAGCCAGGTTAAACCGTGTCGGTGGTCCAGGCTCAGGTTCAGGGTAGGGTGTCATTAAATAGGGCAGACAAGGGTATCCTCTGTCCCCCAGCAAGTAACCATTGTACTGTCCTGTAATGATTGAAGTGTACAACACAAATATAGTAAAAACGAAAAAACAAAAATTGTATAAAGCAAATCATACCCTGCTGAAATGTCTGGCATAATAATGACTCGCGGAAAATTCTGGCATCATGCACAGATCCTGGCCATTTTGCCTCGACATTGGTGATGATTTGGGTTGCCTCACATATTACCTATAGTTAGTGGAAAAAGTAATGACTTTGATGATTTTAAGAAGGGGAAAAAATCAAGTTGTTACCTGCACATTGATACTATGAATAGATTTCATATTAACATAGTCTCCCTCATTTATTGATGGAGCTTTGAATGTGAGTGCCATCAATGCACCCAATTACATTTGGAAACCCTGAAACAGAAAGTTATGGAAGTATGAAGTGTGTGCATAATGAATACATGTATAGATATTAATAATATGACTACATATTAAATATGCGTTATATATTTTACTACAAAGGACAAACCTGCCACTCTGTGGAATTCGTCTTTAATAACAAGCAGAGGTTTATGGCCAGGGAACTGTACAAACGTGGGTAACAACTGTTTAAGTGCCAGACACACTGTACGAACGGCTCTACACACAGTTGCCTTTCCCACATGCTCTGAATCGCCCACACTGTACAAAAATGGCCAGACGCAAAAAACCTAAGTGCTATGCACAGAATGTTTTCTGTGCTAAGCTCAGAGCCGCGGTTTGTCACATTTGCGATATGCGGTTTTAAAAGACGTGTTAAATAAACTAATGAATCTTTTGAAAAACGATAACGCTCTTTTAAATATTCATTAGGGTAAGCAAACACATCAATACGCGGTCTTATAACCCTCTCCCGATGAAAAAAACCTCGTATAATTTGTGCTTCAACGTCCACAGGATCCTCGTCAAAAGGGCACGCCATGCTCACCAACCTTCTGAAACGAAGTTACACTGAAACATAACCTGCTCTCGAGCAGGTTATCTTCAGAGAGTCAGTTGCTATGGTTACATACATACCCAGAAAGTGACCTCTGTTTTTGGAACCGAACGTTGAGGTTATCCACGAACTTACCCTTATACATACCCAGGTATGTCACATAACCTGCTTTTTGGAATACCCCCCAGTACCATCACATTTCTCAGAAGCAACCCCTTGCCTGCAACACAGGGTAAAACTGCAGAATCATTAAGTTTTTTGACAATTGTCCCTGGTAGCCATCTCCCATAATAAAGCAAATTCAACTGATGTCCATTTACTTGGAAAGTAGGCATGCAACAAGTGGGATAATGTCGCAAAATAAACACCACATGATCAACAGGTGCAAATTGATTGTGAGAGGCACTGGATGCAAAACCGTCCCCAAACTCCCACCAATCACCAAATCCAGGAATAATTGGAAGGAATCTGACCCACCCAAGACCACCTTGTAGTTCTGGATGCAGGTATTGCCACTTTTTCCCTTAAAATGCTAGTCTATGCTAGAATATTTAAAGTAAATTTTTATCTTACTTTATAAAAATTAAAGTCACGCCAATGTGGATCAAATCAACCTATCTATTTGACCATCTAAATCCTGCCGATAAGAACAGGACTTTGCAGCAGGATTCAATGCCCTTAGCTTTTGGGCTGGAGGAATAAGTTCTTTCACATTTGTGACCGTGTGGGCAGGAGAAGCTTTTTTTCGTGGTTTGACTTCGTTTAGCATTTAGCGCGCTGTTAAATTCACAGAACAAAAATGAAAAGGCACATACTGTATCTTGGCCGGCAGATATGTGCAGTCATTTTCTGCTTATTAATGATTTAAAGCCTGGTTAGTCTTGGCGTCACATGGGCAAGTATTTTTCAGATTTCTCATTTATTTGAGGCTGAGACGTGTTAGGGAGAGAGAGCAGAGTTCAGCACAGAGAACTGAAAGGGAGAGTGATGGCATGTAAATTTTTATTTACTTTCAGCCCCCATAGCTGGGCTAATAAACAAAGAAAAAAAAAAGTCCCAATAAAGTGGAATTACACAGCGCAACCAACAGCACAGTCAGGACTGGTTGTAAAGTGCAAAGAGAATGTTTACATGCCTAACTTTCGTAGATGCGGGACTTGAGAGCAATTAGGTTCAGATGTCTCTGCTTGCCCGGACCATTGATGAACCAATTAATATGTATCTGAAATGGTAATTGGATCATAATGTGACTGAAAACCTGATAACCTTTCCTGTATTGGAGCTTTCTGTGGTGCACCTATAGCCAACCATGCAGACAAGGATTTGCAATATATAGTGATATCATTTAAGAAGAAAAAGAATGCTTTAGCTAAATATGTGATGGATCATTCTGGACCGTTTTCATTGATTTCCTATAGAAGTTATAGATTTTGTGTTTGTGTTACAGATTTGAGTCACTTGGGCATGTGACCCAAGTTTTTACAGTGCATTGCTATGATGGTGTTAAAGTTTTCTAGTTAGTTGTTAGGATGTTTCTAAGCAGGTACTAGAGTGTTCTGAGTCATTGTTAGTCATGTTAGGTGTTCTGGAGGGTTGCCAAATAGTTGCATACTGGCCCCTCAAGTCTGTTTGTTATTCTAGACATTAGATATAAGTTTTGGGGATTTTTTATTGTCCAATGGGAAAAAGCGTGCTTGCTTAGAAAAGTAATAGCACAACTTCTTAAGCCACTCAACTGAGTTATCATTCTTCTTTGAAGAACAACATAAATGATGAAAACATTAAACAAGCCTAATGTATTGCAAGAAACTAAACAAGCATCACTAATTACATAGCTGATGCCAATCAAAGTGTGCATGCCTGTTAGTTTTATTTACATCTATGCATTAAGCAGACGCTTTTATCCCAAGCGACTTACAGTGCATTCAAGCTAACATTTTTTTTACCTAACATGTTCCCTGGGAATCGAACCCACAACCTTGCGCTGCTGACACAGTGCCCTACCACTTTAGCCACAGGAACACAGTGCAAAAGGTTTTATGCAAACAACTCCCATTTTTAAAATACCCATGCCACACAGAATTTCGGCATGCAGCTTGAAGGATAAACTAACATGGCCGCTGAGTAAACTGACATGCTTAAAGGGACTTAAGTGCTGCTCAGTGCAGTTCGAAGTTAATACTGCTCTGTGCACAAAGGATAACAAAAAGATCAGCAAAGTTCATCTAGATCACCAATTCATTTTGTTCACGTTTAGAGATAACAAAGCCAAAAAGATGTCTGTGCAATCTCTTGGCCCTGTTCCTGATTGCTCAGCGATGATTGGACTCATGGTCTTCGAGTTCTCCTGTGCACAGCTCAAGTTATTGCTGTATAACCAATCATCTTTCATCTGGTTGCCATGGAAGCCCTGAGGATCATTAAACCATCTGAACTGAACCCCGGGGGCGGCACTGTTCTACAGGTACAGGAAGTGCCTCAGTGGAGCTTTGTAAAGTCATGCCATACAATTTCCTGGGTGTTAGGATCCCCAGGTATAGGAATCATACGTCTGAATGTAATAATTTTTCCATGGCCTTTCATTTCTTTTTTTAAAATCAATACAATTTTCTCAGCTGAGTAGAATCTACTGTGAAATAGGGGACCAAGGGCAATTTTCACATTTTCCATCATAGCCTGCTACAGATGTATCTGCCATCCTTTGGCATAAAAATGTTTATTTGTGTGTATGTGTACATGTGTATCTGCTAGAAGTAACTGTACCATTAATAGAGCTATGAGAAAGTAAAATTGACTTATTCAAAGAAGTCACCCTCATTACATCACATATAGCAGATGTTTGGGGTAACTGTAACACTTTTACAACAAATTTGTCATCTTTCAGGAGTAGTATGTGTTTAAAGCAAAATAATATATTACGTTATAAGTAACGTTATAAAATAAATTATTTTATATTGATTAGATTTTAGTCCAGAGATTCATACTTTGGTTATGTAATGTTCATTGGACATATTTTACTTTTATTCAGACTCGTATCCAGCATTGTGTTGAAAATGCAGAAATAAAACACATATATGGGATGGTTAACCTAAAAATGAATTACACACCCTCAAGCAATTCTAGGAGTATATGACTTTCTTCTTTCAGACGAATACAGTTTGAGTTATATTTAAAAATGTCCTGACTCTACCAAGCTTTATAATGGCAGTAAATGGGGGTTGAGATTTTGAAGCCCAAAAAATCACATCCATCCATCATAAAAGTACTTCACACAGCTCCAGGGGGTTAATAAAGGCCATAATAATTAATCCAATGGGTTAATAATGGCTAATTGTAATTTTGGGGTGAACTATCTTTTTAAGTTAAATGTTTTTATATATTGTCATTATCGATAATGCCAATAACAGTAATGCTAAAGTTAAAGTTAGACTTATAACTTACAAATTTTATTTGCATCTAAATATTTTGTGATATGTGGATATACTTGCAGATTTACAACCTGTCAATAAAAATATTATTCTGATGTAATTTAAATTAGACTAAACTGAAACATGTTTGCATTCCTCCATCCTTGTGGTCAGTCCAGGGTGGGCCAAACTCATGATTGCCCCCCTGTAGAGCCGAGTCTGTCTCAGAGCGCTGTAAGGATGGCTTCCAAGTGCAGAGTCTGGAATGGGGAAAAAAATGTCACAATGGTGAATTGCAAAGCATGCCTGTGATCTCCACTGTTACTTCACAATGAGGTCAGAGCAGAATTGTCGCATTATTCATCCTTTAGTTATAGCTGATGAAACAGAGTGGCTCTGAGGTCACGAGGTGAGAAATGTGTCCTTGATATTGAAAAGGATAGAAGTACTTTCCAAATTTGATGGAAATATGTGCAACAACCATCTCTTTACCCAGTAGTAAGCAAACCCATCACAACCAAGGAATTCAGCAGCCCAGGCTTAGCTTGTTGAGTCAGTGTGTTTGTGTATTTATGAAGACACAAATTTGTATAATGACTTGGGTATGACACAGGTATTACAATATGAAAGTGATTTATGAGGACACTTCCTTGGCCCCCTTAATTCAAAAAGCTTAAAAAAAATCATACTATATGGTGTTTTTTTTCTTCTTTGAAAACCTAAAAATGTACAAAGTTTTCTGTGAGGGGTAGGTTTAGATGTTGGGTTGGTGTAGGGCGATTAAAAAATACAGTTTGTACAGTATAAAAGCCAGTATGCCTATGGAGAGTCCCTGTAAACCACATATACAAGCATGTGTGTGTGTGTGTGCGCGTGTGTGTGCGTGTGTGAGCGAGCATGTGGGCTGTTTCACAGGTCCTGTTTCTCCTGCTGTGCTCATGTATGGGAGTAACAGCTCCCTGGTTTCACGCTCAGATTATCACCCCCACCCCCACCCCCCCGTGTCCCAGTACTGCCTGACCTTTTCCTTTCCAACTGACAGGTATTCCTCTCTTTCCCCTGGAGGGAGACCCAACTGCAAAATGGCCATATTAAAAGTTTTAGGATTATGTAAATTGGTACAATTTTAACACTTAATATGGAAATCTATAAGCAAATGTGATTAGTCTATTTCAATGGGAAGGTCTCACTAGGGGAAAACATGAGTGAGTAAATAAATAAACCTAGTAGCAACCATGTGCTGGAATAGATTTACCACTAGAGGGCATAACAAGCTTTTTCCTGCCATACCTCAAGGGTAATATTGCAATGTTAATTGTTAACCACATGATGACAGCATAAATCTTATAATTTATGAGCATATCAAAACAATAATAATAATAATAATCTATAATTTCAGAATAGCTCATTGGCATAATTACTAATCAAATATATGATTAACCAAATCAGCAGTGCTGTTGTCCCTGAAACAAATCCTTAGTTTCTGTCTGTATACGTTAACTGTGTCTAATTTCATATATTACTGACTTTAGAGAAACCACTTAAGATTTTTTTTTTGTTTAGTTTCAAGAGTAAATGCTAACAATTTCCAACAAGGTTCAATTCGTTAACATTTGTTTGATTTGGTATCTTGAACATTTGAACAATGAACATTTCTACTGCCTTTTTTAATCTAGATTATATTAAAAATATGCTACTTGATGTAATTGAAAATACTTCAGTGTTAAATTCTATACAACTTGCATTAGTATATGTAGAATTTAATATAAAGTAAATTTTGTAAAGGTATTTTCCATTTTAGTTTATGATACCAAATGCGTGAACTAATGTTAAGAAATCAGACCTTTTAGTAAAGTATATCACAGTAACTTAAATACATCTAGTATATCTAACAAATCACCTTTGCTATATCAAATAGTTCATTAACTATCAATAATTACTACTTTGGGCTACAGATCAAGGATTGTCAATAAAGATAAGCGAATGTCGATAACAGACATTGGTTTAACCGCATTCTTAAAACTTTTTTTCTTAAATTCCAAAATAAAAACTGTAATAAGAACAGTCATTTCTAAATCTTCTGATCTCTGTAAGACATGTTCGGCTGTAAGAAGAACTGCCTCTGCACTCTTCGATGAGCATTAAACAACCCTGATAAATAAGCCCTTAATTAGGACACAACCCACGAGACCATTATCAATGCTTTTTATTTCTGACGCAAACGACAGCTTGCCTCAATAGTTAAGATAAGAAACCTGAAAGTTCTCTTGAAACATAAAAGGAAAGGACAAACATGTTCCAGCTCTCAGATAACGTTAAATGTTGATGTAAAGATAATCATTATGGAGGAAACACAAAAGAGTAAAGGCAAAACAGGAAGAGGAATTTAAACCAAAACAAATAGTGTGATGTGTACCTCATAAAAGGAAAATTGACAGTTCTAACTCTAAATTCTGATTATACAATCTCAAAAATAAAGTTGCTTCCATAAAGAACCTTTAACATCTAAAGAACCTTTCTGTTTCACAAAAGAAGGTTCTTCAGATTACAAAAAGGTAAGAAAGAGATGGTTCTTTAAAGAACTTTTGACTGAATGGTTCTTTGTGGAACCAAAAATGGTTCATCTATGCATCGCTGTGAAGAACCTTTTAAGCACCTTTATTTTTAAGAGTGTATGAGCTATGTTTTAAAATCTGCATTGCTGCTATATTGTTTAGCAGTCACAAACTTTCTACATTTCTTTTATGTGTCATTTAATGCTTTTCTCTGATTATGAATTATTCATGTTTGGTGTATTTTCTTGTATTGGGATATATAAAAAGATATTCAATTCAGTGTGTTAAAGTGATTTTTTCCAGGCACAGTGCACTTAACTGGTAAAATCACTGTAGGCCCTAATTTTTGTATTAAACAGACATTGTGAGTGTCTAATGAAATATTTTAAAAAAATCTCTGGTAGAAAGAATTATATTTGGGCAACAGCTGCAGTGCATCTACAGACATCTCTCTTATGTGGAGGTCATTCATCTTCCTATCAGATTTCTAGTGAAATGTTAGGCTTACAGCCGCAGTTGTTACTTCAGCATCAATGTCTAAAATGATCTAAGGCCATAGTGAAGCTTTACCACTAGTCTGTTTTTGCTCTGCTGTTTGTAATCAATAGTTTGAGCTCCTCCTCAGCTCCATCCAAAAGTGACATGCAGCAGCGTGCAGGAACAACACCTGTTAACCAAATACCACATCATGCGATCTTTATCTCTCAGAGGGACCAGCACCTTCTTTTTGTGCATAGTGAGATTTTGCACTGTGCCGATGTGTCCATGTAACTTTCTATATTTGACTGCAAGCACAGCAGTGCCACAAATTACCACCTCAGCAGTCGGTATCAATTCGTGAAGATTACGACAGTGCCAAATCTGTAACCAGAAGACCTATCAGCAATAACCAGAGAAAGGATTACAGATATTACTAGCTGTTCAATTATTATTTTATTTTTTAATTCAATGGAAAACGGAGATGTAAACAGAGATTTTTATACGATTAACATTAGATAAAGCATCAGGTATGATGACATACACCTAACAATGAACAATGTTATTGTATTTAATGTCCATCAATGGCCCTTTTTATTGAACATAGCCTAACCTGAATGTGGCAAATACTTTGCATCATACTTTGCATCAATCCAAACCTGTAAATGACAGTCTGAATGTGCTTTGAATATTTTATGGGCCACAGAACAAATGCATGGAGCCAGATAATTCCTGGCATCAGTATACTACTCAGCACTATGGGTAGTAATGTGGATGCATTTGTAGTAATTGAACATGTATTGTGTTACTCGTAGTAAAACCATATAAACTCCAAGCTCAAAGGTTTCGCACAGGAAACCTGATTCCCATTAAAAAGAAAACCATTACACAGTAACAGAAAGTGTTGTCCATGCAATTCTGCACGTTGCTGATAAGGTTTGTTTGCATTATAAAAATTCATGCATCATAAATTGAGGTCATAAGTGTACATTGTTGGTTCACCATTCCTGTTTTGACAAGCACAGGATCACTTTGGTGGCTTAGAGAGTCTGGGTGAATGGGTTCATTTGGATCGCTCTGTGGATGGGCCCTGTTTTAGGAATCACACATCATTCAATAAGTTTCATAAAACTTTTGCCAAGACTGCCAGAGCAGATCCTCCCGTGTCTGTCAGCACATGCCAGGCGCTTGTCTTTAAATGGCTGCGTCCTCTATGACTTCCGCAGGGGCTTGATGCTCTGCAGGCCAGAGAGAGCTGATCAAGCTATTTATTTAACGACTCTATTTAAACGCGTTTCCAAGCGTGCATGCTAGTTAATTTCCACCATGTGAATTTAACCTAGCACTTTTGGGGGGTTAACTGGAAAGTGAAGACTAATCATTGGTAGTGTAAGGTGAGAAATCACATGGACTTGGCAAGACAAACAGCAATAATGTATACAGCAGATGTCCTTTACGACCTCTCTTAAACAAAGGGCTTGATTTTATGTACATTATTGACTATAAAAGATGTGTTTTGACTATAGTATGCTATATACTAATAAAGACATTATCTTAAGTGTAGTCTTGAGTAGCACTCCACTGTAAATTCTTTACTGAGGAATCACTTGTCTTCTAGTATTGAGTATTACATAGTGAGGAACCATTGTGACCTTGTTTACAAATGGCAAAGATTCCTTTCACTCTTGACATCTCTGGCAGATTAAACAGAAGTGACGGAAGTACAGAAGTGACACTGCCGCTTTAGAGAGTATGTGGATTCAGCTTACACAACTTCTAACTTATAGCACCAAAAAAAAAAAAAAAAAAACCACTGAATCTATCTGCAGAAATTCTTTCTGACATCATTCAGCTGCAACGGATCTCGTCTATGACAATTAATTAAGCTGTATTGAGAACACAGCTATACATCTGTCAGGGATTCAAGGCCACTTGTGATGAGATTGTGTCAAATCCCCTTGAGTGTCAGCGTAACTAATTGAATTATTCATGACGCCTCAGGATAAACAAACATTAAAGAACAGTGATAGAATGAGCGGGAAAGAGAGTGGAATACAGATTAGCCACCTAGCGGGTAAAGCCTGCTGACTAAAAGAAGACACAACGTCCATGAACGTCATGAAAAGAAACTGTATGTATCGAATACCTGATATTTGGATGAGAGCAAAGATGGCAAATATCTGTTCATGTCCTGTGCCAGCCAAGAAATCAGCACTGAGATGAAGCACAGAGTGTTTCTACATAGCTAACTGATTGGAAAAAAACTGTGGCCCATCCACAAGACAGTGACAGCAAAACCCCTTTTTAAGTGATATCTGTTAGGGAGTAGGGCAAAGTCCAAAAAGCTTATGGAGTTTTTAAATAATTTCATCATAGAAAATCATTGTAGTGCATGCTAATTCAAGTTTACCTGAAACACTTGGTAACTTCATAACTGCCCTATTTTGTTGGTCAGTCAGTTCTTTGAGCAATTCAATGAGTCGTAAACGACCACAGGGCTGATGCGTCAACAACAAAAGGTGTTTGCCCTGAAGGGCTATTTCAGGACGGGCTGTATTCAGGGAATGGCTGCACTGTTGATTCAACTGCATCTACTATGAGTCAGCTTTATAAAGGCCAATAAGGAGCCCTGAACCCCGTACAGCCCCTCAACCTGTCACTTTCCTTGGGTGTGTGTATGTGTGTGTGAGAACACTCCTGCAGAGGTAAACTAATCCTGCCCTAAAGAAAGCCTTGCACCCAGAGTAAAGAGCAGAGGGGACAGCTGGACAGGGTTAGAGAGTGTCTCGCCATGCCACGAAATGACTTCCAAAAATAAAATGATTTGTTTCTGGAGGTTAAGTTAGCTAGCTTTCTCCTTCGAGGCTGTTAATAGACATGCAGTGGAGCAGAAGGATAGTTTGTTGGCTAAAAAGGCAGGTGAAAAATTGTCGTCTTTTTAAAATTCTCCCTTTAACTTTCCGAAGCAGCTCAGTGGGGATATAGATAAAAGGTTTCTGGGAATTGCATGGCATTTATGGGGCAGGGCTTGGGAGGGGACTGTACAATGTAGCTGGAGGTATTTCTCAGCTAATCTGCACTGTCCGGGAAACAGGTCACGGTCACAACCTCTGACCTCTTAAGGGTGGACACCCAACCTGTCAATCAAAAAGGAAACACCACAACCCTAAACATATTAGTCTTAAATAAATAAACAAAACACGATGAACTAAAAAGCTAAGCACTAAGAGGGCAGACCATGTGCTTTACATGCAGCTAAGCAGCAAAACATCGTGTGCTCATGGGAGAACAGCTCGCACGAGATAACATAAAAGATGTCATCTTTAAATGTGAGACACTTCTTATTTGACTATATTGTGCAGTTTATGATCAGTGTAATGAGTGTAACCGTATGATTGCTCTGTGTGATATTAAGCCTAGGGACACACCTGAGGTTAGTGTGACAGCTCATATGTCAGTAAGGGTACTTCATGATACTGTGAGGTCAACACACATGGTTGGGACACAGTGTCTTAAAGGTGGATTAGTTTTAAGATGAATTACTGGACTGCTCACTGTTCAGGGCATACATTTGTGTCCATAAGGAAAACATTGGCCTGAGGTTCACGGTGGGTATCCATCTGTGCCTTGAGAATGACGTGCTACTATATACATGCCGTTTTACAGACACCCTGCCCCCATAATCGCACTGTGCCATCAAGCTAGAGATCATCAGCCTTTATGATTTCATAGCAGCGACAGCACAGATGGTCACAGATGGAACTGTGGCATGGAAAGACACAGACCCTACCAACTTTCTGATTATTTTTTGCTTTTGACATCACACACTGTACATATGTGCACATTTGCATTTTGTAGTTTTGAGACTAATTTTGAATGTGAGACAAATTGAAGATTATTGTAGTAATCCGTATTGTTTTCAGTGGTGCTTGTGTGCTGTTGATTTCAAAGAAACCTTACATTTTGTAGCTTGTATTTTTTTCGGCTAGCAGGTGAACGTTCCAAACACTTGCACTGAATGAAAGGTCCAAGCCATATCTAGGTACAAAATATCATAGAGACTTGGAAGCGGGCTCATTTGCCAGTAAGCATCCACCCAGAACACCCTAGTAAACATAGATTTTTTTGTCAATGTCAATACAATGAAGTCAGCTCAACAGTCAAAATTGTTCGGACAGTAAAGTTCTTCAAATCCCCTTTGTTGAATGTCTTCAGTTAGAACACAGTGTTCTTCTATGAGCAACTCTCCAGCATTTAGTGTTGTAACTTGAGAAGCAGAGAGCAGCTCGGGTGGCATGCATGAAAACCCTCCATTCCTCTCATGGGATTTCTGTAGTCACTAAATTTTCCCTGGTGAACAAAGTGTCCACAGTGTGGAAGTGATTCGTTTTCCACCCAGCGGGCCGGGTAGACCAGCTGATTATAGATTTATGTCCATTTTTGTGTGAAGGACCATCAGTACCACACACAACTTGCCCTGAGGAGCTCTCATAATTTCTTTAAATCATGTTTCTCCTAGATATTTGATGTTTCTTTTGGTTGACATGCTGTTGAACGTGTCAGAAAAACTCAATAGAGCGCTAAAGCTCTGCTTATTTTCATTTCAGCTCAAAGCTGCTCCACAATCAGCCAATATAGGCCCAGATTAAAACCCTGCCTTGCATGAATAAGACTGTGCTCTAGCTGACAGTTTTGCTGTCTATTTGACGTAGACTGAAACTAATGAAAAGAAAATAATCTAAGAAGATGCTGATTTGAGGGGCTGGAACAATCATTTTAAACTGATCCTGTGTTTGTTTTTTGGGGGCAGTTAGAGGAATATTAAATTGTACAGTTAACAAAGTAGTTTAGGTTTCATTTTTGTCTATGACTACAACACCATTTATAATTGTGTCTAGTTGTTTATATAAGATATTGTGAACCTCTTCCTATGGCAATGTGAGATACTGTTTGAGCATAAAAATTCTCAGATCTGTAAATAAAGTGATAACGAAACTAAAAAAGCATCATGGGAAGTACTAAATGCTATAATGATAAGGAGTGACCAGCAGCCTTATGTTTCAGCATCACACAAAATTTAAATTATATCATGGGTACCAAGATGATAAAACAATTTTAAATTTTGGTTGAACTATTTCTTTAAGAACACTTCTACTGTCGAGTGGTAGTCAATGAACAAGTATCCCCCATCCCCATGCTGACATATAGGACCAAACCCTGTCCCTTTGACCAATTACAAAATTGGTATTGACTTGACATAATAGGTTTTATTTGTAAGATAGATTTATTTTCCCACCAGATAACTCTGAGTTATATCTGTTGGCCAAGGCAGTTTCACATATGAAACTAAGGTACTTTTTATAAGTCGCTTTGGATAAAGGTGACTGAAAGTCTTAAACCCTTCTAGAAATATGATAATGCTTACATAAATAACCTTTTTCTGCAGAAGTTTTGCTATCATTTATAAGTAAACAGATACATTTCTCTTGACTGAATGAGTGCTGATGGAGAGACCATCCCAGCCCAGTTAATCCTGTTATTAATCCAATGTGATACAGAGTAGGTCTCTTCATACACTGTCAAAATGTAACTGTTGAGAGGTAGGTCAAACCCAGTAAAGGGTGGTCCATACGGTGGATCAATTACAGGACTCATGAATTTAGAAGGAGGAGTCAAGTTGAACGTCTTTCTCTTTCTAGCACACACACACACACACACACACACATTTCAGTTTTCAACCCCATCAGTTATCAAGGAGTATAATTTTACTTTGTCACACATGTAATCTGTATTCATGCCCTGGCCTTTTGAGCTTGGCTAACAGAAGGCTTGTGTGATCCTATGTGAGGCAACAAGTCTCGAGGTCGCATAATTACAGCTGAAAGCCAATGGATCCCAAATTGCATTAGCTGCTGTATAATTGTCTTTTTTTTCATTTTTTTTTCATGTAATGACACATTATAAGCAACAAAATTGAAAAATGAACAGAAAACCGATTGGATTGTTAGCCTGCTGGAGATAGACGATGCCCATCAATGAAGAATGAGATGAGCTGTGTTTAAAGCCTTCACTGTGATACTGCATCTAAGGCACATCTTTTAAGGTAAGCATAGGACAGTTTTAACAGAAGTGGTTTTAATAAATGGACTTGGTGTCAATTTGTGAATTCCAAATTAGGGAGAACTGAACAAGAAATCAATATGAGTCTCTTGGGAAAATGCAAGCGCATCCTAACTGGTTTGGATTATAGGCAACAAATAAATGCATCATGCAAATAGTGCTTCAGGACATTCCACTGACAATTGCTACAGTATTGAATTTATTTAATATAGTTATTTCTCTTGCTTTATATTCTATTCTGGATTATTTATATACATTTCAATTTGTACATTGCATTTTGGGAGGATACATGTGCCTTAGAATCTGGTGAAAACAATTATCTAAGGAGGCTGCATTATTAAGTTGCTTCACTTTTGGATCAGCCTGTTTGATGCATGCAAATGCTGGCGAAGGAGGCATCTCACTATAGGTTTCGGTGAGTGGTTCTCTTGTCTTGTCTCTCTGGGCATGATGTTAAATATTTGCCTGGATTCTTGTTTGCTAAAAAAACGAACATCAGATAAGACTCAGACTGAAATGAAAATAATGAGATTGGGGGAAAAAGGGCGCCACACCTCATGTTTATCTCCAGTTGATTATAATGTGATCACATCATCATTGTGACCAAAACGGCACATTATGGTTGACTCTGGTGGAACAAATGATAGTGTAAGCACAGCTGAAGAGGATTCAAAACATCTCTTTTACCCCAGCAGGAATGGCTGTGGTAGTTCATAACCTTGCAGTGTCAATTCATTTTCTTCATTGAAGCATTTCAGTGGCTTTCCACCTGACACCAAAGTACTGAGTCTGTAGTAAGCTATATTATTGTTGTTTTGCTTTGGTGCCGACGGAAGTTAGTTTGAGGGATGCCACTTCCTGCCATCCCTCAAGCTAGAAAATGTCTTTTTTTTTATATTGTATTTTTTATGAATGAATGGATTTATACAAGGCTCTGTGCGGTGAATGCTAATTTTGATGTGTACCGTACATCAGCATACTAGCTGCTGCCTCTCTCGGTTATATCTATTTAAACATCTCCATCATTTTTGCTAATGCACATATCAATTTACATTACACTGAAAAATTCATTGAGATGATTTTTGGACTTATTGTTTGTTTGCTATTCCCAAAAGCCACTCACAGTCAATTTGACAGTTAACCAGGACTGGGGGGTATTTAAAAAGTGATGCTTCATCTCAAGTTGGGGGATCTGGTGTCTCTTTTCAATTGTGCAGATGGCACTTTCATGTTAGCTCCACCCCCGCAGTGAGAGATCATGTGACTGGTTGTTATAGTCTATTCAACACTCTTCTAATGAGCTGATTTGTCCACAAGTCTCTAGTTAACCTTGTTGGTAGGACAACATTTTGGGTAATCGAGCCTTCAACATCATCAATCAAATCGATGAGAGCCATCTCAGCTTGGGCTTCTTTTGTGTTAGCTATGCCGCTGTGGTTATGCCAAAGAAGGTGGCATGCTACCAGCCACTGGCATGACTACAATAGCCCTGAATTTGAATATCAAAAACAAATTGTGATTTAAACTAAGCCTGTTCTGCCTTGTAAACTCTGGCTGTTGTGGGATGTAAACAAGGCCTGTGATATTCAAGCTGATTATCGAGATTCATTGTTGCCAAGCAACACATTATTTGCATAGTCAATGTATTTTGTGTACATGGTGTAAACAATATTATTGACGGACCCAGTGATGTCTCTTTAAACATGCACAATGCTATCGTGTGCCCAGAGAACATATGTGCAGCAATACATCGTTCTGAACATGGTCTTTAAAGTGGTTAACACTTGATTACTACAACAGACTAGGACAAATGTGTGCTTTGTTAGTTACTTCTCTCTACAATCAATCCGTTTAGACACATTTTACAGGCCAGATGTTGCACTAGCAGCTGTGGTGATAATGGAGGCAGGGTTTGACTATATTTAGGATGAGAACAGTAGAATGTAGCCAAGGTTTCCAATGTGGCAACAAGTACAATAATAAACACCCATTCTTCAGCACTATGCTGTTAATAGCCTTGCATCTGCATGCAAAACCATGCAGAAGGGTTTTGGCCAGAAGTGTTTTACCAAAGGCAGGGAATACAAGGAAGAAATGTTGGGGTCAGAAGCAAAGATGGGAATGAATTGATTCCACCTTTAACTCAAGTCCCCGAACCATTCAAGCATGGCTAATGTTGCCTGTGAGCTTTGAATCCAAATGCACAAGTGAAGATAGATTAAAACCCTTCACCCAAGTAGTGACAAACCATAACGCATTCATGCAAAGCATAACGAAATTTGCAAAAAGTCTTATATTTGAAATGTCTTATTTCAAAGTATTTAGATTCTTCTGGCTAATATGTAATACTCTGACATATATGTGAATCAATGAGAAAACAGTGTGAAGTAGCATTGGAAAAAAACAGTGATTTATAGATTTTGCAGTGAGTCACTGCCTCTCATCTTGTATCCTATTTGATTCACTGCTACTGTGAAAAGCCGAAGCTGATCATTTTTCAGAGGAGTATCTAAGCTTTTCTACAAGAATCCACCAGATGGCTGTAAAAATAAACCCTGCTAAATATGCGCCGTGTGGGTGAATATATGACAGAGAGGAGCTGACAAAAATATGCTTCATTGCCTCAGGGAACTTTCTTTGGGAGACAGAGCTGTAATGTACACAGAGAGAGAAAGAGACAATATGAACAAGTACAGAAAGTGAACGTGTGTTTGTACATGTCAGTGTTGAGATTTTATCCTGACGATTGCAATTATCTGGTCATGGGGTGACAGACATATTTTTCATTTTTCAGATACTAACATATTTTCTTTATATTCTCATGCAAGTCATGCTCATTTACATACTTTGTGGCAGCTTACTTTTGAACAAGAATACCTAATACATTATATTTCATAGTAATTTGCGTGTACAGGAGATTATCTTGAGGTAATTCCCTGCAAACAGTCCTGAAGTCTCTGACTAAGGCTATTTTCAAAGGTATATATACTTCCTGTCTTTTGGTGTGATTGCATGTTTATATTTGCTCAGACAGTCTGCGTGGGCAGGGAGTGTCCATGCTAATATAGTCTAACGTGTGAACATGACTCATTTATTATGTAACCAGCCACCATTTTGTTGAGTCTCTCATCAGTCAAGCTGTGTCAGGAGTGTTGATTTGCAAGATAGCTCCCAAGCCCATCATCTATTGATTTTTGTTTTTGTTTTTGCCATTGATGTGAGGGGATGACAACTGATAGAATTACTGAATACCACACAGACTCATTTAATAAACCTGACTATATTATTAACCAGATGGAAATGGCACTTCAGCGATCTGTGCTTTTGTTTTGGCCCAAAATCCTAATCTAAGTCTAGCCTCTGAAATACACCTGCCACCTGTTTTGAGCTTTATGCAAATATTTCTATGAATATTACAGATTTTTCTAACCGTTTCTATACTACCAGCTGACTGAAAGGGTTTTAGTCCTGGTGGATTATTTAATATATTTTCAAATAGTAATATGAAGGAGTACTCTGTCTGTCGAGTCTTTTTAATGCCTGATGAGATGTTTTTGTCTATTGTCAATACAAGGACATTATTAAGATCGGTTCCAAAATCTATTGAAATGACTTGATGTCTACTGTCTACATGGACAGCTGGCTTCAAAAGCAGCCTCCTAAATGTCAAGTAACCTAATAAGTGACTGTTTCAATGCTTTACATGGGCACCAGCCACATGGTGGTCTAATCTAATTTACACAACTTCCTTTCATTAATGTTTATTTTGTGCTATAACTAGTAGTTTTATTGTGCTGTATTCGTAGTCATATTACAAAATGTCAAAACAATTTTGAATTTTGTGATAAACAAAAGTAAAAGTAACAAATAGCAAAGCTTATTGCAATTATTGGATGGCAGGTGGTCTACAATTGATGTTTAGGGAAGTTTTGTTAATGCATCAGCATAAAACAGCCGATAAAACTAAAAGACTGGTCTTGGGACTCAAGCATGAATATCAGATATCATTATATGGACTGAGTTCATCGAAATAAAGACTGACTTTAAAATTGTGAAATCAAAATTGTCAACCCAACCTTTATGTGTAAACTGCTGACATGTTTACTTGTTGTAACTTTTCCACGTTGTGTGCAAGAAATGGACGCTGACACAGTCAAAACACCTTCGGAGAAGTGCTAACAGAATGTCTGATAAAATGAATTGGACCCTCCAAACCCAAATTGTTTCAAACAAAATATTTGATTGCAGATACATTTCAGTGTATCACTAATTCACTTTTGTATCTTGCATTTTCCCCCTGGCCCTCCTGGACCCCATCCCCATTGCTGAGAATCACTGCCCTAAGAGATTGGGCACAAATATCAAAGTAGATGTGGGATATTAAAGGTGGTATATGAGAAAGGGGTTCAAAGTACCTTTGTTTGTTAATGGAAAAAAAGGCATGCCAGTATTTCCATAAGCAGTAGAGGAACTCAACTGGAAATAACACCAATGATTCCGTTATCACACTTCTGCAGGTCCTTTCACAGCTTTTGAGTGCTATACCTCAGTGATTGGGTTCTATGGCTATGCCTCAGCAAATGGGTTCTGTCAGCCTTTTAACAGAAACTACAAGGCAATAAATGTGAGAATTAACATAATCCCTAGATCAACCCTTCTTGCATTTCCCATTTAAAACGACCCAATCCTGTTATCAGAGGCCCAATTCCTTACATAGTGCTTACTGATGTTACCCAGTGACCACAGTGACAAATGCCATGACAGCCATCCCAGCATACCCTGCTCCCTTCTCAACACATGCCTGACATGTGACACTACAGTAGTTCGCTTCCTGGTGGGATGGATGGGGGAGATGATTGGTGACTTGTTTTTATTTAGCATTTTACTTTTTTAGAGAGTTTTGTACACTTCAACTTGCTATTTCGTTTGTTTTAGAGGCTGAAAATTAAGCTAGATTCAATAGTTAACTCTCTAAAATAACTGCTTCATATTGAGTTTATATGCAGTGCTGTGCAAGAGGTTTTTTTTTTCTGTCAGGACTAGCAGATTGAAACTGAGATGATATTATTATGTTTAGTTTAAATGCTGAGCCTGAAACTGCAGATGCATATTGCGTATGCGATCGTTATCAAAAACATCAAAATACATCTTTTGGGATATCAGATACCACTTTTTATAGACTAAGATGGGATGATCTGAGTTTATGAAACTCAAAACCACAACAATCACTCAGAGGAATAAGATTAATCATTGTTTTTTGTGCTTTATTAATGTATAACTTGGTAAATACTCTTATATAATATTTCAGTTCAGATCACTGTAGAATGTGCTTTGATATGCATGCTGGATATGCATTTATGTTTTTTATCTGTAGTGATGCATGTATAGCAATGATTTGCAAGCAGCTGTGATGTTTCTGAAAGAACAAAAACGTTTAGACTGAAAGCCTTCTTCAGTGTGTAGAAGATGCAACTGTACTAAAATCAAATTACGCAATCAAATTAAGCAACATGATCCAATGTGTACATACATTGCTCTAGTTTGGGAACTAAATGTACAGTACACGTGGAGGCAGTAATGTTATGCTGCACTCACTCCACCCTCTAGTGGACAGTAATTCCAGCTGTCATGCCAAAATAACAGGTGCTGAAAGTGTAAAAGGGATTTAATAATTAAAAATTAAAAAAATTTCAAAGTTGTTCAATAAAAGAATAACTGAAAGTTAAAAAGTTAAGGCAATTTAATTCACTATTAAGCTATTTAAGTTGATTTGGGTGTTACTTTTTACAGAGCTTTGACACAGACATGAACTTTCAGATGGGTGAATTAGAAATGTTCATATGATTAATTACCACACCCATTTAAGAATGTTTACCTGAAATCAAGAAAGGCTACACTTTCATTTTTAGGTATGACTTAGGTATGTGAAATACCAAGTGGTTTTTTTTTTTTTTTTTGGACCCTTCAAACTCACAAGAACATTTTAATCACACAGTTGCATGCTATTATTGTGTATGAAACATGAAAAAGTATGATGAAAGCATGAAAAAAAAGTACAGTCTGTAAACTGGCATTAGGTGTGTGACTAAGATAATTTGTGCTCTGTTTGGGACTGTGATTGGTGGACTTTGCTCTGGGAGTATGGCAAGCCAATTTAACATGAATTCTTACTTATTTATTTTAGTAGTAGACTTGCATTTTGTATCACTCATTCATTCATTCATTCATTCAAGTTACCAGGACATACTATAAATGCTTTAAAGGGTTAGTTCTTCCAAAAATGAAAATTATGTCATTAATGACTCATGTAGAATCCTCATGTAGTTCCAAACCCGTAAGACCTCCGTTCATCTTTGCTGCTGACGTGTTTTCTGGTGTGCCCAATAACAAAGATAACACATCAGCAGTGTCACTGCGGTGTTGTGAATGAACTCACAACAGATCCGGAAGAGAAGTCAATGCTGATAAAAAGTCATATTTTTTGTTATTTTTGAACCAAAATGTATTTTCGACACTTCAACAAATTCTAACTGACCCACTGATGTCACATGGACTATACTTTGATCATGTTTTTATTACCTTTCTGGACATGGACAGTATAACGTACATACATTTTCAATGGAGGGACAGAAAGCTTTCGGACTAAATCTAAAATATCTTAAACTGTGTTCCGAAGGTGAACAGAGGGCTTACGGGTTTGGAATGACATGAGGGTGAGTCATTAATTACATAATTTAAATTTTTGGATGAACTAAACCTTTAAAGAAATAGTTCACCCAAAAATGAAAATGTGATGTTTATCTGCTTACCCCCTAGGGCATCCAAGATGTAGGTGACTTTGTTTCTTCAGTAGAACACAAACTGAGATTTTCAACTCAAACTAGGGCTGTGACGATAAATCAATGCATCTCGATTCCTCTGGAATCGATTCTAAGCTTAGATTTTAACAGCAGATGGTGCTCTAATCTAGTTTTTATCTGCACACTCAAATGCTCATGAAGAAGAGTGCTAAAGAGTGCTTGTGTATTCGGCTGAGTCATGTAATTTATCTTCATCTTAAGCACTATTCGGACAGGACTAGTTTTCTAAACTACGTTTGAGTTTCGATTCTTACCACCTGACGTCTGTGATTTTCATGTACCAATTCGGACGGGACTAGTATCTCCGTGTTTATTACAGAGGTGGGAGGGTCTGTTTTGTGCATCTGGGTGTCACAGAGATCACGCGATCCGTATGCGTGCATTGCATTCATTCAGAATGACTGCCTTAGTATTATTACACAATAAATACTAAATGGCTAGTATAGCAAAACCATCTTAATATGTGGTTCCTTTAGTTTAACTGTTTTCCTTTTTTATTTTTATTAAATGTAATTAAAACATTATGTAACTGAGTACATAAATGAACGCGAGTAATCTTACCTGACGCTGATATTACAATAGCCGGTATTAACAGTTTACGCGATCTTGCTCTTGATTTCATTATTTGTAATATTTTTTAAATTATTTATTTGCCGCTAAGCAAATATATCAAACATCTGCGCGGTAAGAGCATCTACGGTAATTCACGTTGGCCAAAACACACAAGGAAACGCGTTGTGAAATGAAATATCACCGGCAATCACAGACATTCGCATTCGGACGGGATTAGTTTTCTCAGAAGATCACTGAGTTTGCTGAAAAACGGTAGGTAATTTGCTCTGGAATTATCACAGAGGTTGTGTGAGAAAAACCCAGACGTGGCAGATTCGGACGGGATTAAAATCACCAAGTACGTATGTGAAACGAAGATTTCTCTAACGACCCCCTGTAAAACTAGTCCCGTCCGAATAGGGCTTTAGAATGATTTTATAATGCAGGAGTAATGTAAACACAGCCCATTGTGAACACCTTTGTAATTCGCTTCAACCTTTTCGAATTTTATGAATGATTATTTCAGGTTCAAGTGTCTGTAATGATTTGGAAACGAGCAGAGTACGGGTGTTTCTAAAGCATGCAGTGCCATCTGCTGTTCAAAACTAATTTTAGAATCGATTCACGAAAGAATCACAGTGCATTAGGAAAATCTCAGAAACGATGCTGAATCATTTCTCGATTTGGGATGCGATTTATTTTCCCAGCCCTAACTCAAATCGTTGCAGTTTGTCAGTCTTATAATGGATGTTAATGGGATTCACGGCTAAAACATACACTTCAAAAACTAAATTAAATCCTGCTGCTTGTGACGATACATTGATGTGTAAAGACACAAAACGAACGGTCTGTGCAAGAAACTGTATTTTTTATAGTTGTTGTTGTTGATGTATTTTTTACCTCCGATGTACTGCAGGTTAAAAATATCTTTAACAAAGGCATTATTAATTAATAATATTTACTCCAGATGTGACTATTATCTATTACTATTATTCCTCAAAGGGGTAGTTTACGAAAAATGTAAATTTGACTAGTAGTCACTGATAAATGTGAAAAAGGATTGCCGCATGGGGAGGGGAGAGTAAAGTAGGAGGAGGCGAACTAGGGCGATAGATAAGTCCAGGCAGACAACACCCTAAACCGGTTTAAAGTATTTCCCGGTTACTGTATGTATTAGTTAGAGAATGCCACGGACTGTGCAGAATTTCCTAGGCCCAAAAGTGCGGAGCAGCGCAGAGCCATTTGTGCGTCTTTGTTTGTTGTGCACGTTTCCAAGCGATGGTAACGCGAATTCGGGTTGCGTTTGAGGAAGCGGCCCCTATAGTTTGCTTGCTCCGGTCTGGATGTAGCTGATTGGAGTAGCAGCAGTCAGAGTGGGTGATCACAGGGAGGAGGGGAGACTCTGAAGTGGCTTTTCTCTCTGTGTGTGTGTGTGTGATTCTCCAGCGGCCATGTTAACCAAGAAACCCTGCGCTGCCGCTGCTGCTGCTGTTGTCTACCCGACTGGTAAGGAACCCAATGCCCGGATCTAAGAGGGCGACGCCGGTCTCGTTTATTCTCCGGATTGGATTGTGGAGATGGATTATTTATCCGATTTAAATGCTCCATAACGCGTGTAAGACTCGCAGTTTTTAGTTTCATTACTCGCCGTTGACTGCATGGTCGAGTACAGTAGCAATAAGCCCCGGAAACAGCATTGGAAAACCGTCCGTTTTTGTATTTATCTGTTCATTATTATTGTTGCTATAGAGACTAACGTTAGATATAGAAGCCAAGAGCGTTGGATTAATGGCTCTTAGATGTTATGGTCGTTGTATAGCTCGTGTGTCCGTATTAAAGGTTTTCGTTGTGCTATGTTGATTTTTGTTTGTCGATTGTTTGTTAAATGATTTAAATATCATTCAGGTCCTCCATAAATTTCATCATTGAAATACAACTGATGTATCAGTACATGTAACGTCACGGGGCTATAGTTTTTCCTTTTTTTTTTTTTTTGGACAAGCTAGCCTTTAATTACATCCTGACTGGCAATTGTGTAAACATTTTCCCAAATACATTTTTTACTTGCTTTCACAGGCAAAGGGGGTGAGATTTGCCAGCTCCAGTCTTCCCCAGGACTGGGCATTGGGGGTCCCCGGGCTGGAGCAGGGACTGAAGCCACATCACCCGTCACATTACCACCACTCAGGAACAGCAACTCTCATCAGGTAAAATTTACCTTCTTGCTTGCGCTTTCCACCATGCATATCCCATTCTTTGTTGTTTTGCTTTTTATAGTCGCATGTACTGACTCCAATACTTATGTAAATTGTTATGTTGAAAAATAACTTTGTATTTAGTTTACTGTATGTGTTTTCCCCATCCTTTTAGATTAATGTTAGAGATGTACCTGAAGGAAAAAAAAATCATTTTAATCCAAATTAATGTAGTGCTTTTCACACACACGCACACAAACACACACACAAATGGTTCACTAAAATTGTACAAAAAATAGTTCCGTGAGCAAGATTAAGATTATTGTCAACACATTAACTCTGACAGCCCTAAAAAATACATTAAAATATATATATATATATTTTTCAAATTTTCTTTGGACCCCCTAGCACGCAGGGACCTCCTAGACTCCCATGCTTTATAGCATATGTTGTTCAGAGCCCTTAAGTAATGGTTCATTCTTCACACAGAATGCAAATCTGTTACTTGATTTTGATCATTGCTTGTGAATGTTGTTAATACATTAATACATTCAGAATAATCAAGGTGTATGTCAGTATTTTAAGATGTTACATTGGTAATGCATGAGAGAAAGGGTCTGACAGCAAAGAATGTCTTACACTGATATAGGCTTTAAAATGAAATTTGATGATTAGACGGTGTAATATTAGATTTGGTTAGAAAAAAAGACAGAACTTTATTTGTAAACTAGGCATTTTTAAGAAACCGTAGTAAGAAGACCTTGACAGTAGTTAAAATTTTTTAGAAAACCAAAATGCATGTCGTACCCCATGTTTTGGTAAAATAAAATACATGTATGTTGAGTGGTAGTAGTAATGACCAGTGGCTCTCTCAGTCATTGGCTGATGTGTTGTGTGTGGAGATGTTGCCATTAGTGGGGGATGGGAAATGCTCAGGCCATCAGTGACGCCAACAGACACAGCTAAAATCTGTCATGTAATGAATTTCCTCCTGTAAATCTATACATCCAAATTATAATACATCGAGTCTGCATGACAAGGATGTTTTGCATGGTATCGGAACAATAAACATGATATTCTAATATTCAAAAAGTATCAGTAATTAATCAACGAGTTTATTAGTTATATTTAAAGAATTGCAGTTCATATAAATGTATTTGGCATGTTATTCTGAATTAAATAAAAGAATTGGACCAATGCCATTTATGACTAAGTAGCCAGGGGTTCTTTGTTTGGCTAATAGGGGTAAATATAGACAGGCACATGGTAGCTGCATTTGTATTTCTGCATTCTCTTACAAGACAAAATTCCTGCCATATGACTATGCAGACGATGTCTGGCTTTCATTTAGGATTTTTTTTTCAGGTTTCAGAAGATGCAGAATAAGCTTCAAATCTTACTGGGAATTATAATTATTATTGCACCTTGCCCTTGCTTATTACTTGGTAATTAAGTATCATGATGACCTATGACGTGACAATGCTTAAGTTGATGATTAAGTTAATGATTTCGAAGCGCTCGTTCCTACTTTATGTAACAGATTACATCAACAATTTAGTGCTGATTTTGTATATGGTATATAGAACTGATTATGTAAGGTCTTAAAATTAATTTCTTTTATGCTTTACAATTGCCTACAAAGTTAAATTATATAGAGCATTTATCAGAAAAGTTATGGACGCTCAGTGCCTTTACATTTTTCTTCAAAGCTATTTGGTAGGTTAATTCGAATTATATACACATGTAAGAAGACATTCTTATCTTCAAGTGATATGGTAACTACAAGGACAGCAATATCTGTCTTATCTATATTTGTTCAAAATATCTTTCCTGTTAAATTTGAATGTCATACCTTTTAAAGTTTAGTTAACATTATTAAGGCCAGTCCCATAGCTTTTTAGTACTTCTGCCATGCGGTATATGTACTTTGCAGAGTAAGTGAGTGTTAAAATGATTGCCATGCTCACAACATCTCTCAGAGCATATGTGTCTGTTGTTCAGCTCCAGTTGTGTCCTCTACGGCTGTCAGCAAACATGCCCTTTGCACGACCCCCACCTGTCCAGATCATGTTTGAATTAACCGACAGGGCAGCCGAGTAAACAAAAGAAAGAAATTGAAGCTTTATTCAAATTCACTGATTCCTATCAGAGTACCCAACTTTTGTACGATGCATAATCTAAATAATCTCTGTATTTTCAAAAATTGTTACTTTTTAAAATGTACTTATGAGATTTTATTTTAAATGATGACTGGTAAATTATTTAGACTCCCTTACCTTACCTAATCTATAAATCTTAAATCTATAAATACACTTATTTAAACCAGTATGATTTATTGGACACTTAAAGATTGATTTATTGCTTTAGGATTAGCTATTGGTTACATTTATATTTGAATGATACACTTTTCTAAACTAGAGGCTTGTTGTTAAACAGTGCATCATATTGTCACTGCCCTTGTCTTGTGTGAGACAAGGGAGGAGGAAGAAATATGGCTGTATATTTAATGTTTTAAAAGCAGATTGTATCACAACCCTTGGATTTAGAGTTCAAGCTAAATCTAAAATATCTTAAACATATAAACTGTGTTCTTAAGATGAAAGGTCTTACGGGTTTGGAACGACATGAGGGTGAGTTATTAATGACATAATTTTGATTATTGGGTTAACTAACCCTTTAAGTGGATTGTGAGCATTACCAAATAAAATAAACACGAATCCATTAAAACTATTAGTCTGAAATAGCAGGACAACAGCCATGTCAAGGGGAGTCATGTTCAAAGGTGTTTTCGTGTAGAATGAGAAGGTTGCCACAAACGTCTGACTGAAGCAACAGGATGTCCTTGTAAAAACAAGATGCAGAGGTAATCACATCATCAAGGAAGCAAGCATCTTGCTGGGCAGGAGATTCAGTAATGCAGGAAATTCATGTCTAATGTCCTTGAATATACAAGTAAACAAACAAAAAAATGCCTCCCATAGCTTTGTGTACAAGTCTGAATTCTCCATCCTAAAAAAATGTACTAGGTAACAACAAATGGCATTTGAATTGAAAGGTTAAGAAATTACACTCTACACCTCGGACACCAATCTTTTAGACAATTATGTAACATTTTGCAGTCATGAACACATTAATTCATTTACAAGAATAATAAGATTTAATGATTAATAATGTAATGTATAGCATGGGATAAGATTTAGGCTAAGACATAAGTGCCCAATCTGTTTTTATTTGCCTGTCAAGCCTTCGTTCTTATTCTGTAGATTGTGTGTTGATCTCTGGTCTTTATATTAGTTGGCCTCATTTCTTTTGATCCTGTAAGAACACACAATAAGCATTTAGTCATACCCTGTCCAGGCTATGCTTAGCACACAAATCTACTGTATTGTCTTGTCTTTTTTTTTGTCTGTTTGAATAGTGTGTGCAAATACACATGGAATTACATATCTGAAAGCCTATTATAGAAAACCATGGAAAAATTGTTAGTCATTCTTACAACAACGGTGTTATCTGGCCTGAAGTGATCTCCCTTCCACTTTGCACTTTGTTAAGCGTCTGCTTTTAATATTTAGCTTGCTACAGTACAGTACCATTCTGTCAGCATGGACAGGGTTGAAATGACTTGGACAATTCAGTACCTTCAAAAGATTCTATAGCTGTCTCTTTTGTGTCAAATTGAAAATTGGCTAGGTAAATCAGCTGTGTCTTCCTCATTTTGGAAACAATCCTCAAATGATGCCTCTTGTTTTTGTTTTACCTTATCCAGGCTGGAGGCAATAACCACACAATGAATGACCATCTGCACGTTGGGAATCACCAGCAGATCCACGTTCAACAGCTGTTTGAGGAAAACAGCAACAAACGGACCGTGTTGACTGCACAACCCAATGGGTTGGCTCCCGCAAGTAGAACAGGTCTAGCCATGCCAGAGAAGCAGCAAGAAAGCAGCCAGTGTCGACAAGGCAGCTCAACTTCCATCAAGTCAACTGAAAGCAAACCCAAGCCAGCACCTTTGACTCCTGAGCAGGCCATGAAACAGTACTTGTCAAAGCTTTCAGTGTTTGAGCACCAAGAGATCCTCAGCAACCCTGAGATCTATTTTATAGGTCCAAATGCAAAGAAAAGACAAGGTGTAGTTGGGGGGTCAAACAATGGAGGTTATGATGATGATCAGGGCTCCTACATTCAAGTGCCCCATGACCACATAGCATATCGGTATGAGGTACTAAAGGTTATTGGTAAAGGCAGTTTTGGCCAGGTGGTGAAGGCCTATGACCACAAGAACCACCAGCAAGTGGCCCTGAAAATGGTGCGTAATGAAAAGCGATTCCATCGCCAAGCAGCTGAGGAAATCCGCATTCTGGAACACTTGCGCAAACAGGATAAGGACTCCACCATGAATGTCATCCACATGCTGGAGAACTTTACATTCCGCAACCATATTTGCATGACATTCGAATTGCTCAGCATGAACCTTTATGAGCTTATCAAGAAAAACAAGTTTCAGGGCTTTAGTTTGCCATTGGTGCGCAAGTTTGCACACTCCATCTTGCAGTGTCTTGACTCCCTGCACAAGAACCGAATCATTCACTGCGACCTCAAGCCGGAGAATATCCTTTTGAAGCAGCAGGGGCGCAGTGGGATAAAAGTGATTGACTTTGGCTCCAGCTGCTACGAGCATCAACGGGTCTACACTTACATCCAGTCACGCTTCTACAGGGCCCCAGAGGTCATTCTGGGTGCTCGATACGGGATGCCAATTGATATGTGGAGCTTAGGTTGTATCTTAGCGGAATTACTTACAGGGTACCCTCTCTTGCCTGGAGAAGATGAAGGGGACCAACTAGCATGTGTCATAGAGCTGCTGGGTATGCCCTCCCAGAAGCTACAGGATTCATCTAAGAGAGCCAAAAATTTTATCAGTTCAAAGGGATACCCCCGTTACTGCACAGTCACAACCTTACCTGATGGCTCAGTGGTGTTGAATGGGGGAAGGTCACGTAGGGGAAAACTCAGAGGTCCACCTGGCAGCAGGGACTGGATGACAGCACTTAAAGGCTGTGACGATCCCCTCTTCTTGGACTTTCTCAAACAGTGTCTAGAGTGGGACCCGTCCCTGCGTATGACCCCCAGTCAGGCCCTCCGCCACCCATGGCTCAGAAGACGCTTGCCAAAACCTCCCACTGGGGAGAAAACGACAGTAAAGCGGATCACTGAGGGTACTGGTGCTATAACTTCAATCTCCAAAATACCTCCCCCTTCTGGCTCAGCCACAAAGTTAAGGACTAACCTGGCACAAATGACTGATGCCAATGGGAATATACAACAAAGGACAGTGTTGCCAAAATTAGTCAGTTGAACACTTGTTTCTTTTTTTTTCTTTGAAATTATAATATTGGAAATTGTGCAAAGCTAAGCATTCAGAAGTGTGGTATTTTTTAGGAATAAGAGTCTTTAATGCATATCCGCCATTTATGAACTGCTTCGTAGCACCTTTTTCAGTTGGATTTTTTTCTAGGAAAGCTCAAATGGCCAAGAAAGGGGGAACAACACTTTTAAGTTTTTATCTCAGGGCTGTGTTGAATGCTGCTTTGAAGGAGCATTCATGCAAACTGGTCTGTAATAACAAAAAGTCGCACTTGGTTTAATACCTAAATGCCTTTGCCACAATGAAGTAATTTTAGGATACATTGATTTGTATGCTTCTAAAAATTTTATCACCACCCTCAGATCCTTTCAGATAAATAGCGTGTTCATAGATGAGGATTAAACATGCATTTTACTAAAAGCTATGCGATATGAGGCTTGTTGCATTTCCCAGCATCATTGTTGTCAATATCAAGAATAGAGAACATACTCTAAGAGACTTAGTGAGGGTCATAATGGAGAGTGGATGTTGCAGACTGTTCTGAGGTAGCAGAGAGAATTTTTATGTTTACATGATAGATTTGTTTTGTGTCTATTAATCTCTTGACATTCCTTTAAAGAAACTAAATGAGGAAAAGTGTCTAGAGTGGTCTACACTACAGCAGATTGATGGCAAATGTAAAGGAATTTATGTGGTTTGATAGAAAGTAGGCTATACTGTTCTCTGTAGTACTTGACCGGTGTACATTCGTGTAATTATAAGCTATTCGCTGGAAGAGTTGCTTTTGAACATGTACTGTCCTGGAAGGAAAAAAAAACTGGTGCTTTACCTTTTTATTTATTAATGTTTTATAGCTTGAAACTTAATGTTCACGGAACAAAACAGTGTTGTGTTATCTCAATGAGTGAAGACAGGTTAGTTTGCAAGTTAGGGTCTAGATTCTTTTTGTCTTTTTGCAGTGACTAGGATTAAGAATTGAGGAATCGGAAGGCAGGACAATAAATTAACGTAACATAACGTAAAAGTAACGATGCTAATTAAGATAGATATTTTAAGTGGACAACGTTATGGCAGAGCAATGCAAATGATTCAGTACAGTACAGATGGCTACATTGCTTATATATTGTTACATAATCATTGTGTGGACTTGCTAATATCAGGCCAGAGTTAAAATTCTTAAAGGTTGTTCCCTTTTTTAAATAATGAATAATGCTACAAATAAGTTATTAATAACACTTTTTTTTACCCCCAAATCCAGAACCATTGGATTTGAAAAAGAATATTTCACTAGATCACAAAACACTGGCCATTTTTATAGCATTTGTGACATGGAAATAATAACTTGACTGACATGGGTGTAAAATCTTAATAAGTTTAACTTATTTATCTTGTTTTGTTGTGTCAATGAAAAGCTAATATGGGTGGAACCAGTGGCCTGAATGTGGATTTTATTTATGGTGTAATGCACAAGAAATATATCTGCCACTATGTTGAGCTCTTATTATAGCAGGAGGTAGTCCTGCTTTCTTTCGACCAGTCATGGATTGTGGGGGTGTGGAAGGACGTCAAACTATGGGCTGTCAGGGAGACCAGTGAAGCTGTAATGCTCATGTTGAGCCCTCAACCCCCCACCCTCTGACGGAGACTGGCACAGTGCCCTCCAGGCCTACTGCACACTGCACAGGGGGCTCAGGGCCCTTTGGACACCCATAGTGCTTTATGCAGAAATTACCTGCTAAGATCAGCAGGCATTTCAAAATGTTCACCTTTTTTTATTGTTCTTTGAATTGACAGCAGTGTGGAATAATTGTGCCCTTAGGTTTAATACAATGTGCCTTTGGTTATCAATGCCATTCATTTTATTTCAAACAATGATTCTCCCTTCCATTTATTTTGAAAGACTCATGGTGATTTGAGCACATGTTTGAGCATCGCCCAAAGATACTTCCCAAACCATATTAAATGGGATTTGGGAACAAGCGGCCGCACAGTAGAGGTTATACATGCAGTTTGGACACTCAGTGTTTTTTATACTATGATTTGAGAGGACCCTTTTCCAACAGGGATGTCTTAGTAAGAGACAACAATTATTACAGTCTTCGTCACTGCATTCATTTTGTTGTCTTAACATCAGAGTATTCAAGGTGATACATTTGGTTAATTTTTATTACAATAGAAATAAGAACACATTTTAATATTTTACCTCAGACTGTTGTGATATTCTTGTACTTTATGAATCCAGGGCATTTGGTATATACCAAAGTGCATTCCTTTCTGTGTTAGTGGCTTTGAGGGAAATGAAGCCAGAATTTCTATTTTTACCTGATCAAGAGGCCATCAAGCCTGTCAAGGGCATGTCTTGAGATTGATAATCCTCTGTGGAGAGCGAATGATTGGGGAAGGATGCTTGAGCTCTATTAGACACTCGCATCACCTGGTAAAATGTCTGACAGATGTAGCATACCTCCAAACCTCTGTTACTTGACATGGTTGGATGTATCTTCAGAGCAGTGAAAACTGCAACCCCAAGAAATCCACAGTGACTCAAGTTGTCATCCCAGTGTGCAATACAGTGGTAGCATTGTTGAGGAAAATCAAACTACATGGCTGAAAGGTACATTTTAAAACAACATGCTTTTTACGATTTTTAAATATAAGCCCTAATTCTTGAATCTAGCTACCCACTGTCAACCGAGGTCAGTTCTTTTTTTTTTATTTTAAACGAATCTTTAAATGGAGGAATAAAGTTGACATTGTTTATATTCAGCCACAGATATGTTCTGTACATATGTGAATTTGTTGAGAATTTGATGTGGATGTGTACATATGTATAATGTTTTAATTTTGTGAAATGCTGCTGAAAACACTACATATATTGCTGTAGTGGGGTTTTATTGTTGGCGGCCAGTTTGATACTGTATGTATTGTACAGCAGAAAAAAGAAGAGGTTCTTTTCTAGTGATCATTTGTTAAATTTTATTGTTGTGGCTGGAATACATTAATAATAAAAGTTTTAATGTCCATCTTTACAAAATGCTTTTTGTGGTGATGTTATTAAGCCATCTAAGAAAAGAAAAAGAAAACCTAGAAGCTAAGCTAATAGTTTGTTCTGTATTTCGGTTCAGATCATCTGTGTAACAGAAAGCTTTGAACACACATCAGCAAGGGGTGGTGTGATATAGATACTGCTTAAGGTAAGTAACCAAAGGTTTGATGGTTTAACACTTTTATGGCTTTAAAGGCCCTTTCACGACAAGAACGATAACAATATACCGTAAAGTTTTAAATAACCATAAAGTTTTAAAAATCTTTCTAACTTCCACAACTATAAAAGATAATACAGGAGCAATATTGTTGGGATCTTTTTTTTTTCTTCATCCGATTAATGATAAAAACATCGGAAGCCAGTCAAAATCCATCTGACTTTGCCTCTGCAGTGTGCGCATAAAATAAAGTCTGATGCAATTTTATATTGTTGGTACAAAAATAGTTATCGTTCTTTGTGTTAACAGTCTCAACTTAACCCCAGTGAGATTTAACAATATGATTATTGTTATTGGCAGAGAGAGTAAATTTCTACAATAATCAAGTTTTTGGAGCCTTTTGGTCAACTCACGTCAGGCGCAGCTTTGACCAACTTTACCATGGAAAAATGCATTTAATTTTGACTTCTTGTCAAAAGAAGATCTGTTTACAGGGCTAGGATCTGGACTTCCATTAGTCCATATACATAGTTAAGTTTATTTATTTCTTTTTTTAGTCATATTCTGAGGCAATAATTAATGCCAAGAGTATTGCTAGTGCAAATAAAAGTAATTTGCGCAGCAGAGAGAACCCAAAGCTGATTCACTATCCTGTTTCATCTGCACCAAAAGGTGGGAGAACATCTCCTCCATAGACTACTCAGCAAACGGTTTGTGGGATGTGTTTTGATGGAAACTCCCGTCTTTTGGTTATTATCAACAACCAATCATAAATATTGCAGTGTGGTATCTTTCTGAAGCAGAGAAATTCTCAACTTCTTTCATTGACTTTAATAAATGTGCTCCTCGGGAGAAAGTCTTTGCATCAGTGAAAATGTGTTGTCTGTAGTGCTAATGAATTCAGTGTTGACATGAATGGAAAACGCTGAGAATTTATGGTGTGCTGGATCTTTTATAAGACTTGAGCAGAAAGTTGTTTTGCTGTCTATGCCAATTGTGGTTTAAAGGAAGAGTTTTAATAGGCTTTCCAAATGATTTGTAGTGCTGATAGATTGGGCTCCTAACATGCCAGTTCTTTGATCAGTTCTGACCACCTTTTTGTCTTCTAGGTCATAATTACAATCATGAAAATTGTTGTTATAAGTGCGTGATATCAGAAATTAGTCTTGGTTAAACATCATGAAGGTAATTCAACTAATGGATCTTTTCAAATATCAAAAATCTACATGTCTTGAATGTATTCTTTGTAGTCCCCAAAACACAAAAACACAAATGGTTTTAAGTGTTTGTTTTTTTTAGGTTTAACAAAGAACTCCCAAGTAGACGATGTGGTGCTTTGAAGACTGATAAAGTATGACATATTTGTTGTATTGTAAGTTCTTCAACTTAGTGCATAAAAGGTACTGCTTTAAATTTTCTTTCATTATCTGCAATGCCATCTAGTAACATAAAGCTGACAAACCTTATTTCAGAATATAGGCTCTGCCGGACATGACTGTAAAGTATAGCAAACTTTCCAGTTTATTTTAGGCTATTTAAATGACTCATGAAATAAAGCAGAGTCATGAATATTAACAACTCAGAGACAGGAGGCAGAAGGATTTTCTGTCTCAATGCCGTTTTTTGTTGTTTGGCTGATCGGCCTTTCTTAGTTTTTGCTGGGCAAGCGAGTGTGGGAAGAATGCCCATGTGATAGGCCTCTGTAAACAAACAGAGCTGGTGATGTCATACCACTGGAATGAAGAGGAATGCATTTTACACACTGAGGGTGCCGTCTACAGGGGTATTCCCCCAGAAAGCAAGATGAACCACCACTGTTGCCTCATCTCTTTAATCATATCCCTTTAAATTTCCTTACAATATTTTTATATATATATATATATATATATAAATGCTGTTAGCTGTTTTTGAGACTGATCAGATTATGCTAGGAATTTTGTTTGTATAGTTGACAAAAAAGAAAAGCTTGCATGCTCCACACATTAGAAAGAAATTGCTTACAAAAAGAACTTTCTGGCTTGAAGCAATGTAATGAACAATTTGCCTTCATTCCCCTTTGAAAAAAGTATAAATCATCTTCAGGCAGTTTTCAGTTACCGGAATAAAAACAAAACATGCAGGATCATGCAGTTCTTTTGTCACTTGATGCCTACATCAAATTTTACCCTCACTGAATATGCTTTTTCCTAACAATTTTGAGATTCTGCATTTGCATGACAGGGAACCAAGTTTAATAATTCAGTATTTTGTATTAGGTTCCTATCTCACGAGGTACAGAAGTATGACTGCTAGTGGTCTTGTCTGGACTGCGATCTCATCCATGGACATTTATGCATAGGTAACTATTATGCTGTTCATTCTGCCAGTCAAATAGCTCTTTGGCATATTAGGCCATGAGGAACAAGTTTTTTAAAAAACAAAGTAACTAAGGCTTCTGTGGGGCGGTCTCTGGCATATTGGGGCATGAGGAACAGGCTTTCTAAGAAACAGAGTAACTGAGGCTTCTGTGGGGCGGTCTCGCCAAACCTTGTGCTGAAGGGAATGCATCTCCTCATCTTTGAAGTTAGCTCATCTGCTTGAATATGAAGACTCTTAGAGGCCTCTCATGGTCAGGCAACATCTGACACCACCTTTGGTCCTCACATCAACTGGATGATATGACAATGATCAGTGTCTACAAGCCAAACATTGCTGAGAGGACCGGGCCATTTTTCTCTATATATCTATATATATATATTGCATTTGACTGTTTTCCGTGTGTTTTTCTTAATTCATCGTTATTTTAAACTTGTGGTTTTCATCACTGGTTGTGATGATACTTTAAACAGTGGACCAGTAAATACAGCTAATCTTCCTCAGCACTGCATTGCATAAACTGGGTCTTCCTTCTAATTTACATTTGGTGGTCATGTTTGGGTTTAATGTATGTATTAATGAAGATGTTTGGAAGTACAGTATTGTATCTGCAATTTTAGTTTTAGTGGGGTCTTTTTTTTTTTTGCCATGTTTAACAAAACTGCATTCACGTTGCTTATGAGGTGTAATTTAAAACCAATATTTGCACATGTGTTTTTCAGGATTGTGTTGATTCCGTCAATCCAAATAACTACTCTTAAGTGATGACAGGATAATCAACTCTGGATAGTAATGGAGAAGCTGGAATCCTGGACCATCTTCCTCACCATATTAGGAATGTGAGAGACTGAGAATAGGGAACCGCTGTGATTCGCAGGAACTGTTAAGTCAGTTGAGTTGAAGCCATGCTATTTTCAGCCACCAGAATCCCAGAGAGGGAAGAGGAGTAGTTTGAATTGGGATCAGAGTGCATGCATTCAAGTGCATACATCTTGAACTGTGATGGGGCATGCTAGTATAGCTATGTGGTTCTTTGAGTAGTTTCTCTATCGTTCTAGACAACAGTAAAGGTAAAAAAAATATATATATTTCTAAAACACTGCTTTAAATGACAAATTCTGTCATGAAACTCTAGATGGCTGATGGGTTGTTAACACAAACTGATGATATTCACATCACTAAACTACTTAACACAAGCTGACTGGATCATGTTGCATATGCAGCCAATGAACTTACTGCTTTACATTTAAATGGCTGGTTACCATTCACTAGAGCAGTTCACAGCGCGCTTTCAGAGTTCCTATGAAATCCTCCACCTTCCCCAGCTCCACCTGTTGAGATCTCCTATGGGTTATTATATATGCTTTTTATGCAGCAGCAGTATGTCTTAAATACTCACATTCAGCTGCAGGAGCATACAGCAGGTCTGTTTCACCAAGATCAAATACATTAACACTGTCATCTCCATTACAAATTTTAAGAGAGTTGTCATGATAGAACTATAATTATTATATACAGAATACTGTGATCTTCACACTCTGTGTTATACTTATCCGCACTGATATACTGGCTTTTTCATGGCTTTGCATTGCAGTCAATTAAAAGGTTGGAGGAAGGGGGAGGTTTCTGCGATCGACCATCTCGTAAGAAGATGAAAGGTTTTTAAATGTGTGACTGAGCACTTTCCAGCATTACGGGAAGCCGATCAAATCTTTTATGGTTATTGTAGAGATGTGCTGTATCAGCTGGCTGAAGATGATGTTCAAGCAGTTTAGCTTCATATCTGCCTTCTAATGCAAACTTCAAATAGTATATTGTTGTACATTGTATGTTGTTGAACAGTATCATTGTATAGATGTACTGTTTCTCGGTCGCCATATTTGTGGCAGAGGTCAATGCACTTTGTCAATATCTTTATGTAGGTATACCATTTAACCTGTTTAGCCACATGAGATAAAGAGTTTCTTTCTCTCCTACATTAAGATAATCTTGACCTCAGCTTATGTGTTCACAGCAAGTAGCCATTGGAGAGAGAGGAAAGGAAGAGAGGGAAGGAAAGGTATTATGGAGGTGATAAGATGCTTAATGCTTCTGACTTTCTCAGTTATCTGAAATGAAGGTAAAAAGTATTGATGGACATAATGATATTAAACCTGCTGTATTTGCTTTGAAGAAATAAGTAGGCTCCTTTGTGCCTCACTTGTTAATGAAGGATCCTGCCGGACAGAATATAAGTTTGTTAAAATTCTGAGTTTTTCTGACAGATTCAGTTTTATGTAATGGTGTGATGACTTTGGTGTCTTCTTAAAGGCACAATATGTAAGATTTGTTTTATTAAAATATCCAAAAACCACTAGAACAGTGTTATATATTTTGCTGACTTGTGTACATTATCCCAAATGTTTCGAAGAACGTTTAAATCCAGAGAAATAAGCAATTTTAACTAATGACATGGACCGTGTCCATAGTGTAATTGTGTTGCCTGCTGACGTCATAACCCCTCGATTTCCGTTTTTTTTTCTTTATGTTTTTATTAGAAAACATGGAAACACCAAAGACTAATTAATATGTTATGCGTTTAATTAGACATGTGACGACCGCACAGAGTAGCATTATAACAGAACTTTGAAATGTATCTAGAATAAAACAGCGCTGCTTTACCCCACATATTCAAGACTGGATGAAGTGGAAGCAGCCGACTGTGGCCTAATAAAAGCTCCGCTGTTTTCCGGCTTTTTAGCCTCACCCTGCTTCATTTTAGTACATTATTAAATCATTAGCTCATCCATGGACATGATTTCTGCCAGAGTCCCATCAGATTACATTAGCTGTGGGGATGAAGATGACAACTCCCATGATTCCACAGTCATCCACGGCATCTTCAAACTATGTCTTTGTTTGTTTTGAATATGAGCACTCTAGTGGCGAAAACTTTCATATTGTGCCTTTGGTAGTGCACATTTATTGTTAAAAAGCAACAGGTTAGAATAGGGGTCACCAAACTCAGTCCTGGAGGGCCAGTGTCCTGCAGAGTTTAGCTCCAACCCTAATCAAACACACCTTAGCTAGCTAATCAAGATCTTACTAGGTATACTTGAAACTTCCGGGCAAGTGTGTTGAGGCAAGTTGGAGCTAAACTCTTCAGGACACTGACCCTCCAGGAAAGAGTTTGGTGACCCCTAGGTTAGAGGATAAATTCCTAATGCAATCGACACTAATTAATGTAGGCAGGTGAAAAGTCTCAGGCCGTCATCAGCTTACCATTGGCTTGTAAGGCTTCTAGGAAGCAGTAAAAGCAGGAGACACCAGGCCACAAAGTAGCTCAGCCTGGTGTGACTATGTGTTCCCTTTATGAATTTAAATCTGTTTTGTATGTGAAAGTGTTGTGCGATATTCTTAACAGGCCTGGCCAACTTGGTGGAAGCTGTGAGCGAGGTTTGGATTCCTCACCCACAGGCATCACAGGACTCACATTCTTCTACAGTCGGCCTGCCAATGTGATTGTTTCTGAACCTCTCAGTCACAGTGGACTTGAAATCAAATTAGTGTTTACCTGTTCTTCAGAGACAAACAGCAAGCAGCTGTTTCTGTACAAAGGTCCTGCACTGCATGACCCTTTTATATTTAGCCTCGGCCCTTCTAACTGTGTGCCATTTTGATGTACACTAGGTCCCTAGCAAGTTTATAGTCTTGGTGTTGTGGTTAATGGGACACTGGGCTTTAATTCAGGTTTAAATGTCAAGAAATATTACGTTTATCTAAAAAAATCATTGCTATAGTCAGTTATTCTCCTTCCGCCCACTGCCAGTTTAACCCATTGTTTTTCAGACCCTCTTGTTTGCACTTGGCAGAAAACACAGCATATTTCATTGTATGCATCGTCAAGTGCACTCATTCCTGTTGGTGTCATCAATCCAGCAGCCTGCGTGTGCATCAAGTCTGAGGAGGAGGGGCCTCTCCAATATTTTGAATTTGGACTGCAATACCTTGTTCAACCACTCAGTGTCAATTCTAAATACAACAATATTGCCAATATCCACACATCTGACAGCTTTACCTGTTGTAGTTCGTTAAAGTTGTGAACGAAAAAGATGCTGTTTTTCTACACTTTCACTTCTTACGTCTCCATTATTTTTATTTCTTGCACGCTGCACAACTGAGCTGTGTTTATCAGGTGTGTGTCACTGAGATGAGGACTGTTTGAAACTCTTTTTTCACTTAAATGTTGATGCGCATTATCTCAGTTTAATACACAAACATAAAAGATGTGATTGTAAAACAATCAGAAAAAAAGGCATTACATGCAAATTTTTAAGTGATAACATGCAGGTATTCAAGGGCAGGCTCTAAGATGGTTTAGATCCTACCTGTCCGATCGCTACCATTTTGTTTACTTAAATGGGGAGTCATCTCATTTATCATCAGTAAAATATGGAGTGCCACAAGGATCCGTCCTAGGTCCCCTTCTATTTTCAATATATATGTTGCCCCTTGGTAATATTATTAGAAAATACGGAATTAGCTTCCACTGTTATGCTGATGATACTCAGCTATATATCTCAACGAGACCAGATGAAACTTCCCAATTATCTAAGCTAACAGAGTGTGTTAAAAATGTAAAAGATTGGATGACACACAATTTTCTCCAATTAAATTCGGATAAGACGGATATACTAATTATTGGACCAAAAAACACTACACAGAATCTTGTAGATTAAAATCTGCAACTAGACGGATGTACTGTTACTTCCTCTACAGTCAGAAATCTGGGTGTTATATTAGACAGCAATTTGTCTTTTGAAAATCATATTTCCAATGTTACAAAAACTGCATTCTTCCATCTTAGAAACATTGCCAAGCTACGAAACATGTTATCTGTTTCTGATGCAGAAAAGCTAGTTCATGCATTCATGACCTCTAGACTGGACTATTGTAATGCACTTTTAGGTGGTTGTCCTGCTTCTTCAATAAACAAGCTACAGGTAGTCCAAAATGCAGCAGCTAGAGTCCTTATGAGGTCAAGAAAATATGATCATATTACCCCAATTTTACAGTCTCTGCACTGGCTACCTATTAAGTTCCGTATCAGTTACAAATTATCATTACTTACCTATAAGGCCCTAAATGGTTTAGCTCCAGCGTACCTAACTAGCCTTCTACCACGTTACAACCCATCACGCACCCTAAGGTCACAAAACGCTGGACTTTTGGTCGTTCCTAGGATAGCAAAGTCCACTAAAGGAGGTAGAGCTTTCTCACATTTGGCTCCCAAACTCTGGAATAGCCTTCCTGATAATGTTCGGGGTTCAGACACACTCTCTTTGTTTAAATCTAGATTAAAAACACATCTCTTTCGCCAAGCATTCGAATAATGTATCTTTTTAATTGTGAGTGTAGTTGCATCTGTTCAAAGTTGCATTTTTATTCATTAGCTTGGGTTAAACTAATTTTACTTTGTTGGATCAGCAGCTATGCTAATGATGTCTGTATTTTGTTTCTATGTTTCGCCACGGGATTTACATCCCGTGGTAACTAGGATTTAAACAAGCTCCAGTCTGGATCCAGATCACCTGAGAAGAGATGATGCTGACCCTCAGAGGACCCCAGATGATGCTAACCTTGAATCAACAAACAGAACTAACAATTATTGCTAAATGTGTGACTGAATCATATAATAACTTAATAATATTGATAGTTCATCGTCTAGCTGACTACGTCTTGTATTATTATTATTATTTTTTCTAAAATCCTGTCAAATGTGCACAAACTACTAGCTACTACTAAATATTGTAGAAACATAATTTTCTGTAAAGTTGCTTTGTAACGATTTATTTTGTAAAAAGCGCTATACAAATAAACTTGAATTGAATTGAATTGAATTGAACATGCTAATACATAGGCCTAGTCACCAGTGGTGACCTCTGCAAAAACTTTACTCGCAATTTAATATTTATGGTCACAAATGCAACCATTTTAGTCACAGTTTGGAGCCCTGGCAACTCAGCTTCCCATAGAGCCCAACATTAAGGGAACAGTGGATGCTGTTTGTTTCTGTTGTGCAAGTGTGTTTGTTTGTCCGTTTTTGTTCCAGTTTTATTTATGTCGATGTCAGCTTCCAGACAATCGCTTTGCAAAAGCTTCATGTGCTTATGAATTTTTAGCTCCACCCACGGCACGCCTCCAGGAGCTCGGCTGTTTTTGGAGAGAAGCAGTACAGACATACATGTCTTTTATAAAATCTGATTAATCTAAAGAATCTTCAGAGATATGATAGGTGCAATACTATTCTTACTCTATAAATACTTGAGATTAAAATAAGATGTGTATGTCCCCTTTAAAATAAGACAATTTATTGTTGTTGTATCAGCCATTACATTAAAAATAAGGACAAAGCCACAAATCCAACCTTGCTTGAGGATCTCATCCAGTAAACTGCACACGTGTGGAAGCGGTTTTGTTAGAGTTGCATGGCAGAGGGCCTTCTTTTCACGCCAGTTCCACTCTCTTGTTCATTCATAATGGATAAACTGAAAACAGCAGTGCTGCCAGCTTGACTCAAACAACAGGTAGACAAAATGGAAAACTATTCATTTTGGCTGTGTATTTGTGTGAATGGTTGAAGCCTGGCGAGTACGCCAATGGTTCGTCTGTGCTGCAGTTGACAACACTTGTTCTCATTATTCCCTTTTTCACCCTGCCTGATTTGTCATCTTCTCCTGTCTTTTTTTTTTAGATTTGTCTTGTTTGTCTCTCTTAGTGTCATTCGGTCCTGTTCTTGTTTATTTCGGTCTTGCTTATTTCTTCTCTATATCAATCTCCATTTGCACCTGCCTACGGTATCTCTCTCCCTCTGCCTGGACAGCCTCAGCTCCCAAAGCATCCTTTTCTGTTGGCTCAATTCCCAGTTGTTCTGAGCTGCTAATAGTGCACTCTCCCCAAAACGATTTGGCCTTTTCAGTGCAACAGAGTTCCATGTCGACTCTGGAAAATCTGTTAATTGTCATGTTACTGCCACTATTATCAGGACTATTTGTCTCTTCGGTGAATCACAAATCAAAATCACGTTTCACTGCTTTATTATACTTGCAGTACTTTTTCATATACTTCTTTTAATATCATAGCTATTAAAGCAGTAGTTTCATGGCAGCGTTATTCCCTAGGTCAGAAATAAATAGAAATATCTATAATGTGTGCATGCTGTCTCGTGTGAGTATCTATCAAGTCTGTTTCCATAATGGCATATTACAGAATATTTTTCACACACTCATAAGATCCACATCTTTTACATACTTTTATCAGTGTTTTTTTATAGTATTGTGTTGCTGTTCTCTCTCTCACTATGCTCACAGGTTCTAAAAAGTATACTAAAAAGTGTAGACGGCTTGCTACCAGGAGGCTGACTAGGCCCAAATCTCAGTGTTAATTAACAGCTTTTGAAATAGCCTCGAGTCCTTGGGCTTGGCTATCGCTGTCTATATAGGGGAGTGAACTTTATGATACATTTGCACATGGCATGTACTATGGAGCTTCAGGTTCAAGTTTCTTCTGCCAGTAGCCCGTGGGTCCTATTTAGGCCATTGGCAGAGTATGAAATTTGAATTTCGTCATCCATAAATCTTCATTCTGGCCACAGCAGGAGCAGGTTATTCATGCAACTGGTTCCCTCATTGTTGTTTATCTTTGGCCGGGTCCCTAAGGGAGCAACAGTGGGCTGGAGAGGGATGAGCCCTCATAACGGGCAGCTGTCAAACAGAGAGGAAAGCTTTTCCTGTCGTACCATTAGCTTGCCAAGAAAGGTCCTCTCTGTGAGCTGAGGTGACATAGACATCCCAGACTGCCAAGTCCTGAGCCATTGCCACAAACACAAACAAATCTATCTTCATTAAGTGCTGCAGAAAACTACCTTGCTCTAGTAACTTCAAATCTCTTTAGTTTTTTGTTTGTTTGTTTTGTTATTTTGCTATTATTGATGGAACAGTATAGGCATTAAAATAGTGGAGAGTGGTATCATGATATGGACCTGTTTACCAATGAGCTAACGACTCCACACTGACCACAATTCGGATAGATAATGCTTCTTTACTTGTTGAGCTGCTGTTAATTTCCAGTTGTATGAATTCAAAAGCAAGCCGTCAGATTTGCATCACTGTAGCTCAAGATACCTGCAGTTTTCTATTATGAAATGCATTTCTGTGACTGCTAATAGATCAGGACACTTAAGCCCCGTGAGGATGCACATGTCAAGTGCACCCAGAGAGGCACACATACTTTTGACCCAAACAATATATGTCTTTCATTGCTGCTTGTATTTAGCGGGTATGGGTATTATTGGCATCATTTTACTAGCACGTCTTTCTCTGGAGAAATGTGACTCCATTACAGAATTAGAACCAGGGCAGTAAATTGTATGTTTGTGTCAAAGCGTATACGGCCAAGAATGAAGAGTGTCATACTAACACCAAAAGGTCACATAGATTGGTGCATAGTATCTATGTGTGAAAGGTCAAAGGGCATTTGATTTGTCAGATCAACAGAACATACGCCATCTGTGAAGTGTATTCAAACGTAATCATCTCCATATCTGAATCACTTGCCTTGGCATATTCATAATGTCCAACTGACATCAACCTAGAGTGAATAAAGTGTTTTTTTAATTGATCTTTTCAGTGAATCAGTTCACAAAACAATATGAATGACTTGTTCAGAAATTAAACTCTTCCAGTTCTCACTGACTCAATGATTAGTTCAGAGTGGTTAACAGCTCACAAAATAATGATTATTTTATCACTATTCTCCTGTGGATATGTGGGTGAGTAAATAATTATATAGTAAACTTGAAATGGAAAGCTCATCTACATCTAAAATATACAACACTAACCCCATACAAAGCAAGCCATTTCTCTATATCAAAACAACGTTCAGTTACACAGATTGCTAACTCTGGTGTACTGATTTGATAGTATTGGATTAAATAAGCAAGTCTGTGTCTAAATGAAAAAAGGTGCCCTTTCATTCATTTCATTGTCGTTCTGTCATGTCCTCCTCCTCTGCGATTTTTAGCTGTGTAATTGCAGAATCAAAGTGAGGCATTGCGTATTGAGCTAATCTGATTAGCTGGCCTCTAAGCAGGAACAGGATGAAGAGAGGATTCCAGGATACTTTGGAAATTATGCGTCATGGAAACATACATCATTTGGAATATTTAAAAATATATATAAATAGGCAGGATATTGTGTAAGACATAAATGTGAAATAATGATGCCTACATTGTACCTATATACATTGTATGAATATATATATATATATATATATATATATATATATATATATATATATATATATATATATATATATATATATATATATATATATATATGTATAAATATATATGTCATTTAAAATAGATGTTGTAGGTTTTATATACTTTATGCTGCAAACATGTTTTAGCACAGTTTATCAATTACTGTTCTCTGTTGAGACTACAGGGTAAGATTGTGAAGTGAGTTGGCCTGTTGATATCATTGCAGTTCCTGTCCAGTGTACATTTCAACAGAGAAACGGAAACGATGACCTAACAATTTTGTACATGTCTGGTTGTTGAAAATCATGCCCAGGGCCGTTTGAGAGATCTGAATTCTTTGGTACTGTATGCCATGGGATTGTCATTCCTGTTTCTTATACCTGTTTGTCATAGATTTAAAAACTGATGGCTTAGTTTTCTGGGCTCTCCAGGTTTCTTGTCCTTCTTTTCTTGTTATCATCATTCTTTTGATAGTTTTGCATGTCATCCATGTAACATCTGTCTTGGATCAGCTTACAAGTCCTGTCTAGGAGAATAAATTTGTTGGGGTGGACGTAAGGGGATAAGAAGGGATCGCCTTACTGCTCTTTAGTGTGGAAGTTATTGCTTGCTCAACTTGCCATTTGTCAAATCGCTAAGAGGCAACCAGGAGCAAATTAATTGTTATCACTTATACTTTATGTTGTGGCAAAGAATGTAACCTATATTATAAAACTGTGCGATTGACCAAGTGCTATAATTTCTCCTGAGTTCCCTGTCAAGGGTCTTAAACATTTTTAAACAAAGGGTCCCCCTTTTTGTCTTTGAGGTTGGACAGTTAAAATTTACTGACAGTCAGTCTGTGCGTGAACTTTGCTCCTGCATGTAATTAAGCACATCTCTTTGACACTGTACTATCCAGACAGATTAAGAGGACTGCAGGGAAATATTTAGGACTATTTAACTGTCAGACATGTAATAGTTACTGACCCCATCCAGGTTTATAACTGCTTGCCCTCAAACATGAATTGCTTTCATTAGCATATTTAGCATTCACTTATTGTAAATGTTGGCTTATGTGTATTTGTCATAAAGATGAACATGATGGTCTGAAAATGTCTGCCTATGAATGCCTAGATCTTGTGTATGGCACATCTAAAACTTCAGTTATATTTAATTCTTATATACATTGAGATAAGCTTATCTCAGTTTCCATATCATGCCTGACTCTTGCTAGAACATGTATTACATGCATCATTTTGCACGTTATGTTAACCATCAACTAACACCAGTCCTCTCAAATAAACGATGGCCTATATTTGGATAAGCAGACACCATGCTGACCTTGGGTGTCTCTTTGTTTGCCATGAGTGAAGATCAGTGTATGCGAAGAACACGTCTCAAGAGATGGATGTCATGGTATGCACAGGTATAGCTATATAATCTTAGAAATTAACAGTGATGAAGTAAAATGTTGCTTAATGCTCTATATGAATAGCATTACACCAGGCAAAACCCCTGCAGTTCCTTTCTAATTCACTGTAAAGCATTCTTGCTCTACAGCTTAGGGAGGTGAGTAGTCAACATCAATGCAGGTGAAATAGCCTTTGAAGGCAATATCTGCAATGACCTCGCCCCACATAGGTCACTTTTGCACACTAAGAACTCTGCTGTCAATCCTTGACATGGCATCAGGTTTCAACACAGGGATTACTAGAAAAAGATCTGTCCTCCCAGGATAGCACAGCAAGCTTATATTTAGCCTGGCTTGATGCATAGCCAGAATAAAGCCAAGTCTGCTGGCCACTGACCGCCCCTTGGCCCCCTGATGCTCCCAGTGAGAGCTCTGCGGTCACACCAAGTGAGGGCCACTCAATAAAGTGTTTAAAAAGCAGTGAGCTCCCAGTACACTGATTTTTCGATTTTGGTCCTGTAATCTTATATATAAGACTTTGTTCTTGTCATTGTACATGTTAGTATCTTTTGCATTGTGCAGCCCATTAGCCATTGCTGATCTAGCAGAATGTCCAAAGAGAGTGTGATCATTTCTGCATGCAAATCGTTCATTTTTGGAGAGACAAAATAGCTCTTTAACTTTATTGCAATAATTCTAATAGGTTTGAGCATTTTACAGTTTTTTTTTTTTTGAATGGCTTGAATTTCATATTTATGCTCTTTTTCCAATAGGTATGTGTCAAGGTTCTTTTACAGTATTATAGTAGCTGCCATAACCATTTTAGTCTACGTTTTTGTATTATACTTAATCAATTCATATTTAATTTCTTGTGTTCTCTTGACCCAGACATATAGGTGGCACAATTATTTAACGGGCACATTTGTGTCCCCTCTCTCACCATACTTGTTTTCCTCTGCTTTTTTCCATTGAACATTCTTAGCTTGCAAGTACTCTCCATGACATATAAACAACTTTAAGTTTACCCTCTTGTAAACCAGTTGAGCCAGCATTTGAACCTACAGTCATGCTTTGAGCCTTATCACTTTGAGTCTGTCATGTTTGCATGTGACAGGATGGACCCCTACAGCTGGTGATTCATGGCAGTTTTCCTGTGCATTTTACTTGAACATCTTATCTTTTAGTTAATAAAAAGCTTCATTTATACATTTAAGCTTTAACATAAAAAGCGTGCATATGTTGGATTGAATGTTTTTTCTTTTTATTCCAAAATGCTCTGTTTTCACACATTTCAGACATGGAAGACATTAGAAAGAATTACTAAGAAATTCATACAAGTATGTAAAGGCTAAGGAAAAAAGTCACATGGAAATTACAGTATTAAGATGACAACAGATCTTCTGAACTAAAGAGAAATAAGAAGGAGCTACTCTGTAAATATTGCATTGACGAAAGGTCAGTCTCTAACAAAATGACAGTGCTTTAAAGAAAACCAAAGACTAAGAATATCAGAGCCCTTCATTAGGTAGTGAGATCAAGGTCAGTCTGTACACTCTGTACATCTTAATTTGGTCCGTGGCTGCCTCATGTCTATGTCTGTGAAAAGGGTTCAACAGGTTCACCCAACTGACCAGGGGCAGGACATTCACCCATTCAGTGGAACAGTAATATGATACTACTGATCTGTCTGAGGGATTTGAGCATAACGCAGAATCCCAACAAAGCAAATCCCATCTTTGCAAAGTCGCACAGGTGTCACTGTTCCCAAGTGACTGTTACCAGTCAGGGATGAGTGATTTTTTATTTATTTATTTTCAAAAGGGTTGGATCCCTTGTGCTTGCAGGAATCAATAAGCACATCTTTAGAGCAGGGCTATTTCTGACTGCACAATGGGGCCTGGCTACATTCCTTGCTTCACACACTCTGTCCACTCTTTCATTGTATGAACAAAAAAAGTTCATACATTCCAAAAGTTTTTATGCTCCACAGACAAAATTGTTGTACAAAGGTCTGGAATAAAATGAGGGTGAATAAATGTTACAAAATGTAAATAAATTTGGCCACAAATTAAATTCACTCATGCTCATGTAAAAACATTTTAAATAGGCTTTATCCTCAGCTGATTGTTGATATTTCTGAGGTTTCATGCTAACTCCTGTCATATGCTCATAAGTCTACATCACAATGCGGGTGGTCAGTCTGGACCACCACACAAAATGGGCCTTGGTCTGATGTGAGAGCACCTGTGACCTAGATTTGGTAGGTTGATTAAGTGAGAGCTCTTAAATTTATGTGGCCCAATTGGCTGCATAAAATATTGTCCCCTGCTGGCAAATGTTTGCCCTCTGGCCTCATGAGCATGTGTAAGGGATATCTCTTTATTTTTATAACTATATTCTTTGACTGATAATTTCTGAATGGAAAATGCTGAGTTCTGCTGTGATTTGTGTCTTAAGCCTTTCATGTGCTATGCTCATTATTTGTTCCTATCCAAATACACTAAGGAATGTTGGCACCAGTCCATGTTTATGACTCTGGAGTAATAAACAGGATGACTTTTATGAATTTGCAATTAATATAGAAATACGGTATTCCAGGACCCTGATTTGTTTTATTTTTCGGACTTTACATTGCTAGTGACTACCATTCCTGCACACATGGACCATGAACTTCAAACTGGCCGCTTGCTATTGTTAGTAGCCTTGTGAAACTTAGCCCCCTTTTAACATTTTTCACACATCTGTCAGTAGGAAGATTCCATGACACTGGTCCTCTAAATATAAAGCCGGTTCCCAGTTCCTTCTCGGGAATGGCCATGTTTCCATCAAAGGCTGGCCTCTGGTGCACGACTGGAACAGATGCAGCTTCTACTCGCTCTCCATTACACAAGCTCTTTTGGGGTCTTGGTGTGTCCCTATAGGTTTACAATCATCTATCGGCACTTGTTTGGACAGTCAGCTCACTTGAACATAACAAAATAAATCCCAGTTGCAGACCAGTATATATGAGACGGTGTTGCACCCATTTACTTTATTCACCTGATCATGCAAACACTCATTGTGGCCTTCTCATTCCCTTGTGGGTTGTACTTATATATTTCAATGATTCATTAAATGCAAAGGGTGTGATATTTGTACTAAAGCAACCCTATTATCTTTTTCCAGCTGAGCAATCTGTGACTCAGTGGATTTGATTTATTTGTAAAATTGAAACATCGGCTACAAGAACATTTAAAAGTATTGTGATTATTTTTTACATTTAATAGTTTATTAAATAAAGGATTGTCATATGGTTCCAACTAAAGATGGCTACATGAATTGTATAGTTGTATATTTTTTATTACAGCCCAGTCAGAAGTAGTTTGGTATCTTTATCTATATACAGTAATATACTGTATTTCAGTTAAACTATCAGGTAGTCTTGAGTGAACAAGCTTTGTCTTTACACAACGGTTACTTCTCTCTGGTTTCAAGAAGGCCCCTCTGAGGGGGTGTAGCTTATTATTTTCCTAAAAAAAGACATTTAGTCATGTTTTTATGAATATCAATGTCGTTTCTATCTCTTCCAACGGTAAACTGAGGACACTGGAACCAATGACCCATTTAACCTGCAATCTAGCAGGAATATAGTAACAGCTTTGTCCACCTTTAACCGACTTTTATTTCTTAGTTTTCCTGCTGCACTTACTGGCTTCATACACATTTCTAGGTGACATTCAACTTTTGGCAATATAACCCTTCAAAAAGCATCCGATCATAAGTATATCTTACAAAATATGCATAATATTTTAATGACATGTCTTTCTTATTCATGTTATGCTTAGAATAAGTTTTTCCTCTTCGGTATTCCGAAAAGATGTATTATGATATAACTAACGCTTTGGAATACAATATGTCTGACCATTTAATGTCAGATATTAAGGTTAAGTTATAAATGCAATTAAAGGATTCGCTAAGTGGTGCAAATGTCTCACTAGCCCCAGTGGTGACTGAAGGGTAAAGGTCCAAATGAGCTCGACAGAGTGATTTGCATGAGTTGTACAAAGCTGTCATATATGTGGCCAAAGACTAGTTTAGAATTTCATACTTGACTATCTTGTATCATTCTCAGGATGGAAAAGATACCCAGAGGAATGCATTTGAAACAGATGATCCCTCTCGGAATAGAGTAAAAGTCAAGGTGCAGTTTCAAAACAAGAGTGCTTTTGAGAACTGACCGAATCAGCATACAGGGCATAGCCTATGACACCGAGCATCATCTGGTTTCATCACAGAACATTTTATCCTCCCGCTATCCCATTCAGGATGGAGCTCTAGCAATGCCAAACAACAAACTGATCTGAGCTGATTTAGTAATGGATCCTATTCAGCCTGTGGTTAAAGCTAAGCTTGGGAAACCACAGTCCCCGTCACTGACAGCCTGTGAACCACACGTCTGGGTAAAGAGCGTCTTTCCATGGGATGGTATTTCCGCATGTCGTTTTGAAGGCAAGGTCGTCAGTGGTCCTCACATGGTTGCGGTTGCAGAGGCTCAGCTTTTGGCTTCAGGCAAATGGAGGGTATCTCATGGAGGGTATACCCCAGCTTAGCCCATGGTCCTACCCCTTTTCTTTCTTGACTCCAGATCCAATGATTGAACGGGTTGGCAGATGCCAGAGCCTTGGAGTGGAACTGTCAATCAATAAACTGACTTTGCCTCTGCCAAATCTCATTAAGGCTCATGTTCTGTATTCATCTACATGGCAGACAGAGCTGTGGCGCCTCATATCCTGCATGCCCTCTTTCCTAGGCACATGTTAGATGTCATTTGACCGTTTAGTCCATGTAAACATGTCAAAATCTAGTGGCACACTAGTTGAAAACTCCTTAAACTAAGAAACATAATATCCATTTGTTTTAGTTGCAAAGGTCATACTTTTAACCATCAGAGAACATTAGCAGATCATTCTCAAAATCTGGGAAGCAATATAATTGGTACTGATGTATTAAGTCCGAGGTAAAAAATATATATATGAAAAATATATATATGTTTGTATATATAGGCCTATAATTTCTAAAGTCTTTCAGTCTGTCTTTGTTAATGGGAGTATAGATTTAAACAGGTTAATTCTTCAGACCATTTTTTTACTTTAAACTTGTGAAATTAAGATGTGTACAGACTGACCTTGATCTTACTGGCTAATAAAGGGCTCTGATATTCTTGGTCTTTGGTTTTGTTTTAAAACAATGACCATTCATTAAATATGTTTGCCTGCAGATTATTTGCAAGAGCAAAGAACTAACAATACTAAAGTCATGGGTTTGAACTTGAAAGCATTTTAAGTCATATAGAAAAAGTGGTCTGCAAAATGAATAGATGTTGATGTGCATATGGAGATTTGAAATTGAAGGTAACAGAAAAGTATATCGCCAGTGACCTGTATTTTACTGTAGATAAATATAATGCCACCCATCTCCCTCTCAAATATTAATCTGTTTTAGAAAGCACCTGCATGAGCCATGTTCTCTCTTAGCCTTAACCCTAACGTACACACCCACATACACATTCATACATACTGTATATACTTCCTCTCCCATGCTGTGAGGCACTGTTTGAAGTCTCCATTGCTGACATCTAGTGATCAGCATGAAGAAGAACAGAAGCCCTGTCTGAGTAAATCTTCTATGTGTTTTCTTTTCTATGTGTTGCCTACTATTGACTAGATTTTATTGCATGCACAATAAAAATTAATCATGGGTCTTATCATTTTCATTTTACTAAAATTAAGGCAATAATTAAAATTGAAGTATTCGCTGGTGAATGCTAGTTACTTTTTAGCCCCGCCCACAGGACACCTCCAGGAGATTGACTGTTTTTAGAGAGAAGTGTAAAGCTGTATCTGCCTTTTGTTAATCTGATAAAACTAAAGAATCTTCTGAGATATGAAGGACGCAATACTACTCAAGGTACTGAAGATTAACTTGACATTGGCAGAAACTGTGTGAGTGTTATGTCCCCTTTAAGGGCTCCCTAAATTGAGATAAGTTTTCACTGATGAGTTAAATTGCCGGTTTCTGCCTGTTTCTTAGCATTCACATTGCAGTCAGCAAGAGGAACTGGAATAAGTTACTTGATAGTCAGAGTCCAATCTTGCACAGAGCAATAACTATAGTGACAGTACCAGATGAAATGCATAGTTTAACTGCAGAAAAGCACACTATGCTGCTCTACTGAGATTATGATCTTAGCAGATCATTTTAAGTAAGTATATGTTAAATTGATGAATATTTCAGCATTATTAACACTATTAACTACGAAGATAGAGCCAAGTTAACCTGTTCCAGATGGTTGTGTCCACACTAAAGCACCTTCTTTTGTGAACACTGTTTAAGAACCAGACAGTTTCTACAAGCTAGGACTAGATCTTCAGCCAAGGTGAGACTGTAAAGCTCTACAAAGAAAGTCCTCCTGTCCTGTAGGCAGATGACAGATTAATAACTGTAACAGATCACAGGCCTCACTTGTTGCTGAGGTATTGTTTACATTTGTGTCAACAGAAACATTTAGAAAAAAAACTCACTGATAAACATAGCAATAGTAATGTGGTGTAAATACAGTAGTTCTATCATGACAAATCTCAGAAGATTTTAGTATGGTTCTGGATATGTCAAAGTTGCTGTTATTGCTGTTTTTGTAGATTATTGCTACGAAGCAAGTAGCCTACAGGAACTTGCCATTGCCAATACACATGCCGATACGGTGCTGTGAGTATTTAAGACTTTTTGCTACTGCACAAGACAAGTGCATTTATAGTAACCTGTAGCATATCAGTACATGTTGACCTGAGGAAGATGGAGGGTCTCAGAGGACTCTGAAAGCACCCTGCAAACTGCTCTTGTGAATACTAACCAGCCATTTAAATGTAAAGCAGCAAGTTCACTGGATGTATGCGACATCAGCCTGTGCAAAGTAGTTTAATGATGTGAATATCATCAGTTTGAGTTAAGGACCCATCAGCCTGCGCCATCTAGAGCTTCATGCCAGATCTTGGCATTTATCAGTTATATTTCCTGCGTTTGATGGTTCATGAGACTTCCTAAGCAGAACACAGAAATTCACACAAAGAAAAACACAAGAAATAAATATTTTGCGGTGTTCTACCTGTCCGGGTTTGCTGTCGTTCTTGGCTGATTGGGTATGTAGGTTTAAAATGAAAGAAACTTACATCAGTATGTCCTGGCATTTGACACTCTGTGATGTTCAGGGATATTAAGCCACCAACAATTCACTGCTGGTCAATGTGTTTTTACATTTGCTTTATTTTGATGTCTGTGGCGCTCCCTCACTTTGCGCTCCTTCTCATTTTTTTTAAAAGTCCAAAGAACTCACAGATCTCTTTTTTTTTTTCAAAACAAGCTTCCATTAAGGAGGGTTTCATATGCCAGCAAAATATTAATTATGCATATTATGAACTTATTTATTAATACATATTTATGATGATATATGTCTTTTAAAATATGTATTTAATAGATATACTATATCTCTACAATTAGGGTACAATGTGATTTTTTTTCCACATTTTATTTTATTTTCCATTTAACCACTAGATGTCACTAAAAGTCCCCACAGCACTTTCCCAATCTCTTACCTTGTGTAGTTCCATAAAGTAAACATCAGAGACAATTTGAGGAAACTCTTCCTACTTCATTCTGTCAGAAACGTTCATAAAATCTTGCTGCCTTATTCCTGGCACCAAGGACCTGTAATAAAAGAAAATGTGGCAAAATCAGTTATATAAACCAGTAGTCTGACAGACTTAATGCAAAATAAAGAATACAGTTTACCAATAGGCCTCTTCATAAAGGGCGCGAACTTTCGATATGAAATAATGAGAGATAAAAGACGTCTTCTGCGTATACTGGCCCGAAGCACATTTAAAAACTGTCAGTTGTAAAATTTAAAATTACTCCAAGATTACCAATATGTATACTATTATTGCAATATTAAGTATTCACCGTTGAGTCTCTGCTGCAAAGCTAACGTTACCACTCCAGTATCCCGCTAAACTGAAATTTGAAAAATGTTACGATATTACGACTTTCTAATTATATGACTAAATTCAAAAAATTTGCCATGGCTTTCAGCTTTTTATGTACTGAAATAAAGTGGATTGACAACCGATACAACTGAGTTCCGTTGTATTTATATTTGAGATTTGTTATTTTAATTTCTTATAAATAATAATATATATTACCTATGCCCCGTTGGTTATGGTTGTTTGCCACGAGGTTCTCCACGAGATGGAGCTATATCACCGTGTCTTTGTGCAGGAGTAGGCCTATTTTGCAATTAATTAAATTTATTTGCCAATAATTACGCCCCCCCCCCAACCCCAATACGTTATAATTATTTTGCCCCACAACTTAGAAGTTAAGTGAAAGGTTCAAACTACATTTCAAAGGCTACATTTTCATTACATTCATGTAGCACAGGCTATTAATAACGTGAATGCTATTTCTTGTCAGTGGTCCAGTCATTACTGAGGTGAAAAGTGTTTTTGGAAATACCCTCAGCCCCTCCCCAGCTCAGTATCCTTTTTTCAACTAAACCATGGCCTAGTGACACCAAAGTCTTGCTATAAGGCACATTTGTACACATTGTGAATCTTTTTATAAACCTCACGGTGGACTAGACCAAAAAAAAAAAAGCGTGTGCCTTCAAAGAATACTCACATTCATACGCAATAATTCTGAATAATATTTTCCACCCCTGATGTTTGCTGTAGGTGGTGTTCAAGGGTGATGGCATTGTTGCTCCCACAGATATTTCTCTGCATTGAAATGCAAGTTTTGAATTTGGAAATTGTGACTGGCACAGTTTTAAACCCCTTGTCATTTGAGTTATTTCTTTTAACGTTAGAAAGGCTTTTATTTTCTTTAAATCAATAATTCTGTAATTTATCTGAAAGAATCCCTTATCCTAGTTTCTTATATTGCATGTTGTTTAAAATGTATAGTTTATATAGCTTTGTATATTGTGAATAGCGCAGTTCAATTATATATTTGTAGGCCATTCATACTCATGATTCATGAGGCAACATGTGAGAGAGCGCATGCATGTGTGAGAGGGTGGGTGGAGCCTGACTCATCCGTATTTTCCAATCACCTTTTCTTAATTAGACCTACTCACCTATGGAACAGAAATGATTTTTGGATTATCCCACTCAGATTAGGGACAGTCCTTCACCACCAGTGTGTTATTTCACTCGTTGAATGGACAAATGGCACTCATTCTCTATTTTACTGTGCTCACGCCACTCACTAACTTTATAAGAAATCCGTCAAACATTAGACTGCCTAAATATGCATTTTGTCAGTGTTTCTTTTTGTTGGTCGTCACTCCTACATGTTTACAACCACGCAGTGTGCAGAGCAGTTAAACATGCACAGGAAATGTGACACGTTCTGAAATGACAGTTCATGGAAACTAAATTGCTTCTGCCCTTTTCTATATGCAAATTAACTGCTGCAGGGGCTAAACTATAGGTTGAATTTATGCTAACTAATGTACAGACATCTACAAGGGAGCACAATGTATCCAGAGAGTAGGCTGTTAACATATTAGCTAAATGTAGGATTGAAGCATGGCCTATAATCATTTGTAATACCGCTAACTGATGTGAGATGTTTCATAGTTTGATGTTGCTTCCCACGACAACACATTTTAAACAGCCTAGCAACCATCCAGAACACTTTAGAAATTGCTTAGTGACACCGAAATCTCAATGAATTTACATTGCCTGTATCACAAGAATATCTGGCAATAGTTTGCGGTTCAGTGCTCCAGCTATTAAGCCTGACACATATCTCTACTGTCTTGTGAATTTGTCTCAGAGAGGATGTTTCGGCTCCTTTACGTCTATTTTGGTTTCTGATCGTTATCTCCAAACCACTTTGTTATTTGTTTCCGATATAACTCTTGTAAATTTGTGCAAGTTGACGGCAGTCCAGTATTATTGAATGAAGGGTGTTTGAGTATTAAAATTTTACATGAAAGGTGTACGTCTATTGGGAGAAGGGAATTGTGAAAGGTACACCCTCACCTTGGGTCCACTAGGGGTAATAACAGGTCTGTATCGGTGAATAGTGTCAGTCAAGTAAAGTTGTGTTGTGATTTGTGTTTTATTCATTGCGGTTTTGCACATGACCTTTAAGAACACAGTCGCTGGTCACATGTAGAAGCTTGTCTTGTTATTTGATATAAGATAATGGGAACAGATTTTCTTCTTAGCATGTTTCCCCAAGGGTGTCCATTCCTATTTTCCCAGAGTCCTATGTATTCCAGATTTATATGGCACGTAAGAACACATGATTATGTTCTAATCACTCAAAGATTCAATTATGTAGAGTTGGGGTACTTGGACTTGGACGCAGAAATCCAGAAGTACAGACGAATTTACATCATGTGTAATATAAAATATGAAACAATAAGTAACATGCAATGAAGATAAAAAGACATTAATAAACTTCTGCCACTCAAACTCAATAGACTCAAGATTCGAAAAGGTGGACTCGGACCCACCACTGTTATGTTCTTGGATAACAATCTACGTCTCTAACTTTTCAAATGATTTCATTACAGTCCTCCACAAAGTCTGCCTTGAACATCAAGTAAATTAATAAAGCGGTCTCTATCTTTGTTGTTAAGTTGAACCTATTGTATGTGCCATATAAATCTGGTGAACATAAGACTTTGGGAACATAGGACCCTTTTTCATGTGCTATACAGATTGAGTGTTTCTTATGTGCTATATAAATGTGTGGGATAGAGGACTCTAGAAACATAGGCATGCTCCATCTTCAATGCACACATAGCATGAGGGCCTTATTTTCAGGAAGCCCATGTATTGTATGAAAGTGGAACCTTTAGATATCCTCAGCCTACACTATGCGTCAGTCCCCGAACATTCTCCCCGAAACTTTAAGCTGCGATATATTTCAATGACAGGTGGGTGAACTCAGATTTCGGAGGGTAATGCGGTGAGGAGAACGAGCATGAACTTCAAAGGTTCATGGTCTAGTTACTCCAATCGTGACTTTTTTCCGACCTAACCCATTCTCTCTTATCTTTCACAGATCATTACTGTATATACTGTTGTCATTTCCTTTTAATGTACATTTTAGATTCTCTATATAGATAATTGTGGTATTGTTGTACACAATTGTTAGACATCGTCTAGAAGGTCAAGACCTCTGAGGTTAAAGTTTATGTGACATACCCAATATTTTTCACTAGAACTTTCTTTAGCAAAAGTAATTAGATATTAAAGCATACCGACTTCTTTGAAAGTGCGAAGTAATTGGCTATTTAACCGGGACTTTTTTTTTATTTTGCCAAATGATTTGTAGTTCTTTTTCCTTCACAGCATTGCTGATTCCACATACGTTTTACTTCTCACTTGTTCAAGGAAGAAGCCTCAAAAAGCTGATGTCATTAACGTTTGGTGTAGAGATGTTCACACTGTGCATTTTGGATGCAAAGCAAGACCCAAGTGAAAACGAAAGTGCTGACAAACACCCACTCACATACACACATATAAACAGATATACTTTTATTTTCAATTTGAACGTCTAATGACAGATAACTTGCTGACAGTAGAGAGCTCTTGTATTCAAAGGGTTAATGATCAAGCCATGTGGGAGAGGTAATTAGCATGAAATCACAGGAACTGCAACAGGGGAAAGGATGATCCAGCAACGCAATCATGTTTTATTTCATTTCTTTTAATATGTCAATTTACAAAAGCCAACAAGAGACTTTTCCCTGCAAAAAGTACCTGTATTGATTCTCATTAAATTCTTCAGGCTGTCAGTGTGCATCTTCCTCCAGGCCTCTACCTCAGTTCTTTCTCTCTGTGTCACTGTATGTGTTTGACACCACCCTTCAGTAGAAGGCTGGGTCTGTGGTCAACTTTGCTCTGCTTATCGTAAGCTGTCGCAGCCACTTACCAGAAGTGATGGTAGACTGGGGGTTTCTCAGTGACATCACTTCATGCGACGAGGCAGAGCTGTTGCACTCATGCATGAAGCAGAAAGCGGATGACATGTGTTTAATCATCTTTTGAGTACTAGAAGATGATCAAAGTTTCATAGTTCATTCATTCATTATCTTCTTTCTTTTCTTTACATGCACGAATTTCATCAACCCGCCACAGTTTCCGCCGTGGGCTCTGCTATTTCTTGTGTATCTCTGGCAGTTTTTTTTTTTTTGCATGATTCAAATGAGATATGATGAAGATCTGAAGCTTTCACTGTTGTTTTGATGCTCAGCAGCTATGATATCCTGCTTGGTCATGGTGTGTATTTGAAGTTTCACTTTTCAATTCAATCATTTTTAAATGTCTTTACAAATAATTAAATTAAAAATGCAACATGGTGAAGCAAATGATTCAAGGAACTTAATTAACATGAACATGCACATCATTACGATGTGCCTCAAAAAAGGAACAAACAAAATTACAAAAGGCAAAAGAAAATATGCCACTTAAGTGTAAATTTTTCAAAATAAAATTTTATACATAATCAGAACGCTAAATAAATAAGCGTTCTATTTTTGTGGTTTGTTAGGATAGGACAATATTTGGCCGAGATACAACTATTTGAAAATCTGGAATCTGAGGGTGAAAATAGTTTTTTCAAAGTTGTGAAAAATTAAGTCCTTAGCAATGCACATTACTGATTAAAAAAAATATCCCAGCAACTTAAGACTGGTTTTGTGGTCCAGGGTCACATATGGTAAATATGCATGATCTCATCATCTCTAAGCAGTAGCCTGTTGTGTATCACATGCATTGTTTGCTTTTAACACACATGAGTTTTATGCATGCCTGCATCTCACTCATATAACGAGGCGAACGGCAGTACTGGGGGCCTTACAGCAGAGTTAAGTAGTTAATGTAGCTGTTAATGTAGAGTTGTGTAGTTAAATATATAATAGGGATGGATATAAATAAACATATACAGAGGGGTAGAAAAAGGCACACCCACAAACACAAAAATGATGAATACAAAATTATATTAACTGTTTAAATATATTTAGGTTTATTAGCAGAACCAATGTTTTCCAATCACTTGAGAATTTCCCAAAGAAATTACCAATAATATCTCACAATGCTGTGTAGAGCACTCAAATTGAATCTGTTCTGGACACTTAAGCAAACATACAGAGCCAGATATAAAATGTTTTACTGAGCAGACAATTTATGCAATAAAAAAGAAAAAAATCTAAGAAAAACATGTATTTTGTGTTTTCATTGACAAAATTATCTATATCTTGTCTATTTTCTCAACTGCGTTTACTGCAGTACACTCAATCTTTCACCGAAAGTAGGTAAGCAATATGCATATACTGTTTAAATACTCATTACATAAAAAGCAAAAAGACATTTGCACTAAATAATTAACAATCTAAAATACCTTATTAGAAACAAATGATCTGGAAATTAAGTTTGGTCTCATTTATAAGAGATAGCTTGGTATTCTGCCCTGCTTAAACTGACACATCTTAAAGTGATCAGACAGAGATGTGACATAACACATTGCTGGCCAGAATTCATAAAACATCATGCTTCTCTTTAGTCATTCGTATTTTTCCGGAAGCCTTTTCCCTGCATGTAGAGATGGAGGGTTTTCAGCTCGTCCATGACCTTCTCCTGGATATGCACATCGCTGACCTGTAAGACCAATGAAGATGAAGAGTTAATAAGAAACATACAGAAACCGGATTTATCCGTTTTTCAATAGTTCGAAACCCATTCTTACCCTCTCACTGGCAGACTTCAGTTTTTGGAGCTGTAAAACCGCAAGCTGATTTGGGTTCATTTTTTTCTCCAAAATCTAGATAAAAGTACATGTATTTTTGAAGATAGTTCAAAACATTTTAGTTTTAGTTGCTTCTGAGTAATAGTTTATATTATATATTCATATTTAATGTATACTGCAAATAAGTACAAGAATATTTACCACTGGAGAGGAAGTTGTGGTTATGTCAGACATCCTATATAGCTTTTTACATCTATCTTTTTTCTGAAACAAAGAATTGGTAGTAAAGAAATTAGTCAGTCTGAGGAAACAACCTACGCTTAAGTAATGGCCTTTAGTTTAAAAACTAAATATTTAAGTAAAAATGTTGCTATATTGTTAACAAACCAGGTAGCACACTGCTAAAAAGACCAGGATGATCTGGTTTTGGTTAGTGCTTGTCTAGTTAAACCTAGACATGATGATGTAACATGACAAGTTTATGATATTTGTTCTGAAAATGGAATGCGCTGACCTTATAAACACAGTTTCTGAGCTGTTCCATAATGTGTACAAGCTCAATGTGGTGGTTTATTTCTCCATTTTCTTGTACATAGGTCCCATTCGTCTTATCGAGAACATCTTGAAATAGGTCAATGATTTTCTGCAGGACGCAGCTGTGAAGATTTTTCTGATGGATGAAAATGATACAGTTCAGTTCAGAATACACTCGCGAAACCCGATGCCACCAGAAATGTAGATGGCATGATAGTATGACAACAAAAACTTTCCAGAGGTGCATCTTGATCATATTTCTGTACTGTTAAGACATGTGTACATGCACATGGCTTTAGTAGTAAAATCATTTTCTGAGAGTGAAGTCTGAAATATGTAACACACGACACAGAAATCAGTTTTTTATAGGTGTATTAAGATTGTTGCTAAAATTCATAGGGGCCAAGTCAATATTTTTATGGGTTGGGCTCCTTTTATGGGTTGGCCCCATGCCCAATTAGCTGGTTTTATCATATCGGACCTCATTGAGCCCTGCCTCATAACAGGACCCCCAATAAAATTAAATTTGCCAACGAATAACATATGATATGTGATAATGCGATAGCTCATAATATGAATTCAGACAAAGCATCTTACCTTTTTCCGAATTTTGTCAAAGGAGTTGTGCCTCAGGAGTATCTTCTCACCATCCTCAGGTGTCTGAGAGGATCATTCAAATGGTCACCAATTGAAATATTCAAAGTCTCCAAGGCATTTTCCAAAAACCTTACTAGTAAACTGATTCTGCACATGAACACCTGACTTTTAGTTCTAGTTGCAGCCCTTTGTTGTAGCACATTAGATTATTCCCACAGGCATATCACCCTCATTTTGTACGGATTAGTTTTATAATAAATGCATGCAGTTATTTGCATGTGAATAATGGGCCTTTTTAGTTCTAGCACTAAGCTGATAGTAGGATCAGAATACTCACCACATCTTTGCTGACATGCTTGGCTGACTTAGCCATCATGCTCAGGTCAAAACAGGGATCCTCGATGACACACTTGCCATCTCGGAGTACCGCCGTGCATTCGTGCATGGGAATGCCGGAAATCAGGATCAGAAAATAATACAGCAAAGCACTGGCCATATTCAGCTGCAAAGTGACTAAATGAATGTACGTGAATCCAGGTCCAGCTGATGCACCTGCCTAATTCCGTTCTTCCGTTTGCCTTCGCTCTGCTCCTCACCTTTGTATTTATTCTAGTTTCCTGGTGACGTCAGCAGAAGTCCCTTCTCTTTGATTCTGACTTTCCAGTTGAGATCAAGACAGGTGATGATGTCAGACTCCTGAAGCGTAATAAAATCCACGTTGGCTAGTGTATCCAGTGGGGATTGTGTCTTGGCTCAGATTGACACTGCAGAAGGCAAAGTTTTCTGGCTGCTTCATGCTACTCAAAGGAGCTTAAATTAAAAAAAAAAGTCACCACAAAATTGCATTTCAACTCTATAATGAGGTCATGACATTTATGCGACTCGAGGATGTCCCAGATTCTAAATATCTACGCAAACCACAGTCTTGGACAAGGAAAGTTAATTAAGGACAACATAAGGCATAATGAATTACTAAAGACAGTAAGAAGGCATGAAATGTTGTATTTGCATAATAATGACTCTAAAGCAAGACGGATTGGTCAAATGGAAACTTGTTTTAACCCGATAAGGGTCAATAATGGAAACTGAGGGGATTTGAAATCTAGGCCACTTTGCAATCTTATCTTATCTCATCTGATCTCATCTCATCTCATTCTTTTTTTTTTTTTTTTTTAGGTCAGTAGCGTCAAATCTATATTACTTTGTCACGTTATAACTTTAAGGCCTTTTATTTAACCAGGAGTGGATTTTATTTAAAGAGATGTACACTCTTTATTCTCCTTATTCAGTTAAATCTGGCAGAAACTCTTTTCTTTATTATGCCTTAATTTGCTTTTATATAGTATAATGCCTTTTATGATTCGATTCGATTATCAATATAATGCTTTACCCTTGCTCCAAACCTGCTTTCAACATATGAAATTCATCATTCATGTTTTACAGAACTTATAGTGATCATAATAATAATCACGAACCATTTCAATGTTTGTTGGATGTCATAACAATTTAAGACTTCCCTCAGTAATGCCATTTCACAACTAGTTTTGCCAGTTTTGTATCAAAAGTTAGTGTACTATCATATAGTGTTATTAAAATGCTTTAGATTTAGTATGAGATATGATTTATAAAAATGCAATGAAAAATCAAGGCACAAATCACTTTTTTTACACAAATTTTTATTGTAAATAAGTTCAATTTAAGTGTCTTAGCAAGACAAAGACGAGGGGATTTTATAAAACAAATGTTAAAAAATAAAAACATCACCAGCGACATTTCCACCGCATATTCTATTGAGTGGAAATGATAAGGATGTTTCAGAAAAATGCCAACAATTCTACAATGATGCACATGTTAGTGGACAAACTGAACTATTATTCTTCTCTTTAAGTCAAATGTCCTCATTTTAATCAGCAAATTCCATCTAAACCTTTGATTATGTGTCTGTTGACCCTTCCACGTACATTTCCAAACAGCAACACACTTTAAGATGTGCACCTGTGCAATCCCCAGACCCAAGGAATTTCCAGCTTCTGCTGTCGTGTGCTCAGCATTAAATGAAAAGAGACAAATGGGGAATAGGGTTGGGGAGGGGTAAGGGGGGATTTCCAGAGTCATAATGCTTTTTTCTTATCCACACTTCATCAGCCCTTTACACTGCTTCTTTGAAATGAATGTCAGTGTAAACAGGAAGCAGTTTGAGCTGCTTAAAAATGAAAGAAATCTCACCTATATGTTGGGCCATATAAAAAGCCTACATATATTATAATACAAGGCTCCCTAACTTTAGTAACATCCCATCGACCATGATTTGCTACTTGCTAGTCAGATGCAAACGGTATTATAGGGCGGGACGTTCTCATTCTAGCATTTGATTGGACAAAACTGCAGGATAACTCATTGGTATTGCTTTGGGGTAAATGTGTATATCATTTCTATCACATTACCCTGCAGCCATTAAACTGATATTCAGAAGCAAGTGTTGCACATGTTTGCTTGCATGGTGCTAAAAGGTGTTACATAGCATCTTCACAGTGCTATACAGCGACAGACTTTCTATAATTTCTGTGCAACATTTAATTTCTATGCAGCATGCCATAAAGGTAGGTTTCTAGGTTTATGTTTACACCCAGTCTACAGTGGACGCATCAGGTCAAAAGCACATAAAAATCAATTATTCTTTGGGACACCGGTAGCAGTAAATGAAAGTTAGGCTCTACTTCTAACTCTACTTCCTGAAACAACAAAAATGGCTTTGGAATGTTTGCTTTCCAGTGTACATTCAAAACAGAATTGCTCTGTGTAGACATGATGACTTCCTTGTACATCTTTTCTTTCCCATGTTGGTCCGATGCCCACAAAATTATGGCTCTGCTATTGTATTACAATGATCTGTTCTAGGTGTATATGAGCGTATTAACAGGTCAGAAGACTTCGATTTTTAATCAACATCACAAAAACAGCATATTCTATTCACAAATCTTTGTATGTACCTCTGTGTTTTAAGTCACCGTTCAATATGTTTTCTGTACAGCATTAAATTAATTGTTTATTTTTTATTAAACATTGGTTTAGAAAACAAGCCATGGCTTTGTCTTTAAATTAAAAGTCTGTCATTAGTGCTGCAACACTCTTCAGACTGCTTTGTACCGCTTCATGCTTCTTTAAGAATACACATGCAAATGTGCCAGTATTTATTGAACCACTAGATTCAAGTAATGGAAATGACATTATATGTAGTCGTATAGTAGTATATGTTGCTTTGAGAATCTGTGAGAACCTTTGATACTGTTAACCCCATTAAAGCAAAGTAAAGCTGGCTGGACCGCAGACAGCTCTGCAGCTTTTTCGAAACTGTGGTGAGAGCTGGCATGTGTTGAAATGGGTAGTTTCATGACTCTTAAAGCAAAAGGGGAAAAAATATATATCATTTTTAGATCCGTAAGTTTTGTTATAGCTCCAAGAATCATTGCAAATCCTGTTGCCGGCAGGAAAGTGCGTGGGCTGTTTAAGGGTGAGTATGAGCATGTTATCATGTACTCTTTCTCTATTTTCTGGTTTGTGGTTAATGCATCATCAGCAGTTAAAATGACTTTGCTGAGAAATAGCACTTGCATCATCATTCTGGCTCCCTGTATGTGATGCTGGTGTCCTCAATGGGCATAAGAAGACTGATCAGCCAGCTTTTACAAAAAAAAGTCCATGCTGGTCGACCAGCTTCACTTGATTGCCAATGAATTGCAGTTAGATCAGCACCATATCAGAACAAACTATAGTATAAACCAGCATGGAGCTGCAAGGAAAATCACAACTGAATTAGTTTTTGCATGCTAATTGTTAGCTTGAACCGTGTTAGTAGAAATATTCTCCACCCTCTTGGACATGATAGGGCCACTTTTTTCCTGGCAGTCAGACGAGAAGTATACATTTCCAACTTCACTTTTTTTAAGGAAGTCAAATTGAAACCTTATATGAGCTCATTTGTTATTATTACATTGTGTTGTGACAGGCTTCCTTACATGGCCAGATAACGCCAAACCTGTTCAATTACATTTTTCCTTTTGTCTGGGCTTCCCATAAGGACTGTATATGATTGTATAAGCAGCTTTAAATTTCACAGCTGGGTCATTTGCCAGTTTTTAAGAAGAAATTAAATAGCAAAGTGATAGAATGTGCTCTATTAACATAACCACCTAGTTTGGTATATTTATAGAGGTCCTGAGAAGTTTTCAGACACATTTAAAATAGATAGCATACCATGTGCGTGTGTCTGTGTGTGTGTGTGTGTACTTAAGAAATGCCACTTGGTTTGATGTTTGTTATCTAATACATTGACACTGATAAGGGTGACATAAGTATCCATCTTGTTTTTTGGCAACTGTAGTCGACATTTTCTCAGGGCTCTCTATTTGTTTTTTTGTTCAAACATGATTTGTATCTTGAAATGTGATGATGCTTTCAGTGTGTGGACTAAGCCAAATGTATGCTAATGAAACCATGACAAAGAGTTTTAAAAGCTGGGGGGAAATGGGAAGCATTTCTGTATCATATTCTCTGAATAGAAAAAATGTCATAGCATAAAGGTATAACAATAGACTGTCATATCATAATAACTTACATTAGCACAACCATTCTTAAAAATTATTTTATTCAGTCATAGACCTTACAAAATTTGCCATGTTACTAGCAAGTGGTTCACAGTGCTTTTTCAAATAAATAAGGACAAATAAATAATGTCAGTTAAAAATAGTTAAATACGTGTACAACATAAACTTCATAAATAGAATAAATAACACTGATTTCCCACAATTTGTTTAAATGTTGATCAAGATCTATTAAGACTTTAGATTTTTGGTGTTTTTGGCTTGTCGTCTCCTGCGCTCTTTGTTCTTCAGGTTTTTCAGCAGTGTTGCTTCTCTGTAGACACGCTTCAGCTCAAACAAAGCTTTGCGCTGGATGAGTGGGTCATCTTCCTGCAATTGTAAAGCATTTCATCAGTGATATGTCTATACAAGGGCACAGCTCATTTATCTTCAAAGTAAAAAGAGAATGTTCTCTTTTTCTATATTGTGCATGTATTTGTTTTCATATCTAGCATATGGTGTGCTTTCTAAAGAACTGTATCAAATGTGACTGATTAAAGTTCAAGGGCAAGATGATGCAAATATTCCTGCCATTTTTAATATCTGTTAATTGTATGCCCATTTTCTTGTTTTTTCTTGGATAGAGAGAGAGATAGAGAGCATGAAACTGTTGTCTCACCTTGATCGCCCATAGGGTTTCTGCATATGTCTTGAGCTCTGCACTTTTGCCTGGGAAGTAGTTTTCTCTCAGTTTTTTCAAATGCTCTTGAACGTGTGCAATTCTTTCCTTTGTAGCTTCATCCAGACTATCATTCTCCATGCGAGTGAATATCCTACTGTATGTGTCCATTATGATGCTCATCAAAAGATTCTGCTCAGGTTCCTGCAAAAAAGGAAAAAGAAAAAGGGGATTCAGCACAGGATATGCCATATAGGGTGTATCAAAACAATATGACTTTTGGTTTAGAATGACTAGACTGGTATTTTAGACCAAAAAATATTGCAAATGCCAAGCCATCGTGCAAAGGAGGTTATTTTTAAGAAGGTTAATTACCTCGAGATTCACCTTTAAGTCTTTCAGGACCCGTAGGAAGACAGGATGTGCATTGTGTATCTCATGATCATCTTTTATCTGGAAGAAATGAAAGGGTCATTGTTTACATCAGCTACTATTTTAGAATTTACACGTCATTATGGACTCTTTTCTCACTTAATCTGATGAATGTGTTTTTTTATTATTATCATCAGCGCGATACATCTGAAACTCAGCCTACAGATCAGACACGTTCAATTATAGAAGAAAGGCCAGTTTCAGACTGCATGGATGGTAGACTATACTTCCTGTTTTGTATTATGCTACCTCTCAAACATCCAACTCCAGTAAAAGTTGACTAATTTGTAAAGCCAGCTTAAAAAAAAAGATCTGGAATGGTTTGTGTCTTTAGGTATCTTACAGGCCTTATCCTGAAACAGTACACATCACCAATGCCAATCAGTTAACTTTTTGGACTCTTTTTTTCACTCCCTCTCTGTGATGTGACAAATCTTTGAAATCTGAACTGGTCTACTTACATAGTATGCTTTAAGCTCATCAATGCTCTTGTCCAGGTTCTCAGGGACGCTGGCCTCGCTGTATGTTGCCCATCCTGAAGTCAGCAAACATACTCCCCAGAAAAAGATTGTCATGTTTTGCGCAATCATCCTTTAAAGTTGAAGGTTCTTTACTGAAATGTATTCCTGTCTTTTAAAAGCTGAAGTTCACTTTTTAAGACGTCTTGCGACACCCGACTGTTCTCGTGTCCTAGCAATCTTCTGAATGCATGTGTTTGAGTGAATGGGGGTATTTATAGTTATGTGTGAGAGCGAGCAAGCGAGCAGTAATGAAGGTGTGATCTATGTGGCTTACAGCCGAAGTTTCCTTTAAAACAATGCACCATGATACTGCTATGGAGCCCACCACGCATCTTCTCGCCTGGAATCCCGGGGATGCCACTAGGCGGGGCTGTTGGTGGTTTTGTGGTTGGGAATCTTTTTGGTGATCAAGTAAGGGGTTCAGGACTCATGGGCCCACTACAATGATGCTCATGCATGAATGTCTCCCATTTGAGAAGGAAGTAGCGTTTTTCTTCTTATCCTCTTATCCTAGGGTTTCAAATAATAACCTTGCACCAAATTTAGTAGATTTTGATCTTATACCCACTTACTATGTTAATTTATTTTTCAGCTTCTACATGCAATGATGTGCAATACACAGTCCACACAACACTTTTATGCAGTCTGATAGCAAGGAGATCAGAAGTTTGTTGTTTTGTTTCATTGATTAAAGCTTGTGGCATTTAGTACAAGAGTAATTAACCTTGACATTTTTGTAGCTTTTCTCTTAGATGCAGTTGGTGGAAAAACTAACAAAAGTAGGCTGAAACACATTCAGTAATTCTTCAGAATCCCACGTGGAGCTAAGAAAAAAAAAAAAAAAAAAAAAAAAGAGGATGTATTTAAAGAAGGACTTTTTGAATGACTGCAGAAAAACTGAGTTGTGCTGTTGCTCGTCAGGAGATGCAACCGGCGTTTGAGGTTTTAGCACTTCATCAGTTTTGCCCTGCGCACAGAGAAAGAGAGAGAATGACAAAGAGAATGAGAGGAAGACAGACTCAAAAGTGATGAGTGGTGTGAGACAGGTACACTTTCAAGAAGGGAGAATTAATTTTTTCTGTTAGGTCACTTGAGGTGATACTACATCTACTGTATGTTAGAACAGAGAAAGGCCACTTCATTTAGCTAGGTTTTTATTTTATTTTATTTTATTTTTTGTCATGATTAAGGTCCTCCAACCAATTACGTAATGGTAAAATGGGAAATATCAATGAAAGAATCTAAAAATAAAAAGTCGGAAAAGTATGTTTTCAGTTCCTATCGGCTGCCACTCAGACACTCCAGACCTCAGTGTTGGAGGTATGTCGCATTTTCCAGTAGAGTATCGTCGGCGTGGTTGATTTTCCACGGCTGTGGTTGTATGATGTGTTACCCCAGACTCCTCAAATGTACATCATACAGACTACGTAGAAACCAAAAAGGATCTTCCTTCTATGAACCGCTTACTTTGTCATTTTTGTCATTTTTCATTTACATTATTCATCAGCTGAAAACCCCATATTTTGCACCTCATGTTAAACATGTACTGATATTCTGAGTACTAACCAGAGATAATTAATCAAACTGGAAGATAATTAATCGAACTGGATGGTTTATTCCATGATAAGTAAAAGGCTTATCATCCAAACCTTTCATCCAAAATTTTCCATATGACAAGGACTTAAAATGCAGCAAGAGGCTGAAGTGAAATCCAGGGTTCCCATACTAAACATCCATACTCATATGAGAATGTAACCAGTTATTCAATATTGGGAAATATACAGAACATGTCCTTGCCATTATTATTCGGCAGACTTGAGCGGGATGTTATATGAAGCAACACACATTGCAGTACTTTATAAGTTCATGCATTCCCTTGGATTTGACCCCATGACCATAGTGCCATGTTCTACTGTAGACTATGTGGATGCTTGGCCATTTTTCCAGTTCATACAAAAAATGAAAGTTTTCTTCTAAGTTTTACAGCTTACCAGGTAGCCAAAATGGTTTAGCCTGATAATAGTAAACAATGAGTCTGCACACCAGAAAATGCTCCTAAGAAATTTTAATGATTGCTCACCACGTGTAATGTTTCGGGTCCAAGCCCTTCATCAGACATGAAAACAAGTGGGGAGACACACCTCCATATATACAGCCATGTATGATCACATGATCACATACATCCATGATTAAATAACATGACCAATCAAGTTAAATTGCAATTACATCAGGAAAACAGATAAATAAATATATATATATATAAACCGACATTTGTAATACAAAACATATATAAGATATATTAAGTGGCTAAGAGAAGGCTTGCAGTGCTTGAAGCATAGCCTAGAAAAAAAAAAAAAATGTCTCTACCACTGTAGGCAGTCACGATAGATGAGCAAGAATGTAAATACATAAGTGGTACCACAAAAGTGTGTTACATATGTCAAGTCAGCAGAACAATAACACAACATTTACAATATTAACAAAATTACAATAGTTATTTACAGAAATGGCCTCAGGTCAAAGTCTTCATTCAACCCTTTTGGGGCTAAAGTGTCCAGGGTATTGATCCAGAATGCTTCTCTTTTGAGTAGCAGACAATTAACATCTCCTCCGCGGGAGGGCTGTTTCACAAGTTCAATGCCGCAATATCTGAGAGAGGAAACGTTATGAGAGGTCTGTGAAAAATGCACCGCTACTGGACTTTTGATGTCATGGTTGCGAATATTTGATCGGTGTTCTGAAATTCTTGTTTTCAGTGGCCTGGTCGTTTTACCAACATAGGCCAAGCCGCATGGCTTGACATTCTTTGTGTTACAGGTGATCACACCTTTGATGTCATAGAGTTTTCCAGTGCATGGGTGATTGAAGGTGGTAGTTTTATTTGTGAAGTTGCATTGAGGGCAATTACCACATCTGTAATTCCCAAAGGGAATAGACTGCAAAAAATGTGGTGGAGTCAATGGTGGAAGATGCACTCTCACGAACATGTTTTTGAGATTAGGTGCTCTCTTGTACACAATGCGGGGTGATGTAGTGAAGCATTTAAGTGCTGGATCAGAGTCAATAATGTGCCAATGTTTTTTAATGATGGATTCGAAATCTCTGCCAAGAGGCGAGTATTGGACAATGCAGTTAACTCTAGACTCAGAAGTTCTGGATCTGATTTTGCGGAGACAATCAGTGTGCGATATATTTTTAAAGCGATTACGTGCTTTGGTAATCCAATCATGTTTGTATTGTCTCTGTTGGAAACGTTTTTCTAAATCAGCTGCCTGGGCTTTAAAATCACTATCAGAACTACAGATCCGGCGAATGCGACTGAACTGAGACAAAGGCAGACTCCTCTTAAGTGGAATAGGGTGAAAAGAATGTCCATGAAGAATAGAATTTCTGTCAGTGCTTTTTCGGTACAGGTTGGATCCCAGTCTATTCAAGTCTCTGTAAACAAGGATATCTAAAAAGTTCATCCTGTTTTTTTATATTCTTCAAGCACTGCAAGCCTTCTCTTAGCCACTTAATATATCTTATATATCTTTTGTATTACAAATGTCGGTTTATATATATATATGTCATCTATTTACTTGAATGCCCATGAGGCTTGGCCTATGTTGGTAAAACGACCAGGCCACTGAAAACAAGAATTTCAGAACACAGATCAAATATTCGTATATACAGTATTGTTCAAAATAATAGCAGTACAATGTGACTAACCAGAATAATCAAGGTTTTTAGTATATTTTTTATTGCTACGTGGCAAACAAGTTACCAGTAGGTTCAGTAGATTGTCAGAAAACAAACAAGACCCAGCATTCATGATATGCACGCTCTTAAGGCTGTGCAATTGGGCAATTAGTTGAAAGGGGTGTGTTCAAAAAAATAGCAGTGTCTACCTTTGACTGTACAAACTCAAAACTATTTTGTACAAACATTTTTTTTTCTGGGATTTAGCAATCCTGTGAATCACTAAACTAATATTTAGTTGTATGACCACAGTTTTTTAAAACTGCTTGACATCTGTGTGGCATGGAGTCAACCAACTTGTGGCACCTCTCAGCTGTTATTCCACTCCATGATTCTTTAACAACATTCCACAATTCATTCACATTTCTTGGTTTTGCTTCAGAAACAGCATTTTTGATATCACCCCACAAGTTCTCAATTGGATTAAGGTCTGGAGATTGGGCTGGCCACTCCATAACATTAATTTTGTTGGTTTGGAACCAAGACTTTGCCCGTTTACTAGTGTGTTTTGGGTCATTGTCTTGTTGAAACAACCATTTCAAGGGCATGTCCTCTTCAGCATAGGGCAACATGACCTCTTCAAGTATTTTAACATATGCAAACTGATCCATGATCCCTGGTATGCGATAAATAGGCCCAACACCATAGTAGGAGAAACATGCCCATATCATGATGCTTGCACCTCCATGCTTCACTGTCTTCACTGTGTACTGTGGCTTGAATTCAGAGTTTGGGGGTCGTCTCACAAACTGCCTGTGGCCCTTGGACCCAAAAAGAACAATTTTACTCTCATCAGTCCACAAAATGTTCCTCCATTTCTCTTTAGGCCAGTTGATGTGTTCTTTGGCAAATTGTAACCTCTTCTGCACATGCCTTTTTTTTAACAGAGGGACTTTGCGGGGGATTCTTGAAAATAGATTAGCTTCACACAGACGTCTTCTAACTGTCACAGTACTTACAGGTAACTCCAGACTGTCTTTGATCATCCTGGAGGTGATCATTGGCTGAGCCTTTGCCATTCTGGTTATTCTTCTATCCATTTTGATGGTTGTCTTCCGTTTTCTTCCACGTCTCTCTGGTTTTGCTCTCCATTTTAAGGCATTGGAGATCATTTTAGCTGAACAGCCTATCATTTTTTGCACCTCTTTATAGGTTTTCCCCTCTCTAATCAACTTTTTAATCAAAGTACGCTGTTCTTCTGAACAATGTCTTGAACGACCCATTTTCCTCAGCTTTCAAATGCATGTTCAACAAGTGTTGGCTTCATCCTTAAATAGGGGCCACCTGATTCACACCTGTTTCTTCACAAAATTGATGACCTCAGTGATTGAATGCCACACTGCTATTTTTTGAACACACCCCTTTCAACTAATTCAACTAATTGCCCAATTGCACAGCCTTAAGAGCGTGCATATCATGAATGCTGGGTCTCATTTGTTTTCTGAGAATCTACTGAACCTACTGGTAACTTGTTTGCCACGTAGCAATAAAAAAATATACGAAAAACCTTGATTATTCTGGTTAGTCACATTGTACTGCTATTATTTTGAACAATACTGTATATAAGTCCAGTAGCGGTGCATTTTTCACAAACCTCTCATAACGTTTCCTCTCTCAGATATTGCGGCATTGAACTTGTGGACTCATTGTTTACCTTTGCAACTACTTGTCTGCCCAGCACCCAGTTTTAAGGTTTAGGATGTGCGTGCTGTACCTATGAATTCTTAGCCTGATAATGGCCCAAATCTGGCAGGCCTAAAAAAAATAACTTGGCCCGGCTGTGATTGCCAGACTCAGCATGGACATGGGATGAATGATGCCCCAAAATCATCCCAAATACACTCCCCTGAGTCTGGCTGCCAAAACTGCCATCATTGGGCCACAATCATGTCTTGATCACAATCAAGAATTGAAACGCTTAGCCAGTACTGGCCTGAGTCTGGGTAATGAAACAGAGCCGATACTGGGCCACAATCATGCCAACAAAGAATTGTGCCACTTAGCCAGTACTGGCCCAATTCTGGGTACTAAAACTAAGTCCCCGTCTAAACACCCATAGTCACAATGTTGAGAAATGAAACACTTGCTCTTGTCCAGGTTCTCAGGGATGCTGGCTTCGCTGTATGTTGCCCATCCTGAAGTCAGCAAATATACTCCCCAGATAAAGATTGTTGTGTTTTGCGCTATATAATCCTTGTAAGTTGAAGGCTCTCACTGAAATGTATAAGACGTCTTGCGACACCCGACTGTTCTCGTGTCCTAGCAATCTTCTGAATGCATGTGTTTGAGTGAATGGGGGTATTTATAGTTATGTGTGAGAGCAAGCAAGCGAGCAGTAATGAAGGTGTGATCTATGTGGCTTACAGCTGAAGTTTCCTTTAAAACAATGCACCATGATACTGCTATGGAGCCCACCACGCATCTTCTCGCCTGGAATCCCGGGGATGCCACTAGGCGGGGCTGTTGGTGGTTTTGTGGTTGGGAATCTTTTTGGTGATCAAGTAAGGGGTTCAGGACTCATGGGCCCACTACAATGATGCTCATGCATGAATGTCTCCCATTTGAGAAGGAAGTAGTGCTTTTTTCTTCTTATCCTCTTATCCTAGGGTTTCAAATAATAACCTTGCACCATATTTAGTGGATTTTGATCTTATACCCACTTACTATGTTAATTTATTTTTCAGCTTCTACATGCAATGATGTGCAATACACAGTCCACACAACACTTTTATGCAGTCTGATAGCAAGGAGATCAGAAGTTTGTTTTTTTTTTGTTTCATTGATTAAAGCTTGTGGCATTTAGTACAAGAGTAATTAACCTTGGCATTTTTTTTTTAGCTTTTCTCTTAGATGCAGTTGGTGGAAAAACTAACAAAAGTAGGCTGAAACACATTCACTAGTAGTTCTTCAGAATCCCACATGGAGCAAAAAAAAGATGATGTAGATCAGTGGTTTTCAACCTGTGGTCCGCGGACCCCTAGTGGGTCGCGGTGGTATTGCAGGTAAGCCGCCAATTATTTTCTGTTCATTTCCAGTCCATTCTAGGGCTATGCGATTAAAAGAAATCATTATAAAATCACGATTTGAGCGTGTGCGATTTCTAAATCGCTTTATAGCACGATTTTCCACGGCCCTGACCTCCCGTAGTATGCTATCCGATCCAATCAGAAGGCATTGCGCCTAGCGCGAGAACAGAACAGACTGGGCATACGCCTGACTCCAGGTTCACACACTGTCTGTGATGCGCATTCACACTGCATGCGGTAAAAGGCTAGAAATAAAAACATGCGAAAATAATTAATATCAAACACATGAGTTGTGAGTGCACAAGACACAGTTTAAGTGAGAGGAGACACGTTTTAAGTGTGCACACTCTCTCCGCGCAGAGCAGCGTGTATCTGAGCAAGTACGTCTGGTTTTGTGACAGAGCAAAGGAAATCTGTGTGCGAAACAGAGAGATTCGCACTCGTGCATTATTTTAATGTGCTTTCGCGTTATATTTACTGTATGCGCTCTCGCTGCTGACCGCATACACATACTGCAAACACCTGAGGCACTGCTACAATTAATGAGCTCTATGAACAATGCATGGCAAAAAAGAAAAAAAAGTCCCTGTGCACAGGATTTTTTGTTTAGTTTTTTTGCCTTAAGTCTATACATTTCGTTATATCTTTACTATAGTGATAATTTTGACTTATGTCTGTTCTACTGTTCTTGATACGTTACAACATTTAGTTAAAGCTCTAATTGGTTTTCTTTCAAATGAATCCTAAATGCATTTATGACTGTAAAAGCATATCGGTGTGTGTCACAATCGCAAAATTAATCAAAGAAATTGCGAAAGTTTTTTTTTTTTTTTCATATCGCACAGCCCTAGTCCATTCAGTAAATACAGTTAACAATCTAGCTTCTGAGTACTAAGTTATTAACTCAACAATAGCGGGGTCAGTTAATTTTTATAAAGAAGGACTTTTTGAATGACTGCAGAAAAATTGAGTTGTGCTGTTGCTCGTCAGAAGATGCAACCGGCGTTTGAGGTTTTATCACTTCATCAGTTTTGCCCTGCGCACAGAGAAAGAGAGAGAATGACAAAGAGAATGAGAGGAAGACAGACTCAAAAGTGATGAGTGGTGTGAGACAGGTACACCTTCAAGAATGGAGAATTCATTTTTTCTGTTAGGTCACTTGAGATGATACTACATCTACTGTAAGTTAGAACAGAGAAGTATATGCAGTATTGTGCATTTTCTAATTGAGTATCGTCTGCGTGGTTGATTTTCCACAGCTGTGGTTGTATGATGTGTTACCCCAGACTCCTCAAATGTACATCATACAGACTACGTAGAAACCAAAAGGATCTTCCTTCTATGAACCGCTTACTTGTCATTTTTGCACTGTTTCGTTTACATTGTTCATCAGCTGAAAACCCCATATTTTGCACCTCATGTTAAACATGTACTGATATTCTGAGTACAAACCAGAGATAATTAATCAAATTGGAAGTTGGATGGTTTATTCCATGATAAGTAAAAGGCTTATCATCCAAACCTTTCATCCAAAATGTTCCATATGACAAGGACTTAAAATGCAGCAAGAGGCTGAAGTGAAATCGAGGGTTCCCATACTAAACATCCATAGTCATATGAGAATGTAACCAGTTATTCAATATTGGGAAATATACTGTTAATGGATGTGATGATTTTGCAATTATACTGTCTTGATTAATGCTTAATGTGCTATAGACTGATATACTGTAACCCAGGTAGTAATAATGCTTATGCTTAATTCCAAATATGTAACCCAGTGATTAATGATATATGGAAAATGTATTGTGTAACTTCACTAACATTACGACAACTGCGTATATGCATGAAATGAATGTAAGGAATGTATTAGAGTAGAAACACTTATGTATTAGAAGTAGTTTTGATTATAAATGGACAATATAGTAGTTAAGGTGTATTTTACAGACGATAAAGAGGAAAAAGGGGAGAAAAAGGGCTCGAAGGTACTGGAAAGCAATGCAACGCAAAGAAATGAAAGCCTTAACGGAGGAGTTGGCAGCACTCCAGGTGACAACAGCAGGAGAAAGCTTGGCAGCCACGGTGGACCGTCTCCGTATAAAAGACTGAGAGAGCGACTCGACAGACGGATACTGAACAAGCGCAGTATCCCTCGACGCCTGAAACCAGCTGATTATACCTTGATTTTGTAACTTTACTATTGTACTTTGATATAACTTTTGTTAACTTTAATAAAACTTGTATTTTATGATTAACAAGTTATTGTCTACAAGAGTAGTGATTTAAGAGCCGTAAGCAAGAACTGACCACAGGGAAGTCTGCTGAGCAAGTTGTAAGTATTTTTGAAATGCTTATAGTTTTGTCCAGAGTCGACTTTCCTTACCTACCTGAGAATAATAAATAAATAGGTAAAAGGTGTATAAGGGGACACCATAAAACAATACAGAACATGTCCTTGCCATTATTATTCTGCAGACTTGAGGGGGATGTTATATGAAGCAACACACATTGCAGTACTTTATGAGTTCATGCATTCCCTTGGATTTGACCCCATGACCATAGTGCCATGTTCTACTGTAGACTATGTGGATGCTTGGCCATTTTTCCAGTTCATACAAGAAATGCAATTTTTCTTCTAAGTTTTACAGCTTACCAGGTAGCCAAAATGGTTTAGCCTGATAATGGCCCAGATCTGGCAGGCCTAAAAAAATAACTTGGCCCGGCTGTGATTGCCAGACTCAGCATGGACACAGGATGAATGATGCCCCAAAATTATCCCAAATACACTCCCCTGAGTCCAGCTACCAAAACTGCCAGCATTGGGCCACAATCATGTCTTGATCACAATCAAGAATTGAAACGCTTAGCCAGTACTGGCCTGAGTCTGGGTACTAAAACTAAGTCCCCGTCTAAACACCCCGGTCCGCATTGGGCCACAGTCTCAATGTTGAGAAATGAAACACTTAGCCATTACTGGCCTGAGTCTGGGCACTGAAATTGAGCTGAAACCACCGGCATTTGGCCACAATCATGTCTACTAAAATGGTACACTTAGGCAGGTCTGTCCCAAGACTGGGTACTGAAACTGTGCCAACAACATCGGCATTGGGTCACAATCACACCAACCTAAATGGTACACTTAACAGGGACTGGTCCGACACTGGATACTGAAACTGAGCTCACACTGGGTCACAATCATGCAGACACTTTCAAATTCAATTGAAGTTTATTTGTATATCACTTTTTACTATACAAATCATTGTAAAGCAACTTTACAGAAAATTATCTCATTAATGACTCACCCTCATGACGTTCCAAACCAGTAAGGCCTCCATTTATCTTCGGAACACAGTTTAAGATATTTTAGATTTAGTCCGAGAGCTCTCAGTCCCTCCATTGAAGCTGTGTACGGTATACTGTCCATGTCCAGAAAGGTAATAAAAACATCATCAAAGTATAGTCCATGTGACATCAGAGGGTCAGTCAGAAAGATTTTGGTCCAAAAATAAAAAATAAATTATGACTTTATTCTGTTTGTTGTGAGCTTCTGTGACTGTTGATGTATGACGCTGCTGACATGTTATCTTTGTTATTGGGCACACCAGAAAATATTGTTTCAAATATTTAAAGGTGACATCTCATGAAAATCTGACTTTTCCAGGTTTTAAGTGCTATAATCTGGTCCCTGGTGCATCTACCAACCAAGGAAACGAGAAAAAAATTAAACCAGTAACTTTGTTTTCGATAAGCCTTTTTCTGCAAATGTTTGAGAAAACAAGCGCGTCTGAATTTGCTCCCTTGGTGATGTGGCAAAGGGATCTTATAATATTACCGGCCTTAATCTGTAAGTTTATACCCACGGCACCATCATTTTGATTTAGCAAGAGACAACGGTGTACCAGTTTTAATGCCATGGCGAAAGTTTGAGCAAAACATGCTAACTGTTCTGTCTTTGGCTGCACAGATCAGCACAGAACATTATTTAAAGTGAGTGAAGTGAAGTGACATTCAGCCAAGTATGGTGACCCATACTCAGAATTTGTGCTCTGCATTTAACCCACCCGAAGTGCGCACACACACAGAGCAGTGAACACACACACTCGGAGCAGCGGGCAGCCATTTATGCTGCGGCGCCCGGGGAGCAGTTGGGGGTTCAATGCCTTGCTCAAGGGCACCTAAGTCGTGGTATTGAAGGTGGAGAGAGAATTGTACATGCACTCCCACCCACAATTCCTGCCGGCCCGGGACTCGAACTCAGAACCTTTCGATTGGGAGTCGGACTCTTTAACCATTAGGCCACGACTTCCCCTAAAGAAGGAGGAGTCCCATCCTCAAAAGAGACAAGCAGAGCAGTGGATTTATTAACAGTTATCTATTCACTGTATATTGCTGCTGCCACAAAGATCTAAAATAAACATGATTTATTTCCCAGCAGTTTACCTTCACAGACATAACCTACTGTTTTTGTATCTAGTGTGTTTTTAATGTAAACTTGTGTGTGAATGGTAACTTTACTAGCATGCTGTGTCAGTGTGCTTCGGATGTGTGCACTCAGAAAAACATAACTCGTATGGTTTAAAAACGCATGATTCCAGCACAATAATCAGAACCAAAAAGGATGTTTTGAAAGTTTACAAAGAAAAATTGAGCACCATGCACTTAAAGTCTTGGATCTCACAATACGAGACTTTCAAGTAATTCCAAACACACCAACATACAAAAATATGTGCATTGTGTAGTTGACACATGACAAATGAAAATATGTGATCTAAAACTGGTTCAAAATATCAAACATGGATCTGAACCTAAAAAACCACATCACACACTATGCAGATTTGTCTGAATTCTGACTAACCAATTTTTGCAGACTGGCTCTGATTTTAGTGTCAAACGTCATGCAGGGTGTTTGTCTCGTGTGTGTGTGTGTGTGTGTGTGTGTAATATGACAATGTTTAATTTGTTACGTTTGTTATTAAACAAACAAAGGCGTAAATGAATGCAAAAGTTGTTTTATTCACAAAATATGCCATTAAGCTCACAAAATATTTCAAGCAAATCCACAGTTAAAAACATTCACCGTTTCAGTACACTGTAATTGATGCAAACATACTTGTGATGAGAATAAGTTAGATTTTAAGTTAAGTTCCTTTGTGTTATGGTGTAGTACAGTACATTATAAAATAAAAAATAAATAAATATTTCCAATTAATTTATAAATAAATAAGCTCGTACATAGCAAAGCACTAGTTTACTGCATGGGAGACAGGGCTTTTGGATTCTGATTGCAGCTCGACAGGTTTTACTGTTTTGGCCTTATTAAACACCATGAGAAAATCATTTAATGCTCCTTGGATTGTTCCATTTTTCACCTTTGAAAGAAAAAACATATGTATCAGATATCATATCATGTATCAAAACTTTGATGGCTTTTGGCTATTGTGGTAAGTAATTCAGTAATATGTACAGTTTTGTTCTCTTGTCCTCATGTTTACCTTGATTGAGTGAATGTCCTGAAGCTCTCTCCATACTTTCTGCTCTTGACTGTACCTGTGTTTCAGCTCGTGTACCTTAGATATAACATATGTTAAATTGGTTTTCACTTTTGTCTCTTTAGATTTGTTCCTCATGTCTTGGAAGATGTCTTCATAGATTTTCAGCATACTTTCGAGCAGCAGTGCTTGGCAAGTGCAGGAAGCCTTGGACTAGGAGAAACAAGTATCATTAGCACAACATAAAAAATGTTAAATTGCATTTTCACATTTGAGCTTTTTAGCATAGTTAAAACTTACACTCAGCTGGTCCAGATGAGACACAAAAACGTGTTTTCCGATCCATTCTGGGCCTTCTGTGTTCTAAAGAAAGAGGAAAAATAGCGACCGTTATGAATATATTATGCATTTCTTGTGAATCTTAACCCCTAATCTAAGATCAAACTGTCATCATGTTTAGTGTGCAATAGATGTGGTTTCTGAATCACCTGGTCTTCCTGCTAATATTAGCTGCAAGACCAAACTACAGCATCCAGTTATGAGTTGCATCTATAGTCATCTTGCTTACACAGACTGAGTTGCTTTCAAACCCGCTGCAGAGGTTCGTGACAGTAGACATCACTTACATAGTGCAATCGAAGATTACGGATATATGTTTCCAGCTTGTGGCTCTCTTCGCTTTCGGACCGTCGAAATCTGAATGCGTTGGTTGTCTGAAGAGATGCTATTAACAGAAGTCCACACAGCAGCAACATGTTGAACCAAGAATCCATTCTTTGTGTTTGTGTTTCAGTGCTGTGAACTATGCGACTTGACACACGATGTTGTGACCTGAAAGCTAGTCAGCAGGTAAGTGTTGATGATCGGAAAGGGGCTGGGGGTTTATATAAGCGCACAGTGGATGCGCTTGGGTTTTTGGGGTTTCCGTGGGCTAATTTTCTATGAAAGTTTCCTATAAATCAGAGATGTGATGCTCTTAAGTAAGTGACGTTGCACTAATCCCTATAGCCCAGGAACAAATTATTATTCACAAGGATTCGTATGGCCAGACACAGTGGCCTTTGTGGATAGTCAAGATTGCAATCTATTTTTGGACAACCATGAAACTGGGTTGAGGGCTTGTTAACATGCGTATGCAATTAGTCATTACCAAACTGAAAGTTGGGTCTTCATCAGATATTATTTTTTGTGTGAAAATGAAACTACTTATCAGTCGCATCAACTGCTTTTATATATGCCAACTAAATCTAACTGCCATTAATCAATGTGCATTTTTTGCATGCATATCTGTAATTGCATATGTCTGAATTTGATGCATATGCATTTGACCACAAGTGTTTGTTTACATGTGTGAAAGTGCATATGTATGCATACATACCTTTGTATATTTGGTGCTGCAAATGCACCACATACTGAAAAAGTCAGTCGTGCATACTGCATAATGTAAACATACTGCATCATTTTGGCACTTTTCATTCAACATGCATTAATTTGAATTGCTGGTAAATTTGTGCTGATGGAAATTTGCTTAATCTACAACTTTCTGATTGTGGCCACATAGCTTTTCAGTTGAATTTCCTTTCAAACATACTGTGGTGTAGCAACAAACATCAGTTCTCTGAATCTAAACCTCAGAAATCTTAAAAACATGTTGAAGATGTAAATGAAGTTGTGCATAGTATGCTAAAGGGATGGACAGTGAAGTACAGTGCAAGTTTCAGGAACTGTTTCTTCTAAGTAGTAAGTTGGCGGAAACGGTTTCAAGGTTGTGGGTTGGATTCCCAGGGAAAGTGTGAACTGATCAAATGTGTACCTTGAATGCAGTGCAGGTTATTAGAGTTATTAAGGTTATTATCAAATACAAACCCGATTCCAAAAATGTTGGGACACTGTACAAATTGTGAATAAAAACAGAATGCAGTCATTTCAATATTTTATTCAGAATACAACATAGATGACATATCAAATGTTTAAACTGAGAAAATGTATCACTGTAAGGGGAAAATAAGTTGATTTTAAATTTCATGGCATCAACACGTCTCAAAAGAGTTGGGACAAGGACATGTTTATCACTGTGTGGCATGCCCTCTTCTTTTGATAACAGTCTGCAAATGACTGAGGAGACAAGTTGCTCAAGTTTAGGAATAGGAATGTTGTGCCATTTTTGTCTAATACAAGCTTATAGTTGCTCCACTGTCTTAGGTCTTCTTTGTTGCATCTTCTTCTTTATGATGTGCCAAATGTGTTTTATGGGTGAAATATCTGGATTGCAGGCTGGCCATTTCAGTACCCGGATCCCTTATTCTACGCAGCCATGATGTTGTAATTGATGCAGTATTAGGTCTGGAAGAGACAACGTCTGGATGGGAGCATATGTTGTTCTAAAACTTGGATATACCTTTCAGCATTGATGATGCCTTTCCAGATGTGTAAGCTGCCCATGCCACACACACTCATGCAACCCCACACCATCAGAGATGCAGGCTTCTGAACTGAGTGCTGATAACAGCTTGGGTTGGCCTTGTCCTCTTTAGTCTGGATGACATGGTTTTCCAAAAAGAACTTCAAATTTTGATTTGTCTGACCACAGAACAGTTTTCCACTTTGCCACAGTCCATTTTAAATGAGCCTTATTGCAAATGCATACGCTTCTGGATCGTGTTTAGATATGGCTTCTTTTTTGACCTATAGAGTTTTAGCCAGCAACAGCGAATGGCAAGGTGGATTGTGTTCACTGACAATGTTTTCTGTAAGTATTCCTGAGCCCATGTTGTGATTTCCATTACATTAGCATTCCTGTATATGATGCAGTTCCATCTTAGGGCCCGAAGATCATGGGCATCCAGTATGGTTTTCCATCCTTGACCCTTATGCACAGAGATTGTTCCAGATTCTCTGAATCTTTGGATGATTTTATGCACTGTAGATGATGATAACTCTTTGCAATTTTTATCTGAAAAACTCATTTCTGATATTAATCCACAATTTTTCACCGCAGCATTGGGGAATTGATGATCCTCTGCCCATCTTGACTTCTGAGAGACACTGCCACTCTCTGAGATGCTCTTTTTATACCCAATCATGTTGCCAATTGACCTAATAAGTTAAATTTTTTTAGGTCAATAGAAATAGAACTGCTGGTGATTCCAGCTAACCCATCGGTTCATCACAATCGTTTCATCACAACTTCTCTATACAGCTGGGTTCGTCAACCATAACTCCTTCGAGGACAGCCAGAAACCTAGGAGTTGTGATGGATCATCAGTTAAGCTTCACAGACCATATTGCTACAACGACCTAGTCCTGCAGATTCGCCTTATACAACATTAGGAAGATTAGACCCTTCCTGTCAGAGCAAGCCACCCAACTTCTTGTCCTAGCTCTTGTTCTCTCCAGACTGGACTATTGTAATGCTCTCCTGGTGCGCCTTCCTGCATGTACCATCAAGCCTCTGCAACTTATCCAGAAAGCAGCAGCAAGGGTTGTCTTCAATGAGCAAAAAAAAAAAGCTCACGTTACTCCTCTCCTCATCCACTCGCATCAAATTCAAGGTACGGATGCTTCCCTACAAGACGACCACTGGCACGGCACCAATATACCTAAACTCACTGGTTAAATTTCATGAGCCCTCCGGAAGTTTGCACTCTGCAAGTGAATGAGGTTCAAAATCACTCCCACGGACCTTTTCCTGGACTGTGCCCAGTTGGTGGAATGACCTCCCAATCTCTGTTCGTATAGAGTCTTTACTCATTTTCAAAAAACATCTAAAGACTCATATTTTTCGCCAGCACTTAACCAACTAATACTAGCACTTTCCTTTTCTTGTCTTTCATATTCTTGTAAAAAAAAAAAAAAAAAAAAAAACTGCCTACGTGTTCTGTACTGACTGAGACTTGTCATGGCACTTGTATACTGTTGTTATTCTCTTGTTGATCTGATTGCTTCTATTGTTTTCATTTATAAGGCGCTTTGGTTAAAATCGTCTGCTAAATTATTCAGTTTAAATGTATATTGGTCCTCCAGCTGTTCCTTATTTGTACATTTAACTTGTCCGGCCTTTTATTGCTACCTGTCCCAACTTTTTTGGAATGTGTCGCTCTCATGAAATCCAAAATGAGCCAATATTTGGCATGACATTTCAAAATGTCTCACTTTCAATATTTGATATGTTATCTGTATTATATTGTGCCTAAAATATATGTTTATGAGATTTGTAACTTATTGCATTCCTTTTTATTCACAATTTACTTTTGTAAATTTTACTTTTACACTGTAATTTATTACAGTGTCCCAACTTTTTTGGAATCGGGTTTGTACTTTCTTCAGCGGTTTGCATGACACATTGAAGTCTTGGATACCACATGAGAGATATATAGGTTTGAATGTCACTTAAGTTATAAAGTGAAGTTTCCCATTCCCTCACTCTTCCAAATATATCCCTGCCTCATCTTCATTGCAGAGCGAAAAGAAATATGAACTATAAAAGTATCTTAGATTATTATGCATGTTCATGCAAGACTTTCTTCTTAGGGAGCCAACTTTTACATGCATGCCATCTTTATTTATTTATAAAACTTCAAAACATTTATGAACATCTTTTTGTAGGTGCATTTTATAAATGATCACACAAGACATAAATTAATGCAAAACTTGTAATTTTATTTGTTTCGTTAGGCCATGTGATAATAAATAATAATAATTTAAATATTTGACTAAACAGCCACAGAAATTAAGATGATTCTTGTCCTGGAGATTGTTTCTGTTGGTCTTCCTCAGTAGGCCAGATCATACAAAATGAGAAAGGAATTTAGGATTCCTTTCTGGATTGTGTCATTTTTCACCTGGTTGGGGACAAACATACAAATCATATATCATAACCAACATTTAACTTTAGTTACAGACAGTGTTGGGGAAAATTACTTTAAAAAAGTAATGCATTACAATGTTGCACTTTTTGTCACCTGGGCTGGGCTTCCTTGCTTGCTTTTTAATAACAAAAAGCCCAACGTTACATTTTTGGCAACTGTAAAGGCCCTTACATACCAAAAGTGAAATTTACTAAGCCTCCAGCTGAAGGAAGTGCCTCTACACCTCACTCCCAGTGTCTCTCAACACTGGGACAGGAGAGGTATCAGTGAATAAATATAAAAACAATGTAACTTGCATTATTGATTTGAACAAGAAATTCAGATATTTCATTGCAATTTAAAAAATAATGCATTACTTTACTACTTCCTTGAAAAAAAGAAACCTGATAACGTAACTCGCGTAACATGAAATGCATTACACCCCAACAGTGGTTACAGATAAACTAGAAATTAAAATACTGGCAATCAGCATAACATTTCTGGACATCTTTTATACTCTTTATTTATACCTCGATTGAGTGAATCTCCTGAAGCTCCTTCCATACTTTCTGTTCTTCACTATACTTGTGTCTCAGCATTTTCACCTCAGTCATTATATATTTTAGGCTGGATTTTGTGTCTTCATTCTCAGCTTTCCCCCTCATGTCTTGGAAAATCGTTTCAGAGAGGTTCAGCATTGTATCAAGCAGCAGAGACTCACAAGTGCAGGAAGCCTTGGACTAAAAGAAAGAGGTATCATTAGCATCTCTTTTTTCAGATTTTAGCATTAGCGACAGTAACAATGGTTTAAATACTTACATTCAGCTGGTGCAGATGAGAAACAAAAGCAGACTTTCCAAACCATTCCATTCCAGTGGTATGCTAAAAAGCAGACATAAAAGAGTGTTTTTCATAAAGTAATTGCATTGCTTCTTACTAGCATCACCATACGGCAATACCAAACTCAATGCTTGCACAAACATGTTTAAAGTCGCCGAAGAAGTTGCCAGTAAACATCACTTACATAATGCATTTGCAAAGGTTGGATTTTTTCTTCTACTTTCTTCAGCATTTGCTCTTTGTCATTTTGGGACCGTGGAAGTCTGGCTCCGTCGATTCCTTGAGGAGACACTATTAAGAGAAATGCACATAGCAAGTGCATCATGTTAAGCAAAGAATACATTTTTGGCTAAACACACAGCTGTAAAAACGGTGCCCGAATGTGACGCTCGTCAGCAGGTGAGTGATTTTGACGAGGATGGGGCTGTGGGTTTATATGCACAACTTAAGGGCAATGACATGAGGGTGACAGGGGATGCCCATCTGGTTTTGGGGTTTCTGTGACACCATTTTCTAAAAAACGCTTCCTTTATTCCGGAGATATCCTGCTTTTACCCAACCCCATACCCAATGGGCAGCTTTCATGAGGATTCATATGATTGTTGTTTATTGAATATTTCCATGGTTGCAAGCCACAGAAAAAGCCTTCAAGAAACTGGGTTGCTATTCAGATAAACTATGACTCAGCAAATTGAAAACTGGATCACCATCACATATACTGCAATAACTGATGGCTATTCTTATTGCTGCTTGTTGTGTAATGCAAGCAGAGCATTTGTTTAGTGAAGCTTGTTGCTACAGTAAAAAAAATAAAAAAATAAAAATACCTTCCTTTTGTAAATCATAATAATGACATTACTTAGATTTTTCATGTTAAAGTAAAAATGCTGAGAAAAAAAAAAATCTATTTATGAAATACTAAATCTAATATGAGATGAAAGGATTTTCAGGATATTATGAAGTAAAAATGTTGAAACTGACATAATTGAAAGTATGAAAAAGTATGAGTCATAATCGAAATGTCTTTTTTATGTTGCCATTTCAGGTTTTAGGTCATAATTATGACTTAGTGTCTCAATTTCAGTTTCGTCATAATTTTGGTTTTTCTCAGTTAAGACTTAGTATCTCATAATGGTGAATATTTATCTTATAATTATGAATTTTTAAGACATATGTGATTTACATGCTGATGTTGCAGAAATGAGCATTCATTGGATACTTGTGGTAATATCAGAACTCTTTTTATGATTTTACATCCATCTCTTCCATGTCACGTTTAAAATACGCAAGACAAGTGAAGGTATATTCCTGTAGTTTAATGCATGGTATTTGCTTCTTTTGTAAATGTAGATGAGTATGTAAAACATGCATCCGCATTTTTTGTGACTCTTTATGTACATGCATTCCTAAATGCATGCCTGCACGTGTATTTGTTTAGATTTTAACGTGCACCTGTTACTGACTAAGACTTTCTTATTACAAAACTGCTAAAAGATCAAATCAAGCATTATGCATATTTTGTATTTTTGATCCCATATGCATTTCTTTAGCATTGGTGGTTGATCCGTGGTTTACTTAAGATTTGCTTAAGTTACATTTTACAGTCTGTGGCCACATAATTTTTCAGTTGAATTCCCCTCAAACAAACTGTGGTGAAGCAACATCACTTCTCTGAACCTGAACCTCAGAAATCATCTTAATCCAGCCTGTCACTGCATTTAAAACAGTATAGGTTATAGTTGTGCATCAGTGAATATAATTATCAGTGAGATGAGAAGATTTGAAAGAATGCAAATGCTATCTGGAATCACCAGGTGGCATCACTGGGTAAAAGTTTCTAATTACGTAAACAGCTGTTGCAACTAACTCTCACATACTTGCATTTTTAAGTAACAGTCATTCCTTGAAAAACAAACAAATCTAATTTACATTAGGCTCAAATATAGGCTTACTGTACATGTAAGATTGCTCCAGCTTAATGGCATTTTTGAGTGAATATATTTCTTAAATAATCAAGTATTTTTGTTATATTTCTATTTTCCTTTTTTAGTTTTATCTGATTGCTTATGATTGAATGGCCCACAGGCGCTGCACAGCATTGAACTAAATATTCAGAGGCCATAAAAAGACACTTCAGCTACAATACAAAATCTTTAAACAACAAAATACGCAACCATGTGTCGTTTATTTTCTAATAGTAATAATAATAATAATTATATATATATATATATATATATATATATATATATATATATATATATATATATATATATATATATATATATATATATATATATATATATATATATATATATATATATATATATATATATATATAAAACATTTTGTCTTAAATTTGGATAACATATCTTCATCACATACTCTACTTACTGAACTTCTGACTTATCCATCCACTAAAAATCACTTTGAGACCAGCTGGTTATAAGTATAGTAATAGCTCAGAAAAATAAAGTTAGTTCAGTGAAAATCTAAACACTCTTTCATGAATGTTAATAACACAATATTTAAATTCGAATAACTACTACTAAAAGGTATAGTGGGAGCTAAATGGTGAAACTATTTGTGGTCTAATTGGCTAGTGGTTTTAGTGATCATGGTTTTAAAAAAGTGTGGTAACCCTAGAATACATATCTTTCGTTAATGAATTCTAGTAACTACTATAAGAAACTCATTTTTGATTCAAAATGTGAACCACAACATACAACTATGTGGTTTTGTATTAATTTATTAATCACTCATTGGTGACAGAACAGTATTGTAAAGTGCACCACCCAGTGTTCACGAAAAACCACCAGCCAACTGGACTACAATTAGTTTACACAATGACTTACAAGGGGCCATATCTGTGACTGTGACACACAATACACATCCGACCCCAACCTTTCCCAGCCGCATGTCTAGATAGATTGAAACTGTGTCACTGTGAGGTTTAACCAACTAATTTAACTCTATACTATCCTCTAACAGGATACGATCCTGTTCGTATATATATCTGTACAAAAACTTTGAAGAATACAAAAAACCATGAGCGAAAAGAGCTTGGTCGAGGGCCTTCCAGTCTCCACTCCATGTTGGAAAAGAGAGTGATTCAGCTGTATTGCTGACTGAGTCACTGAGTCAGTGACCTAACTGCTTCCTCTGCGGCCTCTCTATCTGCGTAGCGGCTTAACTGTGAGTTTCCAATGAGCTTGCTGTGGTCAGGCACTTGCTCAGCGCTGCTGCTTCTGAGCACTGGAGTCAAAATTCACCCGATTTCTCACTCACACCTTCTTTGCTTTTTTTTTTTTTTTTTTTTTTTTTTGTGAGGAGGATTTGAGGTGGCAATTTACCCAACTTTACAATTATTCATGTAAGCATTTATGGTGAAATGAGATTACTGGGGAAGCAGAATATTTCCATTCCATATATGCAAACGTGGTAGTGTTTTATAATGATCTGATAATGACTTTAAATTTGCATAATATTTATTTTGCCCCTAATTCACTTTATTAAAGGGATATTTCACCCAGAAATGAAACCTCTGTCATTTACTCACCTTTCAGTTGTTCTCAAATGTAGTCTTTTTTTTTTCTGTTGGAATGCAGAAGATGATAATTTGAAGAATGTTGCTAACCGTTACAGTTACAGTTGACGGTAGCCATTGACTTCCATTGTATTTTTTCCATTCTATGGGAGTTAGTGGCTACCATTAAAATATATTGTGTGTGTGTGTGTGTGTGTGTTTTCAAAAACTGAAAGAAACTCATACAGGTTTCAGGTTTAGAACAAGTGGGGTGTGAGTAAATGATGGCAGAATTCAATGAATGATCCCCTTTAAGACACTACAAAGCCTACAGCCTCACTTGTGTAATTATTTATTATTATATTTGATTCAAACTTAAAGTGATAGTTCACCCAAAAATAAAATAATGTACATCATCATTTATTCACCATCCTGACATTTTAAAACCATATACAGCTTTGTCGTTCTTCTAAGCATCTCTTTTTTGTTGTTTCACAAAAGCATGAGTTAATGAGGACTGTTGTCATTTTTGGGTGAACATGTTTTAATTATTGCTTCTAACAGGCAAATGTGTTTAGCTAGAAGGACTTGACTGGTTGCTTTGAGTAAAATCTACATTTCATGACTTCTTGAAACTCCAAGCTTGCAGTTTTGATGTAACCAGCAGTTGCAGCAGTTGCTTACTGGTGCTTGTGTGGCTAAGAGAAACAATAGTGAGAAAGAAAGTTGTGTGTTTATTAGTGTATCTAAGTGTTTGTGTTTGGGTATGCTTGCACATGCATGCCTGCGCCCTTTCGTTGCACCAGAACTGAGCATAGCTTGGGTTGTTTGGTGGCGATGTGAGAGAGACGTTTGTGGTCGAGTTTCATGGTGCTACGACTTCCAGGAACTGCAGCTGTTTACAGTGACAGTGATGGTAGAGTTTGCCAAAGGATTGAATACATTAGTTTAAAAAAATAATAATTATTAAAAATAATTAATAATTAATAATAATAATTATTATTATTATAACAATAAAAAAGGTTTATGTCTAAAAATGCATAATGTCTAAAAATGTCTTTAATATTTTCAAAAAACGATATTATTAGTGTTATATATATATATATATATATATATATATATATATATATATATATATATATATATTTTTTTTTTTTTTTTTTTTTTTTTTTTTTTTTTTTTTATAGGAATATATTTTAAACTTTGATAAAATGTGATTATTATCGAGCTAAAAATGTGTATATTGAATGTTTCGCGTGAACAGACTGTGCTTCCCGAAGTTGGAAAATATTTCACTTGTGGGTGCAATACCTAAAAATGAGCCACTAGAGGGAGCCAGTGAAACGAAAGTTGTAACCTGTAGTGCTGTTGTACTTGTATCAGATCCAGTGATATCGTTCATATTTTTCAGAAAGTTATAGGCTTTTATTGAAAGTTTTGAATCATATGAATTATTTAGCCTAACTGAAACTTTTAATGTTTCGAAAACCACAAAAGTTTAGTCAAATGTATATTTTGTTTCTAAATAAATGCTTGTTTTCGCCTGAAGAGGTAGCAGTGGCAACACGAAAATGTTTTTGTTATCATCAGATGGAAGCCAGACCTTGGAGCGCCATTGAAAGGCTTTGAAAAGAGACAAACACAAAAGCAACCTCTCAGCCTGATTTAAACTTTATTAACTTTCAAGGTTCGCAGACATCAAATATTACATCAAAGGTATCAAATGTACATTCAAATATTAAATTCAACCTTGGCAAATCTTGTTAATTTATGACACTAACAGAATAATTGCTCACAGAGAGAAGGAGGCCTACAGTTAATGCCTGATCATAACTTATATATTTAAATTCTCTTTTCCAATTCAACAATTCCAACTGTTTAAATGAATTACAAATATAAACACAAAAAAATAAAATCTAATAAAAAAATAAATTATGGATTTGAAAAATAACAATAATAAATAAGTCTTCAGTTATTATATATTACTTTGTATCTTTTAAACTATAATGCATTTTATTTTAATAAGCATAAATATTTTTGTTCATAATAGCAAGGTACCAAAATGATGCAAAACATTATTAATTAGGTTAGGCTTATCTAACAGATGCATGGGTTTATTTGCTATGTGATAAATTGCCTTGGTTTTCCTGAGATTTGTTAAATGAAACTAGAATTTGACTTATTGTTCATGAGTTGTGACTTGATGGCTGGTGTAGTCTGGAAGTCAAACTAATTTCTCTGAAAGCTGTCTGTTGATTATTGATGGAGGAAGTCATAGTATTTTTATGTATGACTCAAGTCACCGTTTTATGATATCGGTGTTTATTTGAACCTGGTTCCTCAACTGCAGGATGTGTGTGTCTGACTGTGGATGGGTGAATCCTGATTCTTCTGTGCTTGTGTGGAAGAGCTAGTGGATCTCATGTGTTCTACTTTTATCCATGGCAATACTGATCCACACCAGAACCTGGCGAAACTCACTCTGTGCTTTTAAGAGACCCTTTGGTTGGAGCTGTGTATGAAAAACAAAGAGGGTTACTCATAAAATATACTGCTGTTGACATCTCATGGGCATAAAAAGAGATGATAAGCTTCTAAGTCATTTATTAATATTCTGATAAAGATAAAGGAAAATATTTTCTGCTCTACATTTCACTTTACATTACATTTTATAACCTGAAATAGTGTTGTGTCATAAAAAGTCCACATTATCTGTATGTATATATATATTTATTTATGTATATGTATGTATATGTGTGTGTGTGTGTGTATATATATATATATATATATATATATATATATATATATATATATATATATATATATATACAAGTATACATTTATATGTGTGTGTGTGTGTGTGTGTGTGTGTGTGTGTGTGTGTGTGTGTGCAAATATATATAATATTTGTAGAAATAATATTAAAAGATTATGGCACCTCAAATACACACAAACACACACACACACATTTTACCACTTTTACCAGACTGTGTAATCCAGCCACCCTACTAAAGTTATCGGTACTGCAGTTGGCCACTGAATATCGGCAAAACAAACATAAACGCAGTTAACTTTGTATAAACCTGAGGCTGCAAACAGATCATGTAAATGAATATCTCTTACCATCTTAATTGTGTCCTCGATTGTGTTAAGATTCTCTTCTCCACAGAGTGACAGAGTTTGATTGGCTTCAGTTACCTGTGTCAAAGAAAAATATATCGGTTTAAAAAATAAAAATGCATGAAAATGTTTGTCTGTGTATGGAAATGTAAATCATCTGCTAGCTCCCACCATTAACTTATAGTTTCAAGAACTTAACAAGTATATTGACTGTACAAAGTGATGGATGTTAATGACTTACACAGTTCTCCATCATGCGCTTTAGCCTTAAAACAGAACCCATAAACGTTTTTGACAGTTGTTGAGAGCTGTTCTTCCACAGCTTCTGGAAAACATGCTCATCATAGATTTCCAGGATGCGTTTGAAGTCAGCGACATTCAGTTTCTGTAAGGAGGTAGCAGATCAGATTATTTTATTTTGACAAAACCGATTTTTGTTATGTGAAATGACAGATGTATGGGTGGAAAGCACCGGGGCTAGTTGTCACAAGGGCACAAAGAGTCAAAAGGGAGGTTTGGGCAAGTTGTCCAATTTGTAATACTATAAATGAGTTGTTTACCTATTAAGTCATTGATTACTGTTGGTTTGATAATTTCATGTTTCTTTATAAATTTCATAAATATATAAAATTTTACTTTTAGAGCTCTTTTGTTAGTTTTAAATCCTTTTATTGTCCTCACTTGTTTTTTAATTGTTTTGGATAAGTCTGCTAAATGTCTAAATATAAATGCAATGTAAATATGCATGTTGTCCACTTTATTAGTGGTGAAGAAGTTTTGTAAAAAAAAAAAAAATTTGAAGAAATAATATTAAATGTTTATAGCTGTTTGAGGTATCTTATATTATCTTAGTTATAATATATAATTTTAAATAATTATATTTAAAACAATTATTTATATATATATATATATATATATATATATATATATATATATATATATATATATATAAATACTTAAAAAATAGAAAAAGCTTAAAATTTAAGTTACTGTTTAAGTTCATGTATAAAGGTGTAAATAATGCATAAATATTATCTTACCTAGGAGCACTTTTTGAGACACTTTTTTATTTTATTTAAGAAATAATATTAAAATTGCATGGCGCCTTGAGGCTTTTTATGTTAATTAAGATATCAGAACAGTTGTCCCAACTTTATTTTTAAACTGCAATTAATTAATTAATTAAATTATTAATTAAAATTATATATATATATATATATATATATATATATATATATATATATATATATATATATTATATTTTATATTTTATATATTAAATTTTGAGTTACTGTTCAAGTTTAGGTATAAAGGTGTAAATAATGCATAATTGTTATCTTACCTTGGAGCACTTTTTAAGTTTTCCTAATATTCGGTGGAAGGGTGCATTGTCCTTCTGCAACAACAAAAGAACAGTTGTTATGCATGTCACCTTATTAAATGTACATATTGTAATTGGGGTCCATGTATAAATTGAGATACTTACAGGTAGAAATTTCTGGATGAGTTCTGAAGTCTCCATCATGTCTCTGATCATAGGTGGAGTGATATTCTGGTTCAAGCACTCCTCATGCTTGTGGCCTTGAGAGCAGCACAGGACAGTGCAGAGGGCGAGCAAGGTTACAATCCGCATCCTGGTTCGGTTTCGGAGAGGACTGAAATGCAGCGTACAGTCTGTACAGTAGCTCAGTGTGCTTAAAACAACCACTGACAATCATAGCTTTTATAGCTCCATCCTTTGTCAAAAAAAAATTCCCACACTCATGAGTTTCCTTTTAACCTCAAATGCTGAGAATTGCATGCTGGCTTGGCCCTCATCTTTCCTTGTGGGTTCAGTCACCTGTTGGCCTATGTGGTTTTTTTGTATTCTTGAGACAAAAGACTTGTGCATATCGATTACTGGACGATGAAATCTAGGTTGCGAGACCATAAAATGTGTTGCGATGCATTCATACCTACAGCATTTCCTTTGAAGTGACTAGTGAACTGTGTCTAAATAACTGTTTAGCTATTGGAAAAACGGTGAACATTATTTAACCATACAAAGCATTAAAATGATGATGTCAGTGTTATAAAAATAATAAGATATGCTTAGTTTATTTGTATATATATATATATATATATATATATATATATATATATATATATATATATATATATATAATTTTAACTAAATATACTGCATAATGTTGTTTAGTTCATCTGTTGTTTAGTTAATAACAGGTTTAAAATTGTAAGTTGGACAAACTTACACTATTTGAAAGCCTCAGAATATCCCATCATTTATTGTTTTAAAAACTAAAATGATTTAAAATGATGTTAGACATGCATTCATCCCAAACGCCAAACTAAAAGTTTAATATATGTAAAACATCTTTTCTGCAAATTTAGAGCCGAGGTTACTAATAACTTACATGATCGTTGACATTTACCGAAACATATTTTACCATGACAAAAAACTCTTCCAAAGGGCTTAACCACCTTCTCAAACCAGGTCAGCACCTACAAAACTGAGGAAAGAACTTAACCTGACCCAGAAAACGTTCTCAAGAGCTGCGCCGGTATTAAAATGCCTATCAAAGATGAACTGTTACAATGAACATTTTGAGTCAGAGGGTGCGAGAGGAAGTTCAATGTAAAAAAATTGCGTTTATTAAAGGACCACTAGTTTGATCATTTGATCAAGTCTGCTGCTAGACTAAACTGAACTTGACTCTGAACTGAGTCATGCTGATTCACTATGAAAGAAAGGGAAATAAGCTTCCCAATATCACTTGTGGCAACACTGGCCACAAGTGATCTTCAACCACAAGATCTGATAGCATCAGAAGAGAAAGTTAAAAATACCCCGGCTGGTTGAACCATTCAAACTTACATTGTACTGTATATATATGTTATTTTTGGAAACTTTCGTTTTTGCCTGTCTCTGTGTGTGTATGTTAAACATGTAACACAGTGCACGCAAGAAAACATGAACCTGAAAATTCCCAAGCCTTTCAGTATCCTGTGCATTCCACCATTTTTCGGGCATTTACCCTTCACCGTTGTCACGTTAAGGTTTTGAAATGTTCTCTCTAAGGAGGCATTACTTTGTGTGATGGAGTGTCCAACAGTGGAGCACTTCCTGGGAATTTCACAACACCTCAGTCCTGCAGAAAAGAGGGTAGTACAAAGCCGTGGGAATGGATTTTTGGCAGTTACAATATACACATTGTGAATATGCAAAGTGGGTATTGTTCAGTCAATTGACTATTAAAATGTATGCATGTATTATTTAATACTATGTTAAAAAATAAATGAGCTATAATAAATTGCTACTTCTACATCAATTTTGCTATTAATTTATTATTATTATTATTATTATTATCTTTTTATGTATGTAACTGGTCTGAATGTTTATCACAATTCTTACTTTTTTTTATTTAAATGCACAAATGTCCATATATGGTATTTTATCAGCCATCTTTAATCAAACATGTTCCTCTTGTAATGTTCAAATGTGTTCACCTTAAAAATGTTACATTGCAAAAAGTATTGGGACCCGTCACCATTATGAACTTTAATGAAATTGCATTCTAATTGCATAGACATTAATATGAAGTCAGTCCCCTTCAGGAGCTATAACAGCTTTCACTCTTCTTGGACGGCTTTCCAAAAGACTTTGTAGTGTTTCTCTGGAAATTGTTGCTTATTCATCCAGTAGAGCGTTTGTAAGGTCAGACACTGATGTTAGACAACAAGCCCTCACAATCTCTGTTCCAGTGCATCACAAAGGTGTTCGATGGGGTTGAGGTTAGGGCTCTGTGCGGACCAGTCAAGCGCCTCCACTCTAAACTCATCCAACCATGTCTTTATGGACCTTGCTAGAATAGAAAAGAGTCTTCCCCAAATTGTTCCCATAAAGTTGGGAGCATAGCATTGTCCAAAATGTCTTGGTATGCTGATTGGTATTCTGACAATGTTTACTTTATTCTACCCCCCACCTCGGACCGAAACTTTACCAAACTGTGACATCACTCAAAACCAAGGTACGCACCGAACCGTCATGTTTGTGTACCATTACACCCCTAATCATAACACACTATATATTATAAGTAAGCACTAACCTACCACAAAAGCAGATCGGTTGAATGAATGATTCTGTGACTCATTAAGTGATTTGCCGTCATCTAGCCTACTGGTGGTTTTAGTTTCACATTTAAAAATCATTTCATTTTTCCAGCAGTTTTTATATTAAAAATGCATTTTTAAAGCAATATCTCAACACTATTTATGAAGTTGTAATTGTACCAATTCAGATGCAACTTATGTACCATGTGCAAAGATTAATTTTGTTGTTTCTTATTTCATTTGATTAGTAACAGCTCTATCAACTGTCTTATTGTTTATTGATTAAATATAAGACATTTATCAGTTAATAAATGAGGATCAGGCCAAATTCTGTTTGTGACACACAACTCATATCAACGTTTTTGTAAGTTACCGAAATCACACATGAAAACCCACAATAGGCTGATGCGTACAGTAAATGCAGAGCGGTGCAGCTCTCTCACACTGTATGATGTGATTGACAACTAGTTGTCCAGTACAGATCTGTTCCAAACAGGTAACTGAACAATTCATGCACTACATTGACTTGGATAGTATGGAGAAAAATAAAAATAATATGGTATGGGGACCATTAACTGTTTATTTAAAGGGAACCTATAGCCGCGTTTCCACCGCAGGAACTTTACCCAGGACCTGGTACTCGGTGTGTTTCCACCGCAGGAACCAGGATCTAAATAAAGTTTCCGGTAAAAAAAAATGCCCCTCAGAAAGTCCCTGCTGGCGAGGTAGTAACTTTCAAAGTTCTGGAACTTTCGGGCGCTAAACATCCTGATTGGTTAAGTTCACGCAGCATTGGTTGAGTTCAACCACCATTTATTCGGATCAACATTTTCAAAATATTACTGTTATCGTGTCATGAAATGTAAATTTAAAAGTATTTAAGGCGAGAATGTAGTTGTTTAAAACTGAAATCTGTGGTTTATTTATAAAGACAGAGCCTATTTAAAAATGTGTTTCGCCGATCTCGGAGATGGTGAGCTCCACGCGATCAGCGGGAGCTCAGTCCTCATGTATCCACAGAGAGCAGCTTCTCCTGCGATAGACCTTCTGATATGTGCCGCTGGCTCTGATGTCTCTTGATATCATATTTAATTTTATTGTTAATGTACAATGAGGAAAATTGCAGTAGTCAAGGCATACTGACTGAAGTACGCTGCTGTTTGCAGAATTACCGGACTTGCGTTGTTGCGGACATCGCACTCCCGAGTCAAATGCGCGAAGTCTGAACTACCGAGGATGCACGTCCAAAATCTTTGTATTGAACACTTTGTATTGAGAAATGCGCGCAGATCTACGTCACCAGTCTATTTGCCTAATCTTCCCGGTACTTTACACCGCGGTGGAAACGCAGAGAGCAGCAGGTCTGGGGGGAAAATAGTTCCTGGGGGAAAAAGTTCCTGGTACAAATGTTCCGGATAATTTCAGTGGAAACGCGGCATATTATCCACATTTTTACAAAATGTCAGTACAGTCGAAGGTATCCCTAGAATGTGTCTGTGAAATTTGTGCTCAAAACACCCCACAGATCGTTTATTATACCTAGACCAAAATGACCCTTTTTGGGTGGGAACAAAAACACGCTGTTTTTGTGTGTGTCTCTTTAAATGCAAATGAGCTGCTGCTTCCCGCCCCTTCCATCAGAGGGTGGAGCCTTTACAGTTCTTGCGTTGGATACCCCAGTAACAAAACTGGAGAGTTACACACAGCGAATTTAATTAGGCTTGTTCTAGATGCATCAGTGCTGTGTAGACCGATGGATGTAAGACATCAAAGTACCGCGAGAGCAATTCAAATAAAGAGTCGCTGGTTCTCTAGTCGCTCTTGTGGTACTTTGGTGTCATATTAGTGCTGATGCATCTCAAACAGCATCTTTAAAAAGTTTGATCAATTCTAGCTGTTCGTCAATTATCAGTATAGATTAAAGTGTATCTATACAGCATCTATACTACAATTAAAAACGAAATATAGCCACAAGTAGCAATCATCAAGGTCCAAGCACCAATGGCCAATGTGCATGATTTGTGATCTAACAAAAAAACAATCTCATAATGTAGTTTTTACAGGAAAGTCCAACTTGAATCTTCATTGAAAGTTAGCGTTTGATGAAACGGGTTACAGCAACATACAGCTGTCAAAAAGGGCAACTGACTTTCAAAAACAAATCACTGTTTAAAGAAAATGAAGTCACCAGAATTTTTAGTCACATTATTGCTACATTTACATTTCATTCATTTGAAAAATTTAAAGGTGTTAACAGTCAATAGAATCTAAAATAATATTTTATTTATAGTTTATTTTCAAAATCAAATAGCTGATCTTGTTGATATTGTCATCCAGTCTTTTTCACTAGAGGGGTTTCAAAACACCCTTTAACGCATCTAGACCAATTTCTGTGTTTTGTGGGCGAAGCCTATATTTTGGCAGAAAGAAAAAAAAAAACATTAAAAAAAAACATTTAAAAAAAATGAATTTTCTGTTTATATTTTAAAATTCTGACTTTTTCCCCTTCGCAATTCCAAGATTATATCTCAAAAACTTTTTTTCCCCTCAGAATATATGCCAAACTTCTGTCTTTTGTTCTCTCAGAATGGACAAACTCGTAATTGTTGAGTTAAATCGAGTTATAAAGTCCAAACTAGAAAATATAAACTTCAGAAAAGTCAGAATTGTGAGATAAAACAGATATGTATTATGTAAAATGTTAAATGGTAGGTTAGTTCATGCTTTAACTATAGGGCTAACTCAATATGTCATCTATGAACTGCATATGTGAATATTATGTCTATTGTTTAAATTAAATTTATGCTTCAAAAGTAGGGTAATCATAGGTTTCATCCATAGTCTGTCTGTTTAAATGTCTGCGTTAAACTTTAAATGGTGTCTTTGATGACAGCATTCTATAAAAACATGATTTGCATTCCTATTCTGACATCCAAAGGCACAATATATTTTTTCTGATAACAATATATATTTCCCTCCACTTGTTACGCGTTTTTCTGCCATCACAATGCGAGCGCAGCTGCAAGTGACGTAACTGTTAGGTCTACTCCAAACTGGTCTATAAGGAAGCATGATGAAATCATGAGTTAAGTGAGTACTGTATGGGATTAGGTTGTCCTTTATGATGTCAAAACAAATGGTGTACATGGTTGTTGTGTAATAAGCTGAAACAAGCTTAAGATAAATAAAATTGCTTTATTTTAAACAAACAAACAAACAAAAATGTCTCTTGTATGGGGAACAATAAATTAATATATTGCAAAATACATTATATATAAAACAGATCTATATATAAATTAAACTAAATTACATTCCATTTATCCATTTAGTAGACGCTTTTATCCAAAGCAACTTACAGTGCATTCAGGCTAACAATTTTTTTTTTTTTAACTGGTTTATAAAAAATGCTTTTACAATGCATTTACTTTGTAGTGATCTGTCTTGGGATGTTTAGCCCAAGTCAGTCACAACAGCAGCCACAAGTGTGACCTTACAATACACAGCATGAAAGCACAGTTTCCATGCCATTCGTAAAATAAATATCCAAAATAAATAAGTCCATAATAAATAATCCTTTAAATATTTAAACAAAATAGATGGCAATACTGCAGAGGAGAGTTTCAGAGTCACATTCTTGCATTGCAGGATTCAAAGAGGTAGTGGAAGAGAATAATCGTCTCCCCGACGGCTTTGTTATGAGTTTTCTGGTGGAAAAAAACAATGGGTATTAAAAGGCATTCTCAGCTCAACTACATTTTTTTTTTTTATTAAGCACTTTCAAAAAAATTCAAATGGACCAAAGTGTGGTCCATAAATAATAAATAATTCGAAAATTCATGCAAACATAAAATAACAACCAGACATAACATCAAGAAAATCATGCAGCCAATCCCTCACAATTCTCCGACTTAATCAAACGCCGAAAGCTTTATTAAATAAGTAGGTATTCAAGTCATTTTTAAATATGTCCATGCTTGACAAGGATTTTATAGATAATGGTAGCACATTCCAGAGTGCAGGAGCCACAACAGTAAAAGTGCGGCCTCCACTACGCCTCATACGAGACCATGGGACATTTGGGAGCATATTCTGAGAGAAGCGCAGATGACTTTGAGACTGGTTAGGGATTAGCGTGTCCTTTACATTCTCAAGGCATGCAGAAGAACACATGTAATACTGATTTAACACTGAATGAAAATATCGACTTACCTCATATTCATGTGCACTGGCAGTTTTATAGTTCTTCTCGAATTCCTTAACATGCACATCGTTTGCGTAGTTGCTGCTTCCCTGTAAAGACAGAATGTTTAAGTACAAAACACATAACGGCTGGTCAGCTGGTTAAAATGATCAAACAGTTTTCGAACACTTACACAGTGTGGCATCAAAATATGTGCGATCCTCTGCAGGTCAGACCTCACAAAATGAATGTGGGGGTATTTTTTATCAACATGGTCATTTGCGTGCAGGATGTGCTTTAGATAGTAATTCAGGATCATGGTGTTGATGCAACAAGAATCCTCCTGCTGGAATAGAGATGATCATAATTTATAACATAAGTTTAATGCCATATATGAAGTACTTCCTACACTGTAAAAAATACAATGTCATTCTTTCTACTTCAAAAAGTTATGTTTAATTCCATTTGTTGACGTTTCTTTGTCATTAATTGTGAAATGTATTAGCAATTTTGAAGTGAGAATTGTTTCAGCGGCAAATTTGTTTCAATAAGAAATCTATTTGAAATCAAATGTGACTATTTATCAAATGTGCATATTTCATTGCTACAAATATCTGTTCTGTTGTTATTGTTAACTTACTGCAAATTTGTATTGAATTATAGACTATGTGGTTCCTTTCAGTTCTATTTATTTAGTGTCAAAATCTTCTAGAGGATAAATTATGACTATAGTAGCAAAATCATTTGTATGTTAAGTAGTAATGAGTATTGAATTGGTACTCTATACCCTTATGAAACAAAAATATATTGCAGTATATTGGAAAATATCATTCAATATATTAGGCATATATTCTTATATATATTTATTTTTTCCAATATATTGCAATATATTGAAAGCGGCAATCATTTGTATATTTTGCAATATATTATATAATATATGTATCATCAATATATTATTAAATGTATTCAAATATATAAAATATTAGAAAATAAAAAGGGAAAATAATATATTACAATATATCACAATATATTTTAAGAAATATATTGGTAAATATATTTTCCTTTCGTAAGGGTACTCCAAAAGTGACTCAGAAAGGATGGAACAAATATGAATATAATCACTATATATATATATATATATTTAGGCACTAACTTGGTACCATATGGACATTTAACGTTAGGTAAAGTTACCAATATGTACCATTTAGTGGTAAACAAGTTGCAAAGATGTACATTGTAGCTTTTGTACCACCATAGTGACAGGTTTGTATTTTTGGTTATGATTTAAATCACATACTTTTAGCATAACCTCAGAGATCACTGGAAGCAGTCGTGTTTCGTGGTCTGTGTCTTCCATCTGTGCCTGTGGGGGTTAATACACATACATGTTAAACCCTGTATTTTATATATATATATATATATATATATATATATATATATATATATATATATATATATATATATGTATATGTATATGTATATATATATATATATATATATATATATATATATATATATATATATATATATATATATATATATATATATATATATATAATAAATATAGAGTAAACACTGTAGCTGAAGCATTGAAACATACCAGTCTGGTCATCATATAGAGGTCGTTCCAGGTGGAGGAGCTGTCTAGAGGTGTGGGGCGCGGGCGCATGAGGTGCATCGCCTGGCCGCGCAGAAGGAAGCAGCAGCACATCAAAGCTAGAAGAGTTAGGAACTTCATCTTGCAGGCAGACCTTTGGATTGAGTGATGTTTCCTCTTATGTAGGCTGTTGTTCCTCGCAGACGAGATTTGGAGTGCATGTTGTGACTGGAGCTTTTATATTCTCCTGCTTTGTCCTCGTTACCACTACGTCACTATCATCTCTTCACCTTTGGCGTAATCCCCCAATCTCTGCACCTGAGTTTATCAGGTCAAGCGGATCTCTAAACGTGCATGCTTCATTCATATTCGCTGACTGTTGTGATTGCATCGGAAATTCGCACCGCATACTGTCTGACAGAAATAAAGCTGCCAATAATTACTGCAATAAGGACAAAGGACTGGTGAAGTGGACTGAGTAGCTACTTCCTGTGAACTTCCCGTACTGGCGAATATTAGTAATTAGTGCGCGACAAAAATAACGCCTTTATTATGTGGTTCTTTCCATTTTACGCTGCTAGGAGACCTGGGAAATTTTTCATAATCAGCATGTTCATACAAGTTTGAAAGCTGCAGCCGACGGGAAGAATATTGCATCATAAACCATATGTTGTTAGAAATTCTGTGTCAGGAGGATATGTTTGAAGAAGTCGACGCCTTTGACAAGCACAATAAGGAAGGACCGTCCGTCTAACGCTTTTGATATAATTCATTACGTCAAACTAGATAGCCATAAAAGGTCCGTCTAATTAAGTTGTATAATTTGCTGACGTCAAATACAAACCTCAAAAATCTGTTGTTTTTAAAGCTCTATTAATATTCTATTAAGGTTCTGTGATACTTTGAATACTTATATATTCATTTATATTCATATATATATATATATATATATATATATATATATATATATATATATATATATATATATATATATATATATATATATATATATATATTTACATTCATATATATATATACATTTATATTATTTTTTTGTTATGGTTTATGATGCAATATAATATACAACAATATATGCTGGTCACTGAAGAAAAACATCAACTTTGCACTGTGAATTACCAGATCAGCTTTCAACTTTGCACTGTGAATTACCAGATCAGCTTTCACCATGGACGAAGCCTAGTCCAGCCCAGGGTCATCACATGTGGTTACAACAAGCCCAACAGATGCTCCGATCGTAGAAGCCACCCACCACTGTTCACTCAAGCCAGCCTCTGCTCACTGAAGGGGAAGTCATGGCCTAGTGGTTAGAGAGTTTGACTCCTAACCCTAAGGTTGTGGGTTCAAGTCTTGGGCTGGCAATACCATGACTTAGGTGTCCTTGAGCAAGGCATTGAACCCCCAGCTGCTCCCCCGGGTGCCTCAGCATAAATGGCTGCCCCCTGGGAGTGTGTTCACTGCTCTGTGTGTGTGCACTTTGGATGGGTTAAATGCAGAGCACAAATTCTGAGTATGGGTCACAATACCTGGCTGAATGTCATCTCACTCACACAAGGCTGTGGTGTGTGACGCTGTTTCGTTGAGAAAGTTAAAACTACTTTGTTTTGGACTTCCAAAATATTATACAACTAGAAATCATGTTTTATGATGATTTATGTTTATCGCTCTGGCTGGACGGGGCATCACAATATGTTGGGCTTAACATAAATTAACATTGTCGTCACACGCTTGAGGTATTCGGCCAATCACAAAGCACTGGATAGCTGGCCAATCTGAGCACATCGACGCGTTTCAGAAGGCGGGGCATAGAGGAGAAACAATAATGTACAGTATGTTGAAAAGAATGTGTTTTTTTTAACCTTAAACCACATAAACACATTTCATTACACCAAATAATGTTCTTTTTAGCAGCATCATATGACCCCTTTAAAAGGTTTCGGAAAGATTCATTTCAAGAGTCATTTATTCGTGAACAGGTCACGCTCTGTGTTTTTAATGTGTATGAAAAATGCGGTGCAGGAATTACTGTTATACCACATTTGGTAGCCTACGTCATGTATGAAATATGTTAATATAAGTTATGGCTAGCAGTAAAATTGTTAGCTGATTTGAGGATTTTCTTTTTTACTTTTTTTATGTTCTGACATTGCATGAACGCACCATTTTCTTATTTTGTGCT